>NC_056746.1:1413520930-1413575930 GCF_019279795.1 Protopterus annectens | reverse complement strand
GTGAAATTAATTTTTTCAGTATTTTGAAAAGTAGGTGATTTGGTCTCAGTGGAATGAAATTCGATTTCAGTGATCTAAATTAGACCCATATATATAATATGTACTTTTTCAAGTATATTTTATGCATGTTATCAGAAATGGTTTACCTTTAGATGTGCATATTGCACACAGGCAAACCGCAGTTGTGCGAAAGCAGTTTGCAAGATATACAAATGCCGAACGGAAAAAGGTTTGAATGTGCAATGAGTGAATGCACATTGACATTCGCTCATTGCACATTCGACATTGTGGGGCGGATTGCACTATAGTGGGGATCGGGAAATGGTCCCTTTCCCCACTGTAGTGCAATTTCGGAGTTAAAATATTAAAGTAGGGGGTGTGGGGGGGTGCAGCCCCCCACATGGCAGGTGCAGGGATACTTGCCCCCCTGTTTTACACTTCTTTTTTTTTTTGTTTGACATTGTTTGAAAAACAGCAAATTTGCTTTTTGATTTGCCCCCCTGCTTTACATTTCTTTTTTTTTTTTCGTTTGACATTAATGTTCGAAAAACAGCGAATTTGCTTTTCGTTTTGCTGTTTTTCGATCATTAAGGACTATCGGCGTTTTCACTTTCGTGATTGAGTCACTCATATGAGCATTTGAACCACTGTGAATCGCCTTTATATAGGTAAACCTCAGAAACATGTGCCTACATGTTTTGCATATAAACAAATTCCCCAGTTAGTCATAAGCCTTATTGTAAACCCTTATCACAACCACCATGAAGTTAAAAAAAAGAAAATTACACGGATATGCAACATTTAATAGAAACAAACACTGCTTTCCCCCAAAATAAACTCAATCAGACTGCTAGAACATGAATCTTAAATCATTAAAAATAAATATCTGCCTCAAACAGATGCCCCACACTGACCATCTCAAAAAACTCCAGCTTTACTCCATAGCATATCACCTACTCTGAGGTGATCTCTGCCTAACATATAAAGCTATGTTAAACCCAGATCTGTTGGACATACTACACCTAAAGAAATCCCAATCCCTCCGAGCTACACGCTCTAAGGATCTAAACCTTGTCACTACAATAAACAGAACATGCTGGAGGGATAGATTCCTGGCCCAGAGACTTCCCATACTCTGGTACAAGCTACCCATCTATTTCTCATTAGCACTTTTCAAGAAAAATCTTGTTGAGTGGATGGGAAACAGGAAATACACCGCCAGGATCACTTCTGTGGCTCTGTTCGACAGTGGCACAGGAAAATAACTTTCTTAGGTGGCATAAGCCAGGGAACCTTGTTGGCTAGGCTTACTTAGGCCCTTGGGCCAATAGCCTAGTTACCTACCTGTGAACCTATAATTAAAAAAAAAATGAAACTGCTATCAAGCATTCAGAAAATGGCATTACAGAAAAACTGGACCTGATCCTATGTTACTAATCTAATCCATCAAGCAATGTAATACAGTATTTAAATGAGATCAGTGCAAAATTATTATACAGGCAAGCAATATTTGCCAAGCATTAACAAAAGCTTTTGCACAACTACAAAGGTTGCAAGGAAGAAGCACAGTATGCTGAAAGTAACATTTAAAAATAAATAGCAGTGCACTTAAGAAATGCCATACTTGTGTAAAATTGTACACAGATACGTCACAGATGGTAAATGTGTTTTTTTATATAACAGTGGTGAATGCATGATATAAAGGGTGCATATTCAGTTACACACTTAAGAATATACAGCATACAATTAAAAGTGCATACCTGAATTATGCTAATTATCAGATTTGTGGATGTGAGCAGTAGCGGAATGCTGTGAATTCTACTGGGTGGCATTCTTAGAATTGTGATGTGCCATACCAAATCACCAGTGCTGCAGTATGGCGGTATCTAAAAAGTAATGTAGGAGGGTATCTAAAAAATAATGTGGAGGTGAGATGTGGGAGAGGACACAGAATGCTCACACCCCAAGACTGAGTCCCTCACTTCCTCACTGCTTTCTACTCTTTTGCACACCCCCTCTTTCATATTTCTCCTGCTTGTAAGTGTAAAATTGTAAATTACATTTTAAGCCTCAGTGTGTATGCCAATTTGTCATGTACTAATGTGTGATGAGCCAGTATATTTGATTGATTGTAGATTTTCTCGTGCATAGCTGCCTTTCTGTTACTCTTATGTACATATTGAAACTTTATGCTTCACCTTTTTATTATATTATATAAAATTTCCTATTTTTGTAACTTGAGCTTTTCTCTCTGCCCAGTCAGACTACCCCATTCAACAAAAGCAATAAATAAATAAAATGCCTTGTCTTATGCAATGCAGAAGTCTAAACCAAGTGTGTACTCAGTGCTGTTTAATCATGAGTTCGCATCACAGTAACCAAAAAACTTGTACAGAGAGATCGAAAAAGGAGTTGGAGTGAGTCCCATATTGTGCAACAGTATGCACAATACTGCAGTGCACTAGTGCACTGCCATCAGGTTAATGATGAGGCAGTCAGCTGAGCACACTGTGACATCCAAGTGATGTTCTGCAGCCACTACAGAAAGGGGGGTTAATTGGTACATGGTGTTATTACAGGGAAAACTGGCTATGGCATAAAACTGTTGCATGGCAGCCTGGCATTCCTGTGTTTTCTTGTGAAGTAAATGAAGGCATCCTCTTTGCTGTACATGGCTGTCAGGAACTTTCCTCCTGTGTGACTACCAGCTATCTGAGTAACTCGTATGGTGTCAGCCATGTGCTGCTGGAATGTTACAGAAGTTGATGTACCCATGGTTAATCTGCAAGCTGCATGAGGACATCTGGGGTGTGCCACCTCTCTATCTAGTGTATAAATGTCTATACTTTCTTGGGCAGAGAGCTAGCTTAACTGCGGCCTGGCTTACATCCATGTTGGGTGTCTGCAGATGATAGGACTCATTTGCAGATAGTCCTACAACATTACCTGTAGAATTCCTGCCTACTGTATTGCATTCAGTTTCCATAACTGTCAGGTACTCTGTGAAATCTGCAGATGTATAATACAGTATTGCCAGAAAATGTGGACTTTTTTGGGTAAGACAACATGGCCTCCTCTGAATATTTGCCTGAATCTAATCGTGTATCCCATCAATAATAGTTTGTCTTTTTTTAATTGTTGTGGGGGTGTGAACATTGTATTTTGGAATCTAACAAAATGATGCAGATTCTGTGTTTATTCTACTCATTATCCATATTTATTAACACATACAAAGGGCATTGTTACATACTAGTGTCCACCCTTAGTTCTTGTTACTCCAGGAGCAACTATTTTTTGGAATCCAGTCCAGAAACCTTGCAGAAATCACATAAAGCTCTAGTCAATAGAGAAGTTAATTTAAGAAAAATAATTACTATGCCCTGATGAAATGAGTGGAGAAATAAAAACTCAAAAAAAAAAACCACAATGAAAATAGTTAAAGGGAATGAAACTAGTTACCGTTATGCAAAGTTATGTGAACTTCATCTCATTTGGAATTCAGACCTTGTTATTATATATATAGAAACTAGAACACAACTGTATGTACATGTATTGTGATTTTTTTTACCCCTATTTTTATTCAGTAATGCATTCCATACAAATGCTATTCCCCTCAAGTCATTTATTTATGGTTTAATGACTACAAAATTGCCATCTTCCCAAATGTGGCAGTGTCCACTGCATAATTTTTTGTTACTAATGGAGTTCACATTTCTCCCGTTCCTACTTTTCTACTGCCTGATAGCATGAGCGGTTAGAAACAGTTATCTGTTTGGGATTCTGGGCTAATAAACCACAAAAAAATAACATTGCTTGTCAAAGTCACTTAGATGAGGCCCCATGCTGTCACAAATAAACATTTGAACACCTATCAGTTGTGTGCAAGCCCATGAAATGTAACACCAGAAATGCATATAGCATATGGTGTGCATATAGGTTCATAGGTATTTACGAGGCTAACGACCACAAGGGCCTTTTCAAGCCTAGCCATGGTGTGCAAAATGGTCTTTGCAGCTGTAGCACACATTAGTCAGTGGTACAGATGTGGGGAACTCAAAGGCAGAAGATAAGGACTGTGCAGATTGTGGTCTTAAAAGTTAAAAAGCAATTATAATCTAAAACAGAGAGATGGTAGGCGTGGGTCAGAAAAGAAGTAGTGGGAAACATTTATGTAGCTTTTTTACATGCAGAAAATTTGCTTTTACTTAAACCTATACTGTGATTGTGTAATAATTTGTTTATATCCCATGCAACAATTCTGGGGTGTTAATGTTTGTGACAGGTTACATAGGCACAATTATGCAATCTGTCACATTCAGCAAGGCAAAAACACCTTTATCCATTAGAGTTTTATAGAATGAATTTGTTGTTTAGTAGCAGACCCTATCAGCTTCAATCAACCAGGAACTATAAATGAATACTTATTTGCTGAAAGCATCATGGGAAAGAACATTGGTTGTGTCCCTTCCCTGTCAAAGCAGGCATTTCATTTGTCTCACAGATGCATGCAACAAAGGGCCAGGTTAATCTTTTGTATTCTTGAAGGCTTTAAATAAGATGCACATGTAGATTGTTGTATTGTCACTGCAAAGATTCTGGCCAATTTCTGTTGTATTCTTATCCAGATTAGCTTCTGCTTTTCCTGTTTGCTGGTTTCCCATTGGTGGGATACAGTCAGAGAGGAAATTAGCTAACTTTGGAATGACTTGCACTGGAATTCTGCTGCATAGTTGCATAGCAACTACATTTTGCTGTGTTTATAAGTTGCCCCTTTCTTTCACATGATAACTGCCAAAACATAACTACTAAAACATAATTCTGAAAGCTAGTAGTGGACTTTAAACCAGCAAACTGGTCTGGCCTACCACAGGACCTTCTGTAACTCTGACATGTCTCACTGTTTTACATTCTCACTTTATTACAATGGCATCAGATAAGCTAGAAGCTGATGTGTCATGTTTAACGTTTCATGGTCTCTTTACGTGATAGAGCTGTGACTGGATCTTGACAATTGTCGTGCTTTAAGTCTGTGTACGTGTGCAAAATACTTTAGCTTAGTAGGACAGACTGCTAGCTGAATTAATGAATAGGCACAGGCATATGCATGTTTCTGATAATTGCTGCTTGTTTTGTGGAATCCTTAGGAAGTCATCTTGGGCAGAGATCTTCAGAGTCAAGTCAGCTGCTATCAAAAATGAGTCTTGCCTGTGAAAAAAAATTCAAACTAATAAGGAAAATAAACCATGCTTCCTGAAAGTATTTTTAGTTGCGTCTTTCACCATTTGACCGTGACTCTGCCAAACAATTTAATCACCACAGCTGTCTACCCACCACGACCACATCTGACATCATCCAGCATGTTTCTTAGAGATCTGCTGATTCAGTTCTTCTCATTGTATGCATCTCTGAGCTCTCTTATCTTTCAGAACACCATACTTTAGAATCATGTATTAAGGAGGCCACCTTAGTGTCTACCAGGAAGGCTCCACAGAAGAAGAGGTGCACTGCTGCATGTACAGCCATCTTGTTATTTCAAGAGAGTTTCATTCCCCTACTTTAGTTCTTGCCCCTACAGCTTGGACCATGCAATGATGTCTGCGAAACATACATGCCCCATTTGTCACCTTGAGATGTGTGTCACAGTGTCTTCCCTGTAGAGTCCGTTAAGAATTCTGGACCAGGTTATATGAACAATATAACTGCAACTTAACACTTAGTAGTTCATCAGAGAGCTGCAGACATTTAAGTAATTTACTGCCTCTGGATAATTTCTTCTTAAAAGTATTTACTATTTATTTATTTGGAATTTATTCTGATTTATACTCTCTATGAAATCATTTTTCATAATACTGTTTGTTGAGAGGACTGGTCTCCTTAAGAGTTAGGAATAGTTAACATTGCATCTGCCGCCTTGCAAACAGTATTCTAGAAAATACAATTTACATGCAATTGTTGACGTGGGTTATGCTTATATCAGGATGCATTAGGTACATATATCCAGTATTCAAACCACTGTGCTGCTTGCCACATTTGCAGTAGAGCCACACTCCTGGTCTGCCACAGTGATTGTATGTGTGCTAGGGCATTCTTAACTGCTGTGAAACTGTTCCCACCCATTGCAAAAAGTAGATCATATATTAGCTGATTCTAAACCACATACCCTTTGCATGAATGAGCTTGGGCATGTTTTCAAGCGACACATTGAGAAACTTTATTGCTGAGCAGCTACTTGGCTTCAGCTCTGCACGTACAGTGCAATAGTAGAGGCATTGGGTTATCATGAGAAGAATTACAACAAACATTCATTATACTGTTATTCCAACCAAATATAAAAATACAAGCAACTTGTTTTTGAAAACTTGATCCATGATATTTCAACATTGCTGGCATGTAAAATCTTTGATAGTACTAGCTCAAGTAAATAACTACTCATGCGAGAAATAAGTAACACAAAACATTATCTAAAAAAGAACCGAACAAAAAAGCAATTTTGCAAGTAGGCAAGTACCTCCTTCATAAGGAAATTATTCCCTCACAATCCCCTTACTCGTGTATGCTACCTCTGTAATCATGATAACGTCTTGAAGGAGCAAAAAAAATTTTAAAGTGCATTTTCTTTTCTGCTGATTCATCCTGTGGTGTGATCAGAGACCGAAGACATAAGAAGAAGACATCCAACAAAATGTAGCTTCAGCAAAATATGTACAGGCAATAGCACTGTAGGGTAAAGCATTCTGAAGTTATTTATTCATATTCTATGGAACCTAAGAGTTGTACATAGTTTAATAAACTGGTTATTTGAATTCTTTGCAGTGACAGTTGGCTCATTGTTAGGTTCTTGGAGCTACCAATCTTTTTTCTAAATTACTTCTCTTCTTCAGAATTACACACTATACAAATGGAAATTAATGGAGTCAAACCAAGGATTGTAAGAAAATGTTTAACAGCACATAGCTGTCGCTATATATGCCATTAGTGTTTCCAGAAATCCTGCAAACATTTCTTTGTAACTTTGCTGCATTTTTAAATGTCTAGGGAATACAGCTTCAATATCTTATGTATGAAACCCCACCATGTGAATTTTCTGTCAAGAAAGTTGTTTACAGACACTGAAAGCAATAATCTCTACAACTCAAAATGACTTTTTTCTGGTGGAGCTTTACAGCGATAGGGTTATAGTTTATCCAGACCCTAAAAATGCAGTACTAAAGTTAATAATAGATAGAAGCAGTGTTTAACAGAATTGTTTTATGACTTCACATATAGCCGGCCTTGGGCATAGGCCAACTAGGCGGCCGCCTAGGGTGCCCCTCTAGTAGGTGCGCTTTTCCAGTATTTATTTGGTGTAGGTAGACCAGGATGGGGGCACCGGATGGTGTGGTGGGGGCGCTGTAGACCCCTTTTTGCCTAGGGCATCCATTGACCTAAGTTCACTCCTGTGACACATAGAGCTGTAGCTGGCTTGTGGTCCCAGCAACACTCCCCAATCTAGTTTCCCACAACACATACATGAGGAGCCAAAAAAAAAATCCCATCTTCCTCATATCACATTGAGAGAAGCAAAAAAAAGACCATTCACCGATCTGGCACTCGGGTCCTATGTGTGTGTATGTATGTGTCCTGCCCTCTCCACTTTGTTAGGAACAAGAAAAAGAATGTTCCTCTTAAAAAAAAATATACAGCTTGGTACAAGTTTTGACTGCAGACAAAATGCTGAAACATGCAATTCAATCCTAAATGCTGAAGCAGTACAGGAATGCATTTCTGCTCTGGCATTCAGAAATGTTGATAAGGAAATGAATACTACCACACTACCCATCGCTCAAATCTGCCAATTGCAGCCCCCTAACATCTTGTGCCCGAGGTGGCAGGACATTTGCCACACCCTAGCTATGCTTCTAGTCACACATGCATTACAAAGAAGCAACTTAAAAAATTAAATAATGCTTCTAGGTTTGACAACAGCTGTTTACAAGAAGTGAGAAAAACTAAGCACTAATTTTACTTTCTTTATAAGGATATGGGTATGTTGAATGTCTGGGAAAATAATTAAAACTGCCAAATGTAAACTTGCAGAGATATGTCTAATTTCCTGAATACATAGCTTGTAACTTTAACAGGTTCTGGTATTTTGACATAATTGCTACATTAAACAATATCATAAATGTAGCAGCAGTAACTTTCTAAATCCGGACAGTTTTTTTACTGTCTGAAAAGCAGGCATAACGTTTGGTGAAAAAATATTTTACATCAAAATACAGCCTAAAGTATTTGATTCTGCTATGTAAACTCTAATTACTTTATCCTTTAATGTATATAAAAATATAGATGCCTATTTTCTGACCATTACAAGGTGCTTGGGGATTATAGATATTGTATTCCAAAGAACCTTCTCGGCTCATGTCACTCAACACACCTGGGATAGGTAGTACCTGTACACTGCACACGCCTTCATCCTTTAGTGCTTAAGGGTAACATATCAAAATGTGTGTTATTTTCCATTTCTTGCCCTGTGCCATTTAGAAAGACATCTTATGGCTTTGTACATTCAATAGGGATGCAATTGATCTGTCTGTTTCTTAAAAAAGAAAACCATTTGCTTGAGGCCGCTGAGTCAGACTGAATATGGGCCTTTTTTTTTTTTTTTTTTAGAAGTACACAAATATCAGGCCTAAATGTGTCTGCAGATACATGCCTGATATCTGCTGGATATTCCCACGGAAACATATTGCTCAACTATCCAGATTTTCACAGAGTGTCCAAATTTGTGCCTCATATTTTTGGTCTGATTCTCATAAAATGTGTGGTTTTCTGGCAAATCATTGAGGACTGAAATCACTAAATAGTGACACATTTGAGTTTCCAATGTCATACCCTTCAGAAAATGTATGCCAACACAAATGCTGTTATTTCAACAGTTTTCTAAGTTTATAAGAGCAATATTCAAAATTTGTCCTTATTGTTGGGCCTCTGTCCCCTTGTTATTTTTGGATTTGTCCAGCTTTCTTGTGTTAAGAGTTTGAGCGCTATGCATGGAAACCAGAAATAGCATATGGTTAAACCGAGGCTTTGTGTGTCATGACACCCCACCCAAAAGCCAGTAGATTAATTGGAAAAATGTACTAAAGTGTCAGAGGAGAAGTTCTGAAGGACAGAAGTAGAGAAGATATCAACAGATGAGAGCAGGAAAAGCAGTGTTTCCATATATGCACATTAAATCAAAGATCTGACCAGACAAGGAGTAGTGGAAAAGGGTAAGCAGTATTGCAAGAACACTTTGTTTTTTCCCTGTGTGGGTGGCACTGAGGAGGGTCTTATAAACCATGAAAAGTAGTATGAGATTCCCAAACAATATGGTACATCCACCACTCACAAAGTCATCATGAAAGTCATGTGAGGTTTAATGATTTGTGAAGTCAGACATTTAGAAGATAAGCACGTCCATAATGATGGACCCCCTTTTAGTCTAATGGATGCAGTGGATAAAAACCTACATAGGTTTAGCCGAAGACCGAGAGTTTGAAGTGATGGTATAAGTCAAGTCTGAAAATTAAATTACAGTATAAATTGCATGGTGTTAAAGAAAAATGATCAGAATTCCACAAGTGCAAAGACTGTCAAATAGGAACTTGAGAGTTAAAATACTGGCCTAAAAAGTGGTCTGATATACAGAGACGTGTCCAGACGAGGTCACAGGAAATGACAATGAGGCTCGGGGCGTTCCTTTGCTGTTTCATTAATTTTTGTTAAGCATCAATTTCTCTTTTGTATCTTCAGGTGGCAGTCTTTTTAAATTCCTTTGTCAAAGCAGGAACAAGGCAATCTTGAAGATCAGACAGCATTTAAGAGGCTCCTTAAACTTAACAGCAATGACAAACATATGTAAAGAGTTAGGAGACAAAGGCTGAAAGTAATGAGCACTTTCTACTTCTGGATGCATTGCTGTGTATATAATTGCTAGAATAAATGAACTTTGTTTGTGGCATGCTATCTACAAATCTGTCTTACAGCCATGAAAATATACTGAGATCCACATTTGAAAATATATTTTAGACGGTTGTGCATTCTGATGCTTTTAAGGTCAGCACTGAAGTCTGCTTCATGTGTGAATGAGGTTTGATATCATACAAAACAGCTCTCCATAAGCACTTTATGTTTGCCTTGAATCCCCATATAATTAAAGTCTGTTTGCAGGCATTGTTATGGGGTTGTGGCACAGGAGTTGTAAATCAAGAAGCAACTATGACAGTGTTGTTTGCTGTACACAGTTACCGATATTAGAAGTATTTTAGATTAAAATCTGTGCAAATTCATATCGTTGACATATTTTATGTTTTGTGTGAGAGATGAGATTATCACATGATATATACAAACTTCAGTTGAAACAATAAAATACTGAAATAAACTAGGGTATATCCAGAAATTACTAGCTTGTACTCGTACCGTTGCCTACAAATGTAACATTTAAAATGTATACCTCTCCAAAAGCTGAATTTTATTACACAATTGAGTAATACATGTTTCATTTTCAGCTGCTGTACTGCTCTGACCTTAAGAACGCTGTATTTAGAATATTCCTGTCTCTGAGCTTGTTTGTACAGATCTGTATTGCACAGTTTTTGAAAGTTCTGAGAGTTCTGAGCTGTATGCCTGAGAACTGATCAGAAGAAAAATGTACTCCGCAGAGTATGCTGGACAACAGCTATGAGCTAAATGGATGCAGCTGAAGTTGAATGCAGAGAAGTACTTTGTCGGGCTGTAGTCAAAGGATACAGTTGTTTTCAGTCACTGACTGAAAGGACAGATGACGAACAGCTGCAGTTAAATTTGTATTAGGAAACAGTTGTACTACAATGCTATATGATTATTTTCTATACCATAACAGTACAAAGTGAAACAGTAGATTGTGTGCTGAACTATAGTTGTGTCCTTTAAGTGAGTTTTGTGGGGCTGTGCTGGAGAAAATGCCATTTTCATTTCTATACTTGAAAGGGCAGTTTATCAGTTATTACCATGCTAAGTAGGGGCAAAATAGTGTTATTATTTTGCTTTGATATCATGTATGTAGCTGGCTACCTTCTGTCTTCCATCCCTTAACATTGTTGCATTACTTTTGCTATAGTTTTAGAGCACAATTTCCTTTCTTCCACATTATGAGCTTTAGATTAATGCATCAAAACCTGTTTCACTATTGCCTTGTTCTCAAAGTTCGTTATTCCTGAAAGATATGGAATTTTAAATTATCAGAAGAGGCAGGCACTATTCCCTCCCTCATGCTAATTACTGTTTTCTACCTGGTCCATATGAAGGGACAAAGCCAAAAATAATGGAGGACAAAGTACCAAAAATCTGGGACAAGTTTTAGTGTTACTTTAATTCACTTACAAGTTTAATAGAACAACAGGGTTTGCATATGCATGCATTTTCTGAATGAAAGACGTATGAAATTCTGTCTGGCATTATTGACTGACTGTAATCATCAGTGATTTACCAGAAAATCAGGCATGTAATGAGGGAAAGGGATTATATGAGGCAAAATCTAGAATATTCTACATTAGGGACAGTTGTGCTTTGTCTGAAATATCATTGTGCCAGGCAATGCATTACATACTTTTACACAGTTTTGGACTATAAAAACTTTTTTTTTTCTGCTAAATAGCTATCCCTATATCCCTGTATCTCAACATGGCTTAGCTTAGTAGTCACCTCCCCTAATATTTCATAGGTCATTTTCACTGGAAACAATGGTTTGTTGACTGTTGTATTGCTTGTCGGCACTTAATCTGTTGTCCGCCTAGTTTGGTGATGCTCTAGGCGCACCCGTTTATTGAATGCTGCCTTTTCATATATAGCGTAATGGTATGTCCAAGGCTGACTGATTTGGAGAAGAGGGAAAAGGTAATTTATTATTTTTTTTTTTTTAACTTTTACCTTTCCTCTGTGCTTGTGCAAGGTTGATGGGGCAAAGTCCTACCTAAATGATGGCTTGGTATTAGTTTGTGATTTTATTGATACTGTGTGTTAAACTGCCCTTGTAGTGAACTTTAAGTGTTTTAGTTATGATATGTAATGAAATTGCACATCTTCCTTAGCCGAGACATAAACACCATACTTCCCCAGCTCTTCCATCTTGATATTTTGAATGAAAAGATCTTTCACTGCTACCTGTAACTACATAGTACACCATCTAATTTTATACATTGTCTAGAATACATATTTCAGTATTTTGGGGTATTGCTGTTTACTGGGTGAGCACTTTAGCCAGTGCCAACCATGAAGGAGAGAGGGGGAGGTTGCGCTTTCATAAGTGATATTTGGTGGTTAGTTAGAGGACCTGATCTTTGTTTTTACTAGAAAAGAGATTGTAGGACAGGAAGAGTGAAGTGAGTGCATGAAATGTTATGGGATATATATGATGACACTACCTTGGAAAGGGAGGTAGGATGGAGCAAGAAGGAAATAAAGGGCAGGTCCAACAGATAAAGGAAGTCCAGTTTAATCTCGATATGAAAAAGGACACTACCAAAAGGAAGACATGGTTAACAGGCTGTGTAAGTTAATGGAATGTGTGGTAGAAAGTAAGACGTGGCACTCTTAAGGCATGTTGGGATTCTTGGAGGTATGACACGGAGGAGGGTTCAGCTGTCTTAGACAAACTACGCTGCCTCTCTGTCCCCTTCTACAGGCCAGCTTATCTAATGTAAAAGGTTGTACCTATTATATCCATGTAGCACTAGCAAAGGAAAGCAAAACCAATTCAGTCTGCATTAATGTTGGATATTTCCAAGTAAAGGATCCAGTGGAAGCAGGACCAAAAGAATGTGTTGGTGCTGCTTCTACCGTCATCCAATGATACTCTGTTCACACCAAGGATTTGTTTATCGGAAAATATCCATAAATGCATGTTATCTGCAGAATAGTCACTTGCTCAAGTCCCTGTTGTTTCTAGTGTCTGTGTCATAGGGTTCTGTACACCCTAATATCAAGTAATTAGTGACCATATGTCACTGAAGCACATATTCACTATTAACCATAGTCCTCATCTGGGGGTGGCTGTGGATGCATGGGCATTCTGTGCAATGATCCCTTGTGGAGGATGGGGATATGCATGAGAAGCGTGGTCCAAAGAAGGCCCAAAGAAGGGAAAGGGTGGTGAATCTGCCTGAGCTACTGCAGAGACAGGGTGATGCACCTTATGTTCTCACTGTAAACTCACCTCTTGGAAAAAAAACATGTACCTGCAATGTGAGGGGGGAGCAATGGGGTAGGCCATAAAAGAAAAATACCTCCCCCAGCAGATGTTAGGATGACCAGACTCCCCTCCACTGGATGACCTTAGGATCCGTGATGGAACCAATCTGCAATAGTGGAAGTCCGAGGTGTTAGGAGGGGCTGGCAGAACCAAGCAGTGGACTTGGGGCACTAGTGTAGGGTGCCATAGAATGATGCAAGAGAAGCAAAAAAGTGTTCAGAAATATGCTCCACTAGAAGCTTATTTTGCCCCAGTACTTCTGTTGTGAAATTGGTGAATCCACTGTGTACCCCTCCTCAAATTCAACTGCTGAACTACCTCACTTCAATGAAAACCTACTTTAATCCTGCTATTGATTTTTAGTTCTGCTTCTTTTTGACCTGTAACACTAGTGATGTTTGCATGTGTACCACCCTGGTAGTAGAAGCACTCAGTCAGATATTTTATATTGTAGGGTATATGAACATATGACTGGTGCCAGTCAACTGATATGGCAATGTGTGACATTCTGGGGTATTTATGAATCAGTGCTGTGGTAGTGGACTGCACACCTATTATGACAAAGTGGCAGCACATCTGCTGTATTTACGACACATATTTTCATTTCTGAGATGGTGACACTTTTTCTACTTCACGCTCATTTCATGATCGAATGCAAGATGCTTTGCAGCCCTAAAATACTTTTGTCTGTAATCTTGTAGGTATTAAGGGGATGATTTTCAAAATTTGTGTTAAAATATCAAAAACTACTAAAGAAGTGTTGCTGTATTTATTTAATCAGGTGAATACAGATTCCTAACTTTGACAGTTTTACAGGATTTTCTCCCCAGACTTGCAATGTAGTAAAACCTTTCAGAGCACTGTATGCATATAACTGTCATGTTATGTTCCCATGCCAAAGTTTATCTTCAAATTCTCGAGGATATGTCTGCCAAGTTTTGCAAAATCAGCTGTTGTATAGTATTTGAACATTTTTGCTGCTTGCATTGACATACCTCACAATTCTTCAGATTTTCAAAGATTGTCCAGATTTTTGCCTCGTATTTTGGTCTGTAACTCATAAAATGTGTGTCTCTGTCAAATCACTAAGGATTGAATTGATTAAATAGTGACAAACATTTGAGTTTCAGAATTCATACCTTCAGAAAATACGTACTAACACAAATCCAGTTATTCACACAACTTTCTAAGCTTAAAAGAGCAATATTTAGGCTTTGTCCAGATTTTTTTCTGTAAGAAGTTGAGAGGTATGTGCATTGGTGATAAATACTGCAGGTCTGTGTTGCACTGTGTTGGCAGATGCTTATTTTTTACTGTGTGAAATATGGCTAGTTTTAGGACACTGAGAAAGCTATATATTTATTATATGTAGGTCTGCTCATGTTGGTCAGATGTGTGAAATCTTTAGCAGACAGGCTGTGTGGGTATGGCCCAAAAAGTATCAAAATAGTATGCACTGGGTTTTCAGTGAATTGGCGCTTTCATGAGGGGCAAAAAATGTATGTGTGTGTGTGTGTGTGTGCGCGTGTATGCTTGTGTTAAATAACTTTCACCACTTTTAAATATGTAAAACTGGGACTGTATCAGCTTTGGGGCATTTTTCAGTTTTGTAACTGCCTGGAACTTTTGCTGTCAGCAAACATTAAAATTCTAAGTTATGGAACTGTACAGAGAGGGTTAAGATGGGTGTTAGGGCTTAACTTTGATTGTTTCAGTGTAATTCCTCTGGGAGAGCACTTGTGAGAGCTGGCATTGGTCATCCTAGGATGCCAAGAGTGGCAGGCCCACTTAGCCAGAATCCTGTGTTAGAAATGCTTAACATCAGACCATGAGAACAGCACTCGGCCTCCACCCATCATTTCAGCACCCCCCCTTAACCATAACATTTTGTACATAATTTATGGCATGTGGCGTTTTACTACAGGACTTACTTCTGCTGGCACAACAACAAAGCTCGTTGAGTTGTAGCAGATGTTCAGCTGTACACATGCCTTTGTTGTGTATGCACACTAACATAGTCCATCTCCATGTGCTAGCAGGAGTAACGATCTGCCACTGTAATCCCAGTAGTTCTCAAGTCATTAGAATTCCACAAGAGGGATCTCAGAGGCTGTCTGCAACACTTTCTAGGCAGTTTGCCAATTTTGAAAACTTAAACCACAAGAGCCTGTTCTTTTAAAGTAAGCCGATTCTGAAGGCACAGGAAGAGGAAGTATCTGTGTGTATATACAAGCATGCCCATATGATGTATGTGGTACTAACTCTAAGGATGAGGATAGACAAGTATAACTTGTTTTTCTATTACGTCAGAATTCCAAGTAATTTTTCCTTTGTACAATACTTTTTAAGCCATTGTGTTCTAAATATTTGTTAATTCTGAGCTCCTAGTATGTATGAATCTGAGGTAGTTGTACAGGCTGGGATTTTCCTTTTCACCTGCAATTATTCCCTACTTTTCTTGGGTGTGTCATCTCATGAATGCCAGTACTAATTTTACTGTTACACCTTTCTGTGTGATAAACACTAAACCCCAGATTAGTAATACCAGATCCCTATGATGTGGTCACCTTAGCTAAAAACTACATGACTCTCTCTGCATGATGTAAGCTGCAGTGATATTACTAGGACTTCACTCAAAAAAGAAGCGTTTGCTTTCTTTTTCAGGGTTCCTTTAATTTGGATTCTTTTGCAGGTGACCTGCATATACCACTTTGCAAGTTATTGCCTTAGACCACTTATCACTGCGGCCACAGTAATGTTATATCGGTGAGTTTCACTGGCTTCTATCTTTATTCTCTTTTTGTAAATCCTCATCCAATAAAATCATAAATGCTACATTGGAAATGGCAGGAAAGTGACTTGTGACTGACAGATATGTATATCACACTCAGAAGTGGTAATCAGCATTTAGAATTTGAATTAAGTAATTTAAATACAAAAATACATTTGCCTTTATATTTTAGAAGATAACTATAGACAAAAGCTGACAAAAAAGTATTTTGATCTTATTGTCTTTTATGCAACAGCAGTGTTCTGCATTTCTCCAAGTGGTGTTTTAATACTTACTGTATTATTTTCCACCCCTCAAACTGGCATTGGTAGCTAATGTGTCATGATACAGCAAATTATACTTCTTCTTCCCAAAGTGTACTTTGTGACCTCATAATATCTTTGTCACTTAGTCTTTCTTTTTCCTTCAGTGCTCAATTTGACATAGACCCGAAATGGCCTTGAATCCAGATAACTGCCATTTTGTTTTTAAATAACATCACATGCATGGTTTCTACTTCTTGCAAGCTTCTAGACCAAGGACTGGTCTTTATGTGAAATGGCATCCTAGGCAAAAGGCTTAATGGTGCAGCCTTCTCACTTTGTGTCCCACCACCTGGTTCCCCCATCACAACCTCCTCACATCATCCAGATTTTTTTCTTTCTACCTTCTGTTACTTTTTGTCATAGTCTTCAGCTTTTTCCTGCATCCTTTCAACATGCCCTAACTTACCAAGACAACACTGTAGTAATTGTAGAAGAAATAATCAAATTATGTTGAAGGCCTGAGGGCTTCTCCTTGGTGTTATTGGACTCTAGGATGCATTTTAAAGTTATTTTCCAACCCTTTGGTCCAGTGATGACTTGAACAAAAAACATGTGCAAGGAAAGAAATTCATTTTTTTTTCTTTCAAGAAAGAAATAATGTGTCTGACAAAATAGCAGTTCACAGTAAACTGAGAAGAGAAATGATTGTGAAGATACAGTACATAAATTGCATTTGGCAATAGTACCTGCCTCCCTACTCCCCATAAAAATATGGTCACCTTCTGTGTGTCCATCTGATATTAGATTGGGGTGAAAACATAAATAACCACCATCATATATTTCAAGTAACTGCAGTCGATCATATATGCCGCATGCTTTTTCTCCTCTACCTCCAAAAGATAGCACTTTTTATCACTTTGGTCGCACACTGGGACAAAACTGAAAAAACAAATAGAACACATTAACACATTTAAACCTGTTGCTGTCAGATGTATAAAACCATGACTGATTACTCCAACCCCACAAAAATAATACCAGTATATGTGTCTAATCTTTGATTGTCAGGAAAAGGAAAAAAAATCACAGTAATGTATTGCAGTTTAAGAACAACAAACTGCTGATTCACACTCAGTCAAGGCCTCCTCCAAAAATCAATCGATCTGTAAACCAGTAATATACCCACTAAATGGTGAAAACTTTATTAAAACTTAGTGCTTTCATCCAACAAAGTGTCAGGACTTCATCAGAGTATTTAGTGGGTGCATTATTGGTTTACTGATCAGTTCTCTTTAGAGGAGGTATTGACTGAGTGAAAACAAGCAGATTAATGTTCTTGTGCTGAGTTTTTTATTCCTTATTTCTGTTTCTAATGCATTTCACTTTGTTGCTCCTACATAGTGCACTGCCCCTAGACAATCTATAGTGACCTTCAGTGCACACCTAAAGAAATAGGTCTGAGGGCCTGGATGTTCTGCGATGCATTTTATGAACTTATGTTTGAAAGATAATGAATTGATATTTTTTTTGTTTTTAGGTTACTCAGAAGATAGTTATGTATATACTCAATAATACTGTGCATATCAGCAGATAAAAGACTGTGATATTACTTTTGCACACACATACTGACACTGCCCCAACAAGCCAGATCAATGCCTATTAAAACTGAATACATGTTGAGGGTCAGTTACTTTCATTCACACATGCCAGCACTCCCACCTTCGCCCAATTGTTATTGCCACTTCTATATACATAAAGCAAAATTTACAAAGAGCAGTCGATCCACCAGACTGAAAAACTTGTATTAAAAGCACAAGTTAAAATAACAAAACATGAGTGCTTTCAGAACTAAGCCCTTCCTCAGTTAAAAACACATTTCAAGCCAGTGGAATTTAAGTACATGACAACCAATCACATCCTAGTATTGTACCCCCTTTTTTTTAATGCAGGTTTCAGTGAAATGACATCATTCAAATCAGGTGCTGTCTGTGCTGTTAACTCTATAATCCATTTCATTTCATTATATTCTGTGTGATTCACCAAGTCCCCCTCTAACATTGACATCTATTACCTGCAATACCATGTAGTTAAATCCATGGCCAGGGTTTAGCTTAATATTCTCATAAAGTGCATTGTGGACATTCTGTAACCTAATGTGTGAAAGATGTTTCAAAGTCCTTTATTTTAACATGCAGTTATTTTTCCCACATAAAATGAAACACAGCAGTGACACAAGGCTAAATAAACATTTTGTGTTTTGCAATCTGCATATCTGTTCAAATAATATTTTTACCAGTTACAGGGTGTACAAACAAGTTGTCATCCTTAATAAATGAATGCACTTTAAAACAGGTCTTAGAAGTTTTTCCCAGAATATTAAAGGATACTGCCCATTTTTTTAACTGGCCTGTATGAATGTTTAACCATACAAGGCAAACAGAATTTTTTATTGGTAACACTGGATGTTAAGAATTTATTTACTGTTATAAGTAACACCTATGGCTTATCAGCCATTGAATATATTTTGACTAATAAGGCACGTTTTGAAGCCAATGGGAGAAGGCTTGTTTGTGATGGGTTAACACTCATTCTGGAAAATAATGTTTCTTGTGCTATGGAAATTACTATAGGCAGAAACCGGGGATTGGGAGGAAATGGTAATTTGGAAACAACGCATGAATGGAAGGAACAACTATGCCACGATGTAAGGTTTGTGGATGATATCTTTGTCATGTGGAGAGGTACCCTGAATGATTTAGAAAAATGTGTCATGTATTTAGAATGTATTACTAGTTTTTTAAGGTTCACCATGTGCTACTCCATAGAGAGTATAGACTTCTTGGATGTATGTCTAACTAAAGATATTAAGGGCAGCTACAACACTTACTACATAGAAAAAGCTGTTGGAAAAACAGTATTTTGACCTATGATAGTATGCATCCAAGACATACTTTTGATAATATTGTTAAAGGTAAGGTGAATAGGATTTCTCGCTCTGTAATGCAGATGCATGTTTTGAGAAAGAAATTATAGAATTGGAAGTAAATTTAAATAAGACGGTATAGAAAAACTAAGGTAGAAACAACAATAAACAGTAGTAGATGACATAGAAGGGGTAAAGCCCAAACCATGGTTCTCCACAGATACACCCCCTGAAGGCGACACATCTGTTATGCTCAATAAAGGTGCTGAAGTAAGGTTGATGTTGACATACAGTAATGACATAAAAGGTATATGTGACATCATTAAACGCAATTGGAAAATTCTGCAGACAGATGATAGGATTGTTAGCATAGTAGGAACCAATCCTTCATTTGGGTTTAGAAGGGATAAAATGGATGGCGCAGTGGTGCAGAGGTAGCATTGTTGCCTCACAGCAAGAGGCTCTCCAGTTTGATTCTTGGCTGGGGGGTGCCTTTGGTGCAGTCTGCCTGTCCTCCCTGCATTTGTGTGGGTTTCCTCCAAATGCTTCAGTTTCCTCCCACGTTACAAAAACATACATCTGGAGTGTTTCTCCACAGGCCTCCACTGAAAATTGGCTTTGCTCCAAGTCAGACTTTCCCGGTAAACAAATTTTAAATAAAAAATAAATAAATAAATAAATAAATAAATAAATAAATAAAATAAAAATTTGAAAGATCTATTAAGCCAGGAATTTAGGGCTACACATAGAAATGTATTTCAATGTAAAGGTACATTTCAATGTAAGCAGTGGCAAAGCTTGTTCATTTATTAAGGATGACAACTTGTTTATATACCCTGTAACTGGTAAAACATATTATTTGAACAGATATACAGATTGCAAAACACAAAATGTTGTTTATTTAGCCTTGTGTCAGCGCTGTATTTCATTTTATGTAGGAAAAACAAACTGTATGTTAAAACAAAGGATTTTGAAACATCTTTCAGACATTAGGTTACAGAATGTCCACAATGCACTTTATGAGCATATTAAGCAAAACCCTGGTCATGGATTTAAGCACATGGTATTGCAGGTAATAGATGTCTATGTTAGAGGTGAACTTAGTGAATCACACAGAATATAGTGAAATGAAGTGGATTATAGAGTTAACAGCACAGAGATCATCTGGTTTGAATGTTGACATTCCACTGAAACCTGCATTAAAAAAGGAGGGTGCAATACTAGGATGTGATTTTTTGTCATGTATTTAAATTCCACTGGCTTGAAATGTGTTTTTATCTGAGGAAGGGCTTAGTTCTGAAAGCACTCATGTTTTGTTATTTTAACTTGTGCTTTTAATAAAAGGTTTTCCGCCTGGTGGATCGACTGCTGTTTGTACATTTTGCTTTATGGTTTATTTTTGAGCACTGTACCTTTTGGTGGAGGACTCCAACATTTATATATTTGGTTTACTTCTATATACATTTCAGATGTCTGATTATGACCAAGCATCGTGACCAAGTAATGAACTTCAACTTTGTTCAGTACAAACATTACATAAAAGTATTCAAAATTGATTCATCCAAATCACTTTGTCTGCAAAGCCAGAATAATGAACAAACAGCAGAGACAGTTTCATCAATTATAGTTTGACTGCATATTACTAAGTTATCTGACTGCTGCAAAATTAAAAAAAAAATCAACTTCTTAGCAAAACAAATGTGGACAAAGCCAAACAATATTGTGGGAGCAAAGGACTAAAATTATGGACAGATTTTTAATACTGGTTTGCATACTTGTAGAGTTGATATAATAACACGTTTGTACAACATTCACATTTTAATTATATGAAGTCAGGAACTCTGTCTGTCATTCTTTATTGACTGCAACACTCTATGAATGACCAGAAAACCACAAATTTTACAATGAGCAAACCAAAACTAGAGGCAAACATACTTGCTTAATAAATAGAGACACAGATAACGGGTAGGGGATAAAATTGCATTTAAAGCTTAAATATTTCTATTATTCACTTAAAAGGTAATAGAACAGCACGCATTAAATCCAGGGGTATTTTCTGAACAATGAGGAATATGAAACTTCAGTGTATGTCATTAGCAACTGACTGTAATCCTCAGTGATTTTATGAGGGACATGCCTAAAATAAGATGTGGTACCAGGGATTTTTTGTAAAATCAGAAATGCTTGAGAGGAACTGAGATATTCTGTGAAATTAGAGACCATTGGTAATACCTGACAGGCAGACACTGTATTCGCCATCCAAATGCATCCACTGGTCATATCTTGGTTGCTTGCCAGAAAATAATAATATTCTTGCTAGATGCTGCTATTATTATCTGCAATGATGACCTAATTCCCTTCACTGTTTAATATGCATTTCTATTTCTTGTTGTGTGACAGCATAGTGTAAAAGATATCAGGCCAATCAGTTCATGGAGTTTTTCACTCTTTTTTTGTGATAGCAGTGATACTGTGGTGGTGGTGCTGCGGTAGCGTTGTCGCCTCACAGTAAGACGCTGTCCGGTTCGATTCTCAGCTAGAGCGGCTTCTGTGCGGAGACATGTGTGAGTGGGTGTATCTTCGTTGAAGGTTGTGCGTCAGGGCTGGCAACTCGGCACGTAAAAATCTACTGCCAATCATTAGCAGACTGGAGTTCTGCTGTGGCAACCCCTAAACGGGAAAAGCCGAAAGACAAACAACAAAAGTGAGTAGAATGTCAGCACCTCCCATACAGGACATCTACTGGCTAGGGATTCCTTTCTGTCCATTTTCTTTTACTCTATCCATATATCTACCTATCTAATATATCTGTCTATCTATCGCATCCTTCCTTAATTTAAAATAAATGCATTTATTTATTATTTAATATTGATGCTTGTTTCCCGGTAAAGTCCATTTGGGCCTAAAGAATACATTTTCAGTTGGGGCCTGGGAAGAAAAGATCCACATATATCATCATACAACATATTTAAGTCAGTAACAACACTTAAAAGTCAAAATCAACAAATACAAAAATTGCTAAAATATACATAACTTGAAAGCACAGTACATTTAAATCTCAGTAGCAGCATGCAGGAATTAGAAGCAGCAAATACCTAAATGAAATTATACAAGTACATTTTGTTATTGTGAATAAGCTAGGGCAGAAGTACAAGTACAATGCAGCTGATAACTGAAGGTGTTAGAAAAAGATGAAGTAGAAGGTAGTCCAGTACAATAGGTTAGAGTTTGGCCAGGTGAGGATCAACAGCAAAGCCGAGCCATATTTAAGAATTCTTTTAGAGTGAGTTTGAAGGTCTGTAGGTTTCGGTTAGATGTGATGGGTAGTGGGAAGGACAAGAAGGACCCCCCTCTGATGAGTGGTGCCCTAGGTAGCTGCCTAGTTCACCTATGTGTTAAGTCCACCATCTTGAGGCAGAATTTGGCGGCTTATTTCTTTATTAAATAAGCAGCAGGTAATTGCATTGATTGTCTATAGCCACTATACCTTTACCCAGTTTCTTATCACAGGTTTAAATGTTCTCATACAAAAGCACACAAAAACAAAAAACTAAAACTGTGCAGTGCTGCTTGTTAAGCTTAGGTAACTATAATTAGCAAGGTGTCATTAAAATATGACTGGCAGTTGTTTCCGAGAGCTAGTAAAAGAAAGCCTGGATTCAAGGCACTACAATTCTAGGTCAGTGGGCAGGAGACAGATGAGACAGGAAAAAGGGGGTGAAAAAAAGATATCATACTGTGGTGGTTACAGTGTGAAATATAAAAGGAATGCTTTCTGAAATAAAAATCATGTCACAATGACTGAGCAGACCATACTGTTTAGAAAAACATGTAAAATAATTACTTAAGAGGGATACTTGTATATTAGAACTGCCTAGAGAATGGATACTTGTGTATTAGTTCAGCATAGAATGTCAAGATGTGATCATATGTCTGACTTTCCTTCCAGTTTCTGCAGAGACGATACTTCTAAAACCTCTTGCCCTGTGGCTTCAAGGATGTATCAGATGTTGCAGTCAGTTCCACTGACAAAGCTCACAGAAGTCCTTAAATAGTGTCCCATATCTGAATGCTCAAAGTGTGGTGCTAGGATTCCATGTTCATTCCTGGCTCCTGCTATTTATCCAGTATTCATATCCTAAGTTAACTAGACTCCTTCACTCTGTTTCTTTCCATGCTCCAATTTAAGCTGATCCTTGGATAGTGGAGTATTGCCAAAAAATGCTCTATCTGAAGGAAGGAAGAAGCTCTCCAAAGTTACACGGTAATGGAAAAACAATACAAAATGTAACTGTCTTGGAAACTTTTCAGGTCACTCATGCCTTGATATTACATGTTGTGCTTGTTTTGTTTTTATTTAAGACAGATCCAGCAGTTTACTGGAACGTGTGTCTTCCTGTAATATTTTCTAGTTTCTCAAGTGTAACTGACAGATGTAGTGATGCAGTGCCATGCTCTCTATATTTATTTACCCTTTGTTTACCTGGATAATTCCACTAGGCCAGCAGACTCTTTTCAGAGGAGTCCTGAGGTGGTATTCTCAGAATGATTATGTGGCATGGCTGGCTAATGCTCTGTCTCAGGGAATATGAGTGACAAAGGCAGAGGTTCAAGTGCAGTCTTGTGCATTTCTTTATGCTGTCTGGCAGTTAGTATAGAGGAATAAAACTCTGACCTGTTAATGAGTCGCTTCCTTAGCTAAGGGTACAGGGTTTGAATCCTTCCCCCTTCATCTGCATACTGTGTGACCTTGAACAAGTCACTTAATCAGACAGTGCAGTGGAGCAACTGGGAATTTGGGATAGGCTCCATAATAGTCCCTTGGTGTGCATGCCATGTGTATATAGAACATATAGGGGAAATTTGGCCAAGGTGCCAGGGCACTTCCCCTACTCTTTTTAATAAGTGCCTCTGGAATGTTTTACATCCACCTGTACTACCGTCAACATAGTCAGATGGGACCTCAGTTTAATGCCTCATCCGAAGCATGACAAACCCAAGAGTGCAGCACCCCTTCATGCAGCACTGCAGTGTAAACAATGGAAAATTTAATCCAGTCAGTTGAAGATGGAGTAGAACCCATAGCTTTCTGATCTTCTAGAACCAAAGGTGAGTGTGACACCTGCTGAACATCTGTCTCTCTCTCTCTATATATATATATATATATGTATGTATGTATGTATATATGTATGTATGTATATTTACAGGAATATTATTACCCAGCTTCAGACATGCAGTACCCTATACCTAGAATGCTTAAACCATCTACTGCATATGACTACCACTCTAGAACTAATCTTTTGTCCACTAACAAAAATATGAGAAACTCGACCATCTTCTTGAATGCATTAATAAATGTAACATCCTCACTCCAAAACAACATAGATACCATTCAGCTTTCAGTACTACTACATCTTCTATTACTACTAATACTAGTACTATAACTACTCCTGCCTATTACTACTAATACTGCAGCCACTACTACTGCTATTACTACTAGTACTACTATTACTCCTGCTATTGCTACTACCTCTACTACTACTATTAGTACTACTACTAGTACTACTATTACTCCTGCTATTGCTACTACCACTACTACTACTATTACTGCTATTACTACTAGTACTACTAGTACTACTATTACTACTAGTACTACTATTACTCCTGCTATTGCTACTACCTCTACTACCACTATTAGTACTGCTGTCTACTTATTAACCAACAAAATATTCACAAACATGAGGAAATGACTAATATTTGCTACTGCTGTTTTTTGCTGTACAACAAGCATTGAAAACAGAGGCCCACCTTATACCAGTTAACAAACTGTCGGACTGATTCCTCAGATTCCGTCTTTAATTGGGTCTCCATCTATCTTACTGGCACAGCATTTCAAATTGTATTACCTGCTAACCCCTCACAGATTGGCAGCCTAGCAAGAGGATTACCCCAGAGTTCTGCACTTATAGTGGTCTATAGCACCAGTTGCCAGCTTTATGTATTTTTACTAAATGCTAAAAAAGTCTGAAAAAATATTTGACAGACTTAGACAGATTTTAGTAAACATGGAATTGGTTAGTCAGTACTAACTATCAGCTCAAGTAAAATCATAGTCAGACTACTTTTGGCACTACTGTATACCTCAAACACACAGTAAGGTCATAATCAAAGACCCACTTGGTTAACAACTTCCTGTACTGCATTCATATAAATCCTTAGGCCTTTGGCTTGATCGGTATTTAACATTTAACCAACATACTGAATATATTATTGATAAAGTCTTAAACCAGCTAAAATTCTTCTGCAAGCTGCCACTCTTCTTCACATTAGAAGCAAGGAAAACTATCACCATCAGTTATCTTAATCTAAAATAAGAATATTATTTGCAATCATTGCCCTCAATTGTCCCTATAACACCCCTTTGTGACAAAAGCAGAAAATAAAATAGCTTGCTTCCTATATTTCCCCAACATGAAACAACAACATTGCCTGACTCAAAAGTAAGCCAATGACTTCTAGTAACAGCTAGATTAAAGTTTTTGCTCAGTTCAGTAACTTACAGATCCTAAGCAAGGATTCTGTCCTCCTCTAACAAACAAATTAAAAAGCAGATATCCCATTTACTCTGCAAAGCCTGAAGGTCCTCTTTTATGTACGCCATTTTTGTGTTGGAGAACAAGCATTCTTCAATATTACCATTGATCAGAATTTAGTCCCTCTGGATATAAGATAGTGCAATGAAATTTTATTCAGAAAATTACTTAAAAAAAAATTGACTGGTAAACATAGATGCACAATGCTATAGGAGCCATGGATAAACTTGGTCAGTATACTGCATGTTACCAGATGGAACCGTCTTCTCCGAACACCTTAAATACTACATGATGAAATGTATAGTATGTTGGTACTGGCATATACTATAAATAATAACATACAGCCAGCTACGTGTATTATATCTTATTAATATTATTTACAGTAAATCTGTCTTCCCTGTGGACTTTCACTAGATGGCTCTGATTTTAGCTGGACTTGTTTGAATGACTACATGTTGCATGTGTAATGATTTATTTATATGGACATGCCTTTATAGTCTGGATCTTAACTGAAAATGATTCTTAAACCAGCTTACCAACCTAGTTAACAAATAAACATAATAAAAGGTTGATTTCCTATCATTTCCACAGACCTTGTACAAGAAATTTCTAATATAGGTTCATAGGTTGGTACTAGGCTATCGGCCCTAGGGCCTATACAAGCCTAGCCATAACAATTCCCTGGATATTTCTTCCCACAATATTTAGGACCCCTGTCTAGCAGGGCGACTGACATGATCCCTGGGATGAATTTCCTATCTCCCACCCAATCATCAATGTTCCTTTTGAAGAGGGCCAAGGAGGCGCTCTGCTTGACATGTATGGCAGTCTATTCCAGAATATGGGGAGTCTCTGGGTCAGGAACTTATCCCTCCAGCATGTTTTGTTCATTGTGATGACAAGGTTTAGATCCCTGGAGTGTGTGGCTCTGAGGAATTGGGATTTCTTTAAGTGGAGCATGTCCACCAGCTCAGGGTTTGACATGGCCTTGTATGTTAAGCAGAGATCTCCTCTGAGTGGACGATATGCCACAGAGTATAGCTGGAGTTTTTTTAGACGGTCAGTATAAGGAAGCTGCTTTAGGCCTGTGATTCTTTTAATAAGGTATTTCTGTGGCCTTTCCAGCTGTTGCAGATGTCTTGTGAGATACATACCAAATGGGGCATTGTACTCTATAATGGGTCTAATGAGGGATGAGTACAGTGGGACAATGACCTCCTTTTTTCTGGATGAAAAGCCCTTAGTGATGAGGTGTGCCACATAGAAGGATTTCCTGACTGTTGTGGCGATGTGGTTATCGAAGGTGAGACCACTGTCCACCTGTGTCCCTAAGTCTCTCATCACACTTTCGGTGTTTAGTGTACTGCCACCTATGTGGTAATTCATGGGTACATGTTTTTTTCCAAAGGGGATAACTATACATTTCTTGGCATTAAGCTTGAGCCCATGGCTCTGGCACCAAGCATCTGTTTCTGTAAGGCCATTTTGTAGAATATCCACATCATTGGTGGATCCCCCTTTGTGGAGTGGGATAACTTTAGCTGTGCGCCACTCAGTGGACATGAAGCCTGAGGTGAAGCTATGATTAAACATGACACTTAGGTGAGGTGCCATTTTATTTTGTAGTTCATGTAGTACACAGCCCGGGATGTTGTCTGGCCCCATGGATGCTGTATTCTTAGCTTTGGAGAGTGCAGTTTCTACCTGTGTGGCCATAATTACCAGAATTTGGCAAGCTTTTGGTATTGAGATGGGCCCTTTAGGGGGTGAGAGGGGGGTGAAGTTGGCACTAAATCAATCTGCCAGGATATTGGCAATATCCTTGGGATCAGTATATTTAATGCCATTCTGTAGTTGCTCAGAGCATATCTGAGCATTGCCATTTAGATTCTTGACAGAACTATAGAATGCCTTGTGGTTGTCTTTGGAATCTTTGGCAATTTTATTTTTGTAACTAGCTTTGGAGGATTTTATGAGGGATCTCAGATACTTACATAGGCTGGTAAGGGAGTTTTTTGCATCCTGGGATTTTCCTCTTTAAATGCAATAGTTTCTTTCTTCTGCTGTATAGTTTGCTTATGGCAGGGGGACCACCAGATTGCCTTCCTTTTTTGGAGGAGAGCATCTTGGTTCTATTTAGGATGGCATGATTCATACACAAGTGGATGTGCTCATACAGTGCCTAAGTGTAGGATTCAGCAGTCAAACTTTCAGCTCCCATCTGCGTGGGTGTCATGAAGTTTGTCACTTCAGACTTGAGTAGCATGAAGTTGGCTTTGGAGAAGTTTTTTATGGAGGTTTTCTTACTGTGGGGTGGGATGAGAATGTCAAGGGTGATTTGCTTATGGTCAAACCTGACCAATGAGGGGGTGACTACTGGTGTGGAGCAGCTATCTCCCATGTTGGTAATGACCAGGTCCAGGATATTGGAGCCCCTGGTGGGACAATGGATTAGTTGATCCAGGGCGTCGGAATTTATGAATTCCAAGAACCGTTGGGAAAAGGTGTTGGTACCAGAGTAGTTTTCCCAGTTAATGGCAGGGTAGTTGAAATCACCCAGTATTAGGGTGTTTGGTTTTATCTTAATATTTTCCAGTATGTTTAGGCACTACTTGCATTCACATGTGCCACTCTTTGCTTTAGAAACATAGAAACATAGAAATATATTGGGCTAAAGGCACTGGGGCCTTTCTTAGCTTACCCAAGTAAAATCCCTAAAAGCTAACTGTTCCCTTTTATAGGTAGGAGATAGTCAAGTTACAGTTTTTGTAGAATATTTTTGACCTCTCCTCTGTCAAGCAGAGATATAGGTGTCAGCCCAAGGATAAATGTGTTGTTTTCCATCCATTTGTTCAAATGGTGTTTGAATTGGGTCAGGGAAGTACTTTATTTTACATGTATAGGAAACCTGTTCCTTGCCAGTGGTAGCATCTGTGAGATGTATCTGTCTTTCCAGCAAGTCCTGTTTAGATTGCTGGAAAGGTTAAAATCCTTAGCGTGAGTATTTCTTGATACTATTGTTTTTGCAGATATGGAGCAGGTTCATCAGTACAGGGTCTGAATAGGCCTTAAAGGCTAGGCAGAGGTCACCTCTTAACAATATATAGGAGAGTGAGAATAAGGAAGGTGATCTAAAGTGGTCCCCGTAATTCATGTGTTGGACTGCCTGGATCCTTTTGGTAAGGAAGTTCTGTGAGTATTCAAGTTGAAGCATGTGCCTTTGCATGTACATACCATGAAGGAGCACTGTACTCTATGACTGGTCTAATACGAAATGAGTTGTACAGAGGAACACTATCTGCCTTGAACCTGGATTCAATGCCCTTACTTATAAATTGTGCTTTATATATTTGTTGACATTTGATTACTAGGAAAACCTGACTGGGTAGGTGCCCATTTTCACCGAAGGCCCGGAGAGAAAATCTCCAAACTATTAAAAAAACATTTTTAAAACAATAATTTTATCATCTTCAGAAATAATGCAATAAAAACAAAAAATCTAACAATCAAAACAGTTATACAAAATTAGACAATCTGAAAACAGTGGTTAAAATAGATTCAACTTATATAACGATGATTTAATATTTAGAGAAGTTTTATCCAGTTTAGAGAAATTAAAGTAAGTTAGTATAATACAAACAGGAATTGCAGTGTGAAGTGGGAGAGATAGACAGGGTTACGGCATATTTAGATAGAGATTAAGGGGAGAGGAATTGACTGAAGTCAGAAAGTGAGTGTAGAAAGTGAATAAGGAGGTGTAAGATATGAACAGGTACTTGTTCATATTTAGGGGTACAGCTTATTCTGGGGTTCAGCAAGAACAAAACAGATTAGGAAGTCTTTATGAATGGTGTTAAAAGACTGGAGGAAGTATCTAATGGATACAGGTTAGGAGTTCCAGGCCTTAGTAACATGGTATGAGTGCAGACCATGCTCAGCAGTTTTGATATGTTTGTGGACAGACATGAGTTTTTGGTTATTGGATCATAATGACTGAGTGGAAATGTAATTGTGTAGAATGTTTTATAGAGGTGGACAAGCAGATAAATACTGGATAATTCTATTGGTGATGAGAAGATATGTCTGCGTTAGTTGATGGTGCAGTCCTAACCAATTTAGGCTTTTTAGTGCTATGTAGTGGTGGGTTCTGAAAGGGGTATTTACTGCAAATTTAGCCAGTTTATTATAGCACTGTTCAGGTTTTGCTTTTTGTGTTGCAAGCCAAATTTGGGTCTTTTAATCTAGTAGTTCTGATGCTGTCTGTTTTGCAGATGTGCAAAAAAATTCATCAAAACAGGGTCCAGGGATGCCTTGTATGCCAGGCAAAGATCACCTCTCAGAAGTCTCTATGATACTGAGTAAACAGATAAGGCTTTGAGGTGATAAATGCTGGAAATTGTGTTTACTCCCTGTATTCTTTTTGTAAGGAACCTTTGTGGACTTTCCAGCCGCTGCATGTGTCTGATCAGGTACATACCGAGGGGGGCATTATAATCTATGATGGGCCAGATGACGGCTGAATACAGTGATATGATGATCTTTCTGTACCTGGATGCCTTGTTTATAAGTTGAACAGTATAGAAGGATTTTCCTCACTACCATGGACACATGTTAGTCAAAGGCTAGGTTGCTGTCTACATGATTTCCTAAATCCCTGACTAGTAAATCAACTTTTAATGGTGTTGTATTGATGATGTAATTACCTGGGTTGATAGACTTCCCAAAATGTACTGCAATGCATTTCTTGGTACTGAGTTTTAAACCATGACTTTTGCACCAATAATTTGTCTGTATTAGACCTTCCTAAAGGGTGTTCTCATGTTGGAGTGATTCAATGACTTCTCTCAGTTTGCAGTCATTTACAAACATGGTTAGCCAAGACCTTTGACATCTGAGAAGTAGATGCCAAACAGCAGTGGAACCAGCACAGAGCCTTGGGGGACTCCGCTGGTGACTGGCCTCTTTGTGGAGGTAGCCTCACCAGTTCTAACCTCCTAGGTCTCCTATCAGTGAGCCAGCTAACTATCCAGCATGTTATAACTGGGTTTATACATAGTTCCATAGGTTTGTTGACAAAGCCCGAGTGGTGTATTGCATCAAATGCTTTAGCCAGATCTAGGTAGGCAGTATGCACTATTTTCCCCTCATACATTGCCTTGATGACTTTTTAAAGAAGTTCACCAGATTTGGTAACCATGACCTTCCTTTGGTAAGGCCAAACTGGGATAGATCCAGCATCTGAAGGTCTACTATTTCCTTATTGATGAAAAAACAAAAAACAAACTGTCAAAATCACAAAAAAATGGCCAGAGTGCAAGCAAAACTCTTATTTAATGAAATACAGTTAATTCATTAAATAAGAGTTTTGCTTGCACTCTGGCCGTTTTTTTTTTTTTTGCGATTTCCTTATTGATAATTTTTATGATAATTCTTTTCATGGCTTTGTAAATAATACTAGACAGACTCATGGGTTTGTAGTTTCTAGGATCTGTTAAAGATCCTCATTTACCAAGAGGGATGACTGCCGCAGTCCTCCATGTGGCACAAAGCCTGTTTTAAGACTATAGTTAAATAATGACTCCAGGGGTCCTGAAAAGTCAGATTTTAGACTATTCATGAGGCATCCTAGGATGTTATACATGCCCACTGAGGTTCTCTTCTTGGTTTTAGTGAGTGCAGTCAGTACATGCACCCTAGTTATAATTGGAGGGGTTATGTTTGGGGGTATTTTTGAGGGGATGGTTGGGGTTGAGAAATGTAAAGTTATAACTGAATTTATCTGCTAACAGGTTTTCTATACTGCTAGGCTCAGTGAATGTGGCACCAGTAACCACCAGTTCAGCACATTGCTGTGTACTGCCCTTGAGCTTTCTGACATAGCTGTAGAAGGCCTTATGGTTATATTTCAACTGTTAGGCTAGCTTAACCTCGAAGTTCACTTTGCATGGCCTAGTTAGTCCTCTTAGTTGCCTATTTACTTTGATGAGAGAGTTTCTATCTTTATGAGAATTATCCTTCCTGATTTTTGACATGATTTTTATTTCCTTTTTAATTTGGGATGCAATCAGGGCAGTTTGTTTCTAGGACTAGTCCTGGGCTTACTTCTGGTAGGTACACCAGCCTATATGCAGCCATTGACTTGGTAGTACAGAGTTTCTGAGAGCAATTCAGCACAGGCTGCTTTGTTCTCTGGGTTTGGAGGGGCATTTAATTTTGGCAATCCATTACTTAATAAAAGGTAATTTGCTTTGGAATAGATCCTAACTGTTACTGGTTTTAATGAGATTATGGAATTGTTTTTGATTTCAAAGGAGACAGCTTTACGGTTGGACCTTAGGGAGGATGAGACATTTGGGGGAGACTCCAGCATTCTCCCATATTTGTTAACATGAGGTCCAGTATGTTGGAGCCTGTAGTTGGTGTAATCACTATATAGCCAAGAGTGTTTATATTTATGAAGTCCAGGAATCTCTGTGCCTGTAGATTTGAGTCTGTGTAGGATTCACAGAGGGGTAATTAAAGTCTCCCATGAGTATGGTGTTAGGTCGGATGGTAAGTGTCTCTAGTAGGTCATTTTCCTTCTTCAGACATGGAGGTGACCTATATCTGGCTAGGATATGGTATGGGATTTTGTTTATGTTGATCTGTACTGGAGGTATTCTGGCACATTATCATGTTTGACCACCCTACAGATATGCTTGTTACTGATGTATATTGAGACACTTCCTTCTTTAGCCCTTGTCTCTATACCCACTGCTCTAAAAGTGTGGGAGACACTGAAACCTTGCACTGCTAGGGTACTCTGTGCTGTTTTAAACCATGTTTCGGTAACTGCACAGATGTCTATATTCTCAAGTGATGAGGATGGCTTGGAGGGAGTGAAGTTTTTTGTTTAGGCTCCTGGCATTGAGCAGTAATACCTTGAGGCTCAGCTGAGTTGATTTTACTATGTTGGTAGGTTTGTCAATTTAACATTGCATAAAAAAAGTACTGTGGGGTGGATGAAGTTTTAGCCAGTATTTGGAAGCCTAGTGGGGAGAAGTGCAGATCATTCTTGGCAAAGCAACGTGGTCTTCTGACCACTTCATCCCAAGCTGACAAATATTGGATTCCCTTAGAATGACACCAGAAAGACAGCCAGTTGTTGAAATCGGTCATTTGTTGCTCATATTGTGGCATCATCTTCGGTGATGGTTATATGCTGCTCAGTGCCAGACTCATACCAGCCTGAGACACATTCTCTCTCTCCCCATATAGTTAAGGGAAGTATATCTCATGTCATTTACACTAGCATGGACTATGATGGAATCATACTGGTACCTGTGCTGACTTGAGTGTGGGCGTGATTGGGCAGGTTCTGGCTGCAGATAAGCAACTAACATCTTCTCCTTGTTCAGCCTGGTTAGAGGGGCATCAGTGTATCTTACAATGGAGTCCCCTATGTTGAGAGTCCTGGGAAGTGTATTTGCCTACCTTAGGGGCTTCGTGTTTGAGGCACTGAGAGTGACAGTATATGAGGTGTTCGTTTTTTTTGTTTTTTTTTCCTGAGTGCCTTTGGGCTTTCTAAGGCATAACTTTTATAGCAGATGGTCTAGGTTATCTTTGTTGTTTAGGAATCTTGCTTTTAAGTGCCCATTAGTATGTGTGTGTGTGTGTGTGTGTGTGTGTGTGTGTGTGTGTGTGTGTGTGTGTGTGTGTGCTATATAAGGTGTGTGTGTGTGTGTGTGTGTGTGTGTGTGTGTGTGTGTGTGTGTGTGTGTGTGTGTGTGTGTGTGTGTGCGTGTGGTTTCGATAACATTATGTGGACTTGCATGCGAGAGCATACCCTTCAGTGTCATTGTGTAAGTACACCTCTTGCTTAGACTGTCTGCTTCTTTAAAGATTAAGCCATTGTCAGTAAATGTGAGAAAACTGCTATATTGTCTTAAAAATGCTCATATCCACTAAGCAGGCTACAGAGAAGTTAGAAAATTGCAAATCCATGCTGTCCATTCCTTTGATTTGTGAGTTTCAAGGGGGTGGTCTATTGAGATTAGAAGTCTATTAAGGGTGCTGTGTTTGTGCAGACTAATAAAGGTGCTTTACTGGGGCAGATTATGCTAAACAGTACTAAATTCTACTAACTTTAATGTTTACAAAATACTGAATTCTACTAAATCTGTAGGTATTGCATCTCAAGGAGCAAAAAGCTGCTCTAAGTTTGTCGACACACAAGGTATTTGCACTACATTGTTGCTTTACAGGTTATAGTTTTATGGACCATTCTTCAGAGAAAATTTACCTTCTAGCTGTTTGTTGCTGCACAGGGCACTGCTAACTCATGCAAACATGCAAAATTTATAGCAGCACAGAAAAAACAGAAAACTAAACAATGAGCCCTCTGGCCAATAAAATGACGACACTGTAGGTCATTTTGTGCATTTCCCAAGTCAGACCAGGCAAAAACCTTCTGCCAAAATATGAATAAACTCAGTCCTCTTGATGTAAAAATGCAGTAGACTAGACCCACAAGTGTAAACCTAACACAAACCACTTAAACAGCTAGGTGGAAATCCCTTGCTGAAGGTAATTTGAAGACAGTAACAGTGAAAGAAAGAGCATTTTTTTTTTTTACAAAAATTCAATGAAATACACACATAAAAGCAGAAAACAAAAGCAATCACTCAAAATAACTTTAGTGCGATTTAGCAATCAAAGGTACTTAACTTTGCTTGGATGGCACTGGATACAAGTAAAGCATTTCTGGAAGGCAGGCTAGGACTACAAGCTTTGCTGAGTTCCAGGAAAATCAGCACGAGACAGTTTACTCAAGAACAATATTGGTTTGCTGGGTGGGTGCTCAGTATCATGGGTCTGTGGAAAACAATGGGTGGGATGAGTACATAATGTCTTGTATAACAGTCAATAGTAATGAAATAAGGGATGGAGGGACTTTGAAAATCAGATTATAATAAGGGTTGGAAGTCAGAGACAAAGCCTTCTAAAACAACAGCAGAATGATGGGGGGACATTTTCAAGGAACAAGCAGGCTGACAACAGTGGCTATCAACCAAATTAAGGCAATATTGGAGCTCTTTCAGAAATTTTATCTTAATGTGTTAGTTGGAGATGGGGCACACATAATGCAAGCAACTTAATCACAAACAATATAAAATCACTGAAGCACAACCTGAAGCAGAGACAATTCTCTCACTGTTGAACTTCTACTACAGTTTAAGGCACCAGACTATGTAGAATTTGCCAATAACAGTAAGTGCATTTAAATCATTTAATTTTCTTTCCTTTTTTGGAAAGCTAGTTACTTAACAGTTCCACACCTCTTCAAATCTTTTCAGGTATGTTGGAGAGGGGATTAAGATTGCTATAGCTCTAAAGTTAGTGATGTCTGATGAAGTTCCTCCTTTGTGTACAGGGATAATGTGTGATTTTTTTTTTACAAAGAGTGGTTCAGGCAAGTACTAGGCTACCTGCCTATGCTGGTTTAAGCCTAGCTAATTTTCCTTTCAAAGGTAATAGTCAAACCCTGTACCTTGTGTCTATGAGGGAAACACCTTAACCATTATACTAACCACCCACCCTACTGGTGAAATGTGGGATTCCTGGACTGACCTGTTTATAAGGCTTGAGACAGGATAGGCAATGCTGTTGGGTGTTATTTTAAGGTACTTGCTTGGAAGGTCATCAGCTGAAGTAGAGCATGGTTATATATAAAATTACTTCCTAACTGTGGTGGGCACATGACTGTCAAAGGTACGATCACTATCCACATAAGTCCTGAGATCACTAACTACAATTTCTACCTTAAGAGGTGTGTTGTCTATCTTGTAGTTTGTGGGGGTGGATGATTTACAGAAGGAGACATTTTTGGACTTATTTGCATTTAGTCTGAGCCCATGGTTCTGACACCAATCTTTCATTTCTGTGAGACCCTCCCAGAGGATGTTTGTGTCACCCTAGGGATAAATTAGTGGCTTCCCATCCATTTGTCCACATTGTGTTGCAATTGTTTGCAAACTTGGTCAACCCCAGCCTATTTGTATTGGCCTGGATATCTGAGAAGCAAATACCAAACAGTAGTCCTAGCACTGACCACTGGGAAACCCCACTTGTGACTAACATTTTAGTGCAGGTGGAGCCACCTATTCTTACCTCTGGCATCCTCTGAGAAAGTCACTCGGTAAGAGGCACCCTGGTATGTTATCAGGACCCACAGATGCTGTGTTCTTTGCCTTGGAGAGCACCTTTACGACCTGTTCTCTTGTGATAACTATCTAGTTCTGCCAATAGATTCATAGGTAGGTACTATGCTATTGGTCCTAGGGCCTATATAAGCCTAGCCAAAAAGATACCCTGGCTTTCGCCACCCAAGAAAATTATTTACCTGTGCCTCTGTTGAGCAGAGCCACGGAGGTGATCCCTGGGGTGAATTTCCTATTTCCCATCCAATCATCAAGATTTTTCTTGAAGAGTGCTAATGAGGAGCTTTGTTTGATATAGATAGGTAGTTTGTTCCAGAGTAGGGGAAGTTTCTGGGGCAGCATGTTCTGTTTATTGTGGTGACAAGGTTTTGGTCCCTAGAGCGTGTAGCTCGGAGGGATTGGGATTTCTTTATGTGGAGCATGTTCAACAGCTCTGGATTTGACATAATTTGTATGTTAGGCAGAGATTGCCTCTGAGTATACATGCCCACCTTTTTATGAATATTCTGAACAGGTTTATCTAGTTTACTTTGAAAAAGATTTTTAAAACTTTTGCCTCTCTTATACATAAATCGGGGTTCATCTCCCAACCTATCCTTTAGTTCGGTAGAGCTTTGTATTATTTTCCAATTATTAACTATCAAATTCTTAATTTTATGACCATCAACAGTATTACTAATCTGCATACAAACTCCATAATCATTGCTTTCTGCTCTTTTATTAAATATAACCCTATTGCTTCTTGTTGACTCAACTTCCTTCATAGCAATGTTTCAATTGTGAAGTATGTGACTATATGTTAACTGATGTTTGTGAAGTCAACATAAATGGCTTTAAATACAGTTTTAAAAATTCTTTTAGCTGCAAAAGGCAAGTATGTAGTGTATTTAATTATGTGTCAGTCTTGCCCTTCTTTTTATGTTGGACGTACTGTGAGAGAACTGTACAAACGTGTGTATGAGCAGAAATATGCTGTGGAATCTAAGGATTTAAAGAATGCTTTGGCCAAACACTATTCTAACAATAGATGCAGCATCAAATTTAAATTTATAGTGCTTGAAGAAATATCTAATTGTGATGAAAGATTTGATGCTGAAAGTGAGTTAGGCTGGAGTGAGTATTTGTGGCAGGTGAGATTAAATGCCTGCTTTCCACCTGGCCTTAATAACAGAGATGATTTCACAGCTTATCTTAGAAGGAAGGATTTGAAACATCACAGTAAGCAAAGCACATGATTGTTCATTGTGTTTGTGATTGTTTGTTTTATGTTTTTAAAAAAACAAGTAGTTTGTCATCATTCAGTCTGAGAAAGTCACTATTTGTGATGAAAGCGCTCACTGTCTAATGTTTTGGAGAGATTAAAGTGGGTCTTGTCTCATTGGGTGATCCGTGCCGTCTTTTGTTTATTATTTTGTTGAAGTTAAGTTCGGCTACTGATTTTATAGCTATAGAATGCTTTGTGGTTGTCTTTAGAATCAGTGGCGATTTTGTTTTCGTAACTAGCTTTGGAGGATTTTATGAGGGATCTCAGCTTCTTACTGAGGCTGACCAGGGAGTTCCTACAATCATGGGATTTTACTCTTTTTTTGCAACAGTTTCTTTTCTCTGTTTTAGAGTTTGTTTATGGCAGGGGACCACCAGATTGGCTTCCTTTTTTTGGAGGATAGCATCTTGGTTATGTTAGGGATCGCATGATCCATGCACTCGTGTAAGTGCTTATAAAGTGCATTTGTGTAGAATTCAGCAGTCGTACCGCTATTGTCCATCTCCATGGGTGTCGTGAAGTTTGCCACTTCTGTCTTAAGAAGCGTGAAGTTGGCTTTGCCTTCCTGGCTATGCACAATTCCAGGATTCATATGGCCTTTACCCAAAAGTCTCTGAAGTGGTGCAGTTTTACTCTTAGGCAGGTTTCTCCAGCGCTATTTAAAACATAGCTATTCTTCTCACTGGCTATTAAAGACTTGTCTGTGTGACAACAGCTTATTGTAGAGTTCAATCCTGAAGTCATGTTCAGATCCAGCTTACTTAACCTCCCTAATGTCCACTGATCTGTAAAAGAAGAGTATTATGTTTAGATAACATGTTTGTGAGTGAGGGTGATTGGTGGAAGGGGAGTGTTATGGTTAACGGCTGAAGGGAAGAGATTTTAGGACACATGTAGGTAACTTTGCTTGTGGTTTTGGTAGCAAGAGCACGTGATTCCATTCAGATGTGGCAGAGAAAGTATACTATTATGAGGTTTAAGTGATCTTTGAGTAATGGGAGGTGAAAGGAGTAGAGCAAAAAGGAAACTGGTTAAGTATTGATTGGATAAACTATAGGAGCTGTAATATTTTTCAGTCGCATAATCTTGTTTAATACTGTGTTACATGAGATCTTTACCAAAGTCTTGTGCATTTCTGATGTGATATATAATAATATTGTATTACACGAGAGCTTTGCCGAAGTCTTGTGCATTTCTGATGTGATATATAATAATATTGTATTACACGAGAGCTTTACCGAAGTCTTATGCGTTTCTGATGTGATATATAATAATATTGTATTCCACGAGAGCTTTACCGAAGTCTTGTGCGTTTCTGATGTGATATATAATAATATTGTATTACACAAGAGCTTTACCGAAGTCTTGTGCGTTGCTGATGTCATGTATAATAATACTGTGTTACATGAGAGCTTTACCAAAGTCTTGTGCGTTTCTGATGTGATGTATTGATGTATAATAATGTTTTGGCTATGTGTTAAACTGGACAGTCCATTGCTCATTAGTATGTTGTAATCTTTTATTTATTTATTTGTTTAATATTTGTTGACCGGGAAAGTCTGACTAGGACAGAGTGTATTTTCAGCAGAGGCCTGGGGAGAAACGCTCCAGAAGCATGCCTTTGGAATGTGGGAGTGTGTGTAATGTTTGAATAATATACCATTTTAATTGTCAAAGATGAATATTTAAATTGTACCATTTCTATTCCCTTGGGTTATATGTGACTTATATGAGATGTTGCTGTTTCTGGCCAGCTTTTTAACTCCAGAACACCTGTATTCCTCTGTTCATCCTTAAATTATGTCAGTCTTTGTTTCCCCAAACCAGGGCTGTGGAATAGGAAAGGTTGGTGGCATATTTTACTAATATCTGAGATCAGGGCAGCAAGGGGGATCAGATACCTCCTATAATGTGTCCTTTTATAGAACAGTTGTCATTATTTTCCTCCAGAAGCATGAATGGAAGACGCATGATAATTCCAGAATGTTCCTGCCACATCACCTTGATTACTTCATGTACCATTTGCAGCCTTGACTAGGAATTCACTGAAAATATTTTCAGTTGCATCTCAGGAAATGTGAGATGTTTAGTTCTTCCTTCCTTGATTTGCATTCTGGCAAATGCAGGTGATTTTCAAATCTGGGTTGTCAGCCCTATGAGCAGAAATCCTGCCCCTCTGCCAGTGGGCTAGTAAATCATGTTAGCTTGACCTCTGACATTGACATTATTGTGCTGCTGACTAGCAGGTTGTACTTAGAAAATGCATTTACTGTTAAAATTTAGGATACTCGGATCATGGTATTTGTATTGCTACTGTTATACAATTTACTTATGTCTGTGCCGTTAAGACACTATGTGTCCTTCTACTGCATTGTAAACTATGCCATTGCAATATGGTTATGTTTGTGTCTTAATGGAGTACACTGATCCCAAAGGGAACTTTTTAACATTGACCTGGGCATTTGGCAAGATACCTGACAATGTAAGTGCGTACTACATAAAGAATTTTAAGAGACAGAAATTCATGATGCTGCATATACTTTGAGCAAATATACTAAACAACAAAGGTAGAAATTGTGATAACAAGCATGATGTGTGTTTGCATGCATTTATGCATGCTATGTTTACCAAGCTTTTCAGATATTTAAGGAGACAGTAACCCACAAAAACATAGAGCAGATTCGCTGATTGGAAATGCATAATGACAGAACACAAAATGTAGGACTTTATGTACTGAGAAAGTGAAGCATTTACATTGCGATACTTTTAAACTGTACATTGTTTTATTTTTCACTTTTTTATATTTTAAATATTTAACATGTTCAGGTTGTTTCACTGACATTAAAAAGAAGCCTTGCATTTAACATATAGAACAGTTAAGGATACTATGTTTCTTAATTACACAAACTGATTTACTCTTTTAAGATATATTTTACAAATAAAAAGTATGTCTAGACCAGTTGTTAAGACTTCACATGTTGAGCTGTTTTTTAGAGCATCTTAATAATATCTGTATGTGACCATGCAGTAGCCTGGTCAAGCAATTTGATCCCTTTTGTTTCTCAATGGAAGTGCAGTTCTTACCCCTCAGAAGTTATTTCTCTGCACAAAAGTTCTCGTGCTGTTTGTTGTGCCATGTTACTGCTGTTTTGAATATACTAGACATGGAATCTTTATAAATGAAGCCTATACTGAAAGTTTATACAGTTCCAGAATTACCTAAACAGACATGTAAAATAAGTCATCGATAATCCTGACAGTGTAATTTAAGTGATTGAAAAGTTGCCTTTCCAGTCAACTGAGTTGTGTAGAGCTGTAATTTATTTCAGTTTTTAGCCTGCAGACACACTAACCAGATTTATATATATATATGACAAAAACGTCCAGTATCTAAGAAGAATGAAGTTTATTAAAATCTCTAGCGCCTCAGTAATACTGCCTTCACAGGAGTCAAAAAGCAAATCACACAGACACACCTTACATATAACAATAAAATTGGTTAATTACCTCCATTAAACAACTAATACAATATCAATCAAATTAAAACTTTCCAAGTACATTCTACATTTATGCCAACAGAGGTCAAGGTACCATATTTAAGTATGTAAAGGGTTTCCTTATATAAAAGTTTTTTCTTGCTAGCCATACAAATTCCCCATGAAACAGCCTGTTCTAAAACAGTACCCTGAAGTCCCTCTGGCTGACCATTATGAAACAACTTAAAATGCATAGCAAGAGGGCTTTCAAGTCTACCATTCTACATTAACCAGCTTTCTTTAGCCATCTGGGTCCCAATGGCCTACTCTTTCTTTTCCTTTGACCATCTTGACACCAGATGTCCTATCATAGTGAAGCTCCTTTCTTTTCATCTGTGTGTCTCCATTTATTGCTTTTTGATTGTTAAATGGGAGGAGAAGGCAAGATGTGCAGTCATCTCTGGCCTGGAAGAATTTCCTTGTTATGCAGTTTTGTGAGCAGGCATGTGTGCCATTTCTCAAAGATGCCATTGTAGCTCTGCACGTGCTCAGTAACTGCTGTCAGATACCTGCCTGACATGCTCTTTCAGAAGGGTCTTTGCAGCGTAACACTTGAGCTTTCCACTCACTGAGCAGAAAATCAGTAACCTGCTTTGCTTTCCAGTAGAGAATGTGTCCCCCCAAGCAAAGTTCTGTGTTTTGTCCTTCAGCTGCAGCCATGATATTACCTCGGACACATCTTTTATATATAGATCCTTCATGCTCCTTTCAGATTATATTCCACCTTGAAATCCCTTCCTCTCATATATTTTATTACAGAAATCTTTCCCGAGTATTATATTTCCTCATTTCTGCACTCAGATATGATACTAACTTGGGTAGTTCCTAAAATTAACTACTTCCTAAACCAGCTTGGCTCATATTTACATAGTTACTCACCTGTCGTAGTGACATACCTCCAAACTACTATTCTTCAGCATTTTTGTAGCCTAAGGGTCAATACCAATTAATACATTATTCTCAGACATAAAACTCCTGTATTATTTGTCTTAAATCTAGTTCCTCCTAGTTAGTCCACTGCTTTGTTTTGGGCTAGATAAATAACATAGTAACATCTGTACAATTATACCAAGTGCAGTAAATTAGTCACAATATCATTAACAGAAAATTAGTCACAATATGATTGACCATACATCTGCATTTTTTAAATCTCCACATTTTTCATTTTCTGTATTTAAGTATGTGCTATGCCATCACCCTGTCTCAATGATTATGTACTCTTATCTGTTAGTTTACATGCTAATTGAAGAATGAATCATATGATGTCTTTCTATATCACTTTTGCAATATTCTTCACCTCAGCAATATCCTGTCAAGGATAACCCTAAATCCGGTCAGTATACCTAAGCCTTTAGATGTTGTATGTGCCATTATGTCACATGTATGCCTCCCGTACAGGACGTAAGGCATAAAGGTGATGTATGGATGCAGTTACCATAATTTCTTTGCCGCATGTCAGTTTGATCACCTTTGGTGTGCTAAATACCTAGCCATCAGAAAAGTGCCCCATTGGGGTCTTTTTTTTTTCCTCACTGTTGGTCTTGTTTTCTTTTGGTTACCTGGAGTTCATGTGTTCCAAAAAGGGAAAATTGTCAATATAGTAGGCTGATTCCCCATAAGGATTGTCATGAGCAGTGTCAATTTTGTTTGGGTGCTTCCTCAACCATACCTCCTGGAGTATTTGTAAGGCATTTGTACCTAAGACTCTTAGAAGCCAGCTGTCTTCCCTGGCCATCTGTCTCAAAAAGCAGTGGCTTAAACAATTAACCCAGGGTAGCATACAGAATTGATTAACTTTGATGTACTGCTGTTAAGCAAGAAGAAGGCCAAAAAATCTCAGTCAGATCCTTTTGCTGTCCAGCTTCCAATGCATGTCTCTCTAAAACCAGGTGATATTTCTGTTGGCCGTCCGGTGTGTACTGTGGATTTCTTGGCCACGACCCCATTGGAGGCAGGCATGGCTCTTTCCTTTCCCATATCTTCTGAGGCTTTGTGGACATCTGTTCCAGATGTCAAGGGGTTATGTCAGAGGGCCTTAGAAGGATTCCACTGACTCTGGTCAGGGAAGAGGTTCTGGGTACTCTTATTGAATCTTGTCAGGGGTCAGAACATCTGGTGTTTGTTAAGGCTGATGTCCTACCAAAAAAAAAAAAAAAAAAAAAAAAAACGAAGACTAAACATTCTTCTGTACATCCTAAGGACCCTCAAAGGGAATGGAAGGAGTTTACTCAGGGCCTGTTTAATGCCTTAATGGCCCCGAAGCCTCCCCAGGCGTTTCTATGCCTGCTCCCCCCCTTGATTTCAACTACTTCTAAAAGGCATAGGGAAAATGATTCTTCAGATGAGGATTCAAAGTCTGATGAGGGGTCTTTGTCTTATATTTCTCAGATGCCTTCTACTTGGCTTATTGCTCTGATGAAGAGGAATTCATTAGTCCTGTGTCCCTTTTGGAGGACCTGCCTTTTGGGGACATAGTAGTCAGGATGATGGAATACTTTTAGTGGGACTGTTCTCAGGTGTATGATATCCAGAAAAGTTATTTTGAGTTGCTTTAGTTGAACACACCTAAACCTTCTGCAGTATCTCCTGTGTGGGCTGCTTTGTTAGACACCTTTAGAGCTGCCTCTAAGACTCCTAATTCTCATCCCCCTGCTCCTAAGAAACCTGACAGGTTCTGTAAAGTTCTTGAGGATTGTCAATTTCTGTTTGTGTCCTTCTGCTGATCCTGCTTTGGTGTCAGCCTGTTCTGACGAGCCTTCTAATTTTTTTCCCCTGTATCTAGTTCCTGCCTTCAGATAAGGATAGTAGAGCTATGGAGAGGATTGAAAAGAAGTTCTATACTGCTGCTACCTTGGCTTTTATGACCATTAATTACCAGATCCATATGACCAGATATGCACTGGTCTTGATTGCCCAGGCTTGGCAGGATATTTTTGATCATCCTGATTCTAAAGGAAAGTCTTCTGCTCTTATTTTTGGTTCAATCTCTCAGGTGTTGCCACTCTATCAAGTGCAGCTGTGCTGCTCCTGATGCCTCTTCTAGAGCTGCTGGGTTTGGATCTGTCATGAGACATTGTTCTTTGCTATGTCTGCAGTCATTACCTAAAGATATTAAGACCAAATTGCTGGAAGCTGCTTTGGATAATAAAAAATCTCCTTGGGACTGCTACCACTGAAATGTTTAAGTCTCTTCAGGAAAAAGGTAAAGCCTTGCTGGACCTTAAATGTATTTTTGTGTCCTCAATCCCTACATTCTAGAGGAAATATTCTACTAGGTCTGCTTTTGTTCGTAGGCAGCCTTGTCAGGCCACTAAAGACAGGAAGGGTGGTATGTGAGCTCCTCCAAGTCTTCTCAGGCTTATATGGCCCAGAATCCTACTCTGTCTGACAAGCTTGCCTCTCTTTCACATTTTGCTCATACTAACTCTTAGCTAGGTTCTTATTTCTCTTTGATTGTCCTTCTGTCTTCCAAACTGGCAACTCATCACTTCATATTCTTGGCTTATGTCCATCAGTTCGTCAAGGTTACTTCATGGTGTGAAAGTCTCTCCCTCTTTTTTCAGGGATTCCTCAACCTCCTCAAGAACAGCTTCTTCATTTTTCAAAGGTTCTTGGTTCCCCGGTGGGCCAGGGAGCTATTCAACCTGTCCCTCCTTCCCAAGAAAGGGATTCTACTCTAGAATTTTCCTGCTTCTTCACAAGAAGAGCACCAGGAGAACCTATTCTGGATCTCTCTTTGTTCAGTACCTTTCTCCAGGTTCCTTTCTTTCAGATGCTTTCTCTTCAAACTATGTTTTATATGTTACTTCGCTAGGCTTTTCTGCTGCTCTGGATCTGAAGGATGCTTATCTTCATATTCCTATTCACCTCTTTTCAGGATGTTTTTACTTTTCTCTGTTTCGTCTCATTTTCAGTTCTCTACTTTGCCCTTTGGCCTCTCTACTACCCCAATGGTATTCACAAAATGCCTAACTGCTGTGATTTTCTTTTGCAGCCTCCAGTGAATTCAGATATTTTGTTATTTCAATGACCTGTGATTCAGGCACCTTCTCCCAGTTGCTTGTTATATGCTTTAGAGTTCACCATATGTCTCCTTCAAAGTCTGAGGTTCACTATCAGCTTTCAAAAGTCTGTCCTAACTCCATCTCAGGATCATGTGTATCTGGGCTGCAGAATTCAGACACTGCCAATGTTCACTTCTCTTCCACCTCCAAAGGTTTTGTCCTTAACAGCTTACTGTCAGTCTGTTCTTCCTCTGCCTGCCTTTCCTGCCAGGGAGCTTTTTCTGACCCTAGGATACATGGTCTCCTCTATTCCAATGTTCCCTCTTGCCAGACCACATATGTGGAAGCTTCAGTAGTACCTCAGGTCAATTTGCTTCAACACTGCCCACCTCTGGATTTCAGAGCGCCTCTCTTTCCTTGTCTGAAGGGGAAATTTGAGTGGTGGATTCAGCATTCAGCAGCTAACCCTCAACCCAAGCCTTTCCATTCAGCCTCCAGTTCCTTCTGAAGAACTGTTCACTGACATTTCATACATGGGGTGGAGGGCTTCATGTGTTCACCTGAAAGTTCAGGATTTCTGCACTCCCCCACCCATCAGAAGTCATTTCATACCAACATCAAAGAGATGAAATCTCTGATTCTGACCCTTAATGCTTTTCAAACCATGCTGTCTCCAGCCCCCCTGAAGGTTTACAGAGACAACACTACAGTGATATGATATGTTGGCAAGTGGGAGCAGGGGGGGTACAGAGTCTTACCGTCTTTGCAGGCTGGTTGTTCAGGCCTGGAATCTGGCTATCAGTTATCAGATATTTAGGTAGTGTATATTCCTTCAGAGCACAATCTAGTGGCAGATTCATTGAGCAGGTCCAAAATACAGGCTCACAAATGGGTGCTTCACAGAGACATGTTTTTCTGGACACAGTCCATCAGTGTGGTATTCCTCATGTAGATCTTTTTGCTTCCACTCTGAACAGGCAGCTCCCTCTTTTCTGTTCCAGAGTGCCATGCCATCTGGCATGGAAGACGGAAGGCTGTTCTTTTCCTTCGAAGGGGATGGTTCTTCATGCTTTCCCTCCTATTCCTCTACTTTCAAGAGTCCTGCAGAACATTCATCTGGACTCCCCAAAAATCTTTCTCAAAACTCCCTTTTAACCAAGACAGCATTGGTTACCCCTCCAAATTCACTTGGATAGAGGCAATAACCACAAGTTACCTCACCAGTTGGACTTCATCACACAGGACAAGGGTTCACTTATCCATCCTCATTTGTCCACTCTTCAAGTGACACTGTGAGTAATATGGTTTTGATCCCTTTTAGGCACCTCTTTTCTGAGGACGTGCTCAGGGTTTTACAGGAGACAAAGAAACCCACAACCAAAAAATCTTATATGTTCAAATGAAAAAGATTTTCTGTCTGGTGCCATGCTCGTAGCCATAATCCTTTTCCAGTGGGGATTCCACTGGTTCTCTCTGATTTGTGTGAATTGCTCCATTGTGGCCTGACCTATTCTTGTGTGAATGCCCATTTGTCAGCTATTTCTGCCTGTCTACCCTTGAATCATCCTTTGGCTTCTTATTTTGAGGTCAGATAGTTTTTTAAAGGTGTCCTGCATCTTAGGCCCTCAATGAAGCCTATCCCTCCTCCTTAGGCCCTTAATTTTGTGTTGGAAAAATCGATTCAGGCACTGTTTGAACCTGCAGGTTCAGCTTTCCTGCAACATTGTACCTGGAAGACTGTCTTGCTGCTCTCTTACTTCTACTCAGAGGTTTTCTGAGCTTCAGGCCCTTATTACTATTCCTCTTTTTTTGTTTGTTTTTCACAGAGACATAATGTCTTCTTGTACTAATTCCTCTTTTATGTCCAAAGTTGTTAATCAGTTGTCCTTAAATCAGGCAGTACAACTCCCTTGCTTCTTTCCTTCTCCACAGTCTGCTAGAGAGAGAGTCCTGCATACTTTAGATTTGCACAAACAGCTCAGGTATTGCTTGGATAAAAAAATAAGACCATAAGTTTGACCAGCTTTTTGTTTCTTTTCATCGCAGGACTTTGGGTTTAGCTGTATTCAAGCAAGTCATCTCCTCCTGGATATCTAAGGCCATTTCCTTTTGTTATATTTTTCATGGCAAGTATCTGCTCTTTTGAATTTTGATTTGGTTACCCTCCTGGCCAAGGTCTCCCCCGCTTTTTCTATCTACATTTTCTCCCTTTGGATGTGCATAGCCTCCTTTTGCTTTGACTGTTATCTGCTGGGGCAATTCCATTCTGGGGAACTGTGTCTGTAAATCACCTTTATGCCCTACATCCTGTGTGTGGAGCATCAGTGTGACATACAGTACATACAAGATCTAAAGGCTTTGGTATACAGCCTGGACTTTGGGTTACTCTTGGCAGGAGAGCCCTAAGGTAAATAATACTACAACAGTGAAGAGGAAGGCATCTACTGTTGTGTTAAGATTTTATACAATTATACTTTCTTGCTTATATTGTATATCACATTTTCTTTGCTGATTTGTCTGTTACCAAGGTGTTTCCTATGGTACAGTGGTCCAAGGTTTGATTCTCTCAGCCTCCATTGCCAGCTGTGTGACTCTGAGTAAGTCGCTTAAACAGACAGCACTGCCAGGATGAGTCTGAGAAAGGTGCATTGAGATGAGTACTCCACCCCGGTAAATAAATATGAATAAAATAAAATAAATAAATAACTTGCATGTTTTGTGCACTAGCCTTATTCTCAAATGTGGTCTATAGTCCATTGAGTGATTTGTTCTTAAACAGTGTTTTTTTTTCCTCTCCCCAGTACTGACCATTTCTTTTGACTCTAATAACTCACTCACTCTTGTGTGGTGAGAGCCAGCCCTTTCATTTCCAGTTCATGGTGAAAGTCAGGGACAGTAGTCTGTAGGGCCAATTAGTTCCTCAGAAGGTAAAAAATGGAAATCAGGACTGGGACTGTACTCAAGTGGAGTGGTCCTTAGCCCCCATTTCCCAGGGAGGTTTGTGATGACACAGCTACTGCTGCTGCTGCCTGAGAGGGAAAGGGTTCTTGTGCACCACACCTATGTATGTCTAATAACCCCCCCCAGCATACTTTGTAGTACATCATTTTAACCACTATGCTGTGAGATACACCCATAACCTCCTATTGGTCTGCCTGGCAGTAGGTCAAACTACTTCACTTCCCCTGGTATGAATAAGCTAGTAAACAGTGCTCACTTAGACGCATACAAACACACACACACCCTGCTCAGTGCTTCCAGCTTCCTATTAAATGAATCAAACAAGCATCACTTGGAGTGTACTCAGGGCTTTATTCCTCTATGCCACCGAGCCTGCCTTGATGAAGTATTAGTTTTGCATGGATTCTGCCACACTTATTATGGAAATACTGCCTTTATGTATTGTTGTGTGATGTTTTTCTCAACAAGCCTCCAGTGAACATGACTTTAGTGAGCAGGGCAGCCTACTCATCAAGAGATAACCAAGGAATTTTAGCTACCTGTCTATGTTCCCAGTCCCAGTTAGTTAGTTATCAATCAAAATTTGCTAGTTTAAGAGTTGGTAAGGATAAGCTTATTTTTATACTGTTGTTCACTATAATTGTAGATTCTATATAACTGGCTTATAATCATAGCATATATGCCCAAAATTACAAAGTTTACTACACTAATGTGATCATCACCAGAACTGAGAAAATAAAGATATATGAGACAGGTAGATAGCAAAGATAGATTTTCATACTCATTTGCTTAGAGACAGCTGGAGAAAGCAAAAGAAAATATATTTTAGTGCTTTTAAAATTAAAATTAGAGACCCTAACACCTTAATGTATTATTTTTTAGGAACATTTTAAGAAAGTAGAAAATGCTAGTGGCCAGGAAGGAAAAAATGCTTACCATAGGCAAGACAGAAGAAAGATACAAATGAGAATTTAATCTCTTGTGTCCTTCACTTTGACTTTGCCTTAACAGTCCCACATTATGGAAAATGCAGCCATTCAGACAGTACATAGAAGAGAACTCAGTGTCAGTACAGGAGGGAAAGCAGGCAAAGTCCCTTGTATTTATGAATGCTCAGCAGAACATGAGACCTGAAGTTCAGGTCCCTGCAGTAAGAATGATCTCTGACCATTCTGTAAACACCTTTTGTGTACACCATCACCACATCAAACTGGAAATTTTTTCCCATTGTGTAGTTGATAATACTCATCAAATATTTCCCAGAAGTCTGCATTATGCTCACCAGTATGTGTAATTCCCTTCTTGATTCTTATATGCCTTCATGTGTATTTTTAATCAGCCTTGGTTTAGTAGTAGAGGAATATTATATAATGGAAAATGTGTCAGAAAGGCAGTACCAACAACTAAAAAAGGAGAAAAAAAAGTTTTAAAAAACACTGAAATTCTGACTGACCTCAGGGGTTTCATAAGGAATTTTGTGGCCATTCAGTCTACTCTCACAGGCTCACGTACGGAGAACATTGACTTTGCTAGCAGAGAGATGGTTTCAGTCTTTTGGAACTGTGAAGTTGATTTGCAGGATTATGCACTAGAATTTTGCCAGCAAAGAAACTCAAAAATATTTCTACACAAGCCAAGCTAGAAGATGGAATAAGCTATGAAATCATTAGAGATTTTAACAAAAGGGGCATTTAAGGTAGTACCATATCAAAAACAAGAAAAACTGTTTTATTTAAGGTTCTTCATCATTTCACAGTATAAGGACAGTTGAGAGCTTTTCGTGATCTAAGCATCATAACGAGAAAGCATTCAATGGTCACTGTCTGCAGTCTGCAGATCTTAACAAACAAAGCCTCCTGCATTATCACTTGGAAGATGTTTACATTTATATTAACAAATAAGGGTTCAAAGATTCAGGACTCCATACAACCATTTCAAGCTTATGTCCATTCCATTCACACTTTCATAAGCACCCATAATATTTGGAGGAATTTGTCATTTTTACCCATTTCCTGTGCTGAATCATTGCAGTGATAGCCTTACTTTCGTTGGCTGTCTCTGGATTCCAGATTCCCATGATGTGGTAATCAATCACATTTGCCTAGTAAGGACTTGTTTGCTTACCAGAGGATCAATTTACAATGTGAGATTTCCTCATGTCATCAAACATTCTGTGAGTTCTAGATACAAAACTTAACATGAAGAAGACTCCATAGCTGTTAAAATTTAGGGACCGAAACTGCAGACTCATTAGAGAAGATGAGACCACCAGTGTGCAAACAACAGCATGTCTTAAGTGAGCAAAACTGTTGAATCCAGCTAAAAGTCTGCCTTTTATCTCCCTTTCCCACTGGCCACAGCAGAAGCTCCAAATTATGATTGCAGAAATCGCCCACAGCCTCTACGTTTTCAAGAGATACATGCTGAATCAGACCACCATCTTCATTAGCACATAGGAGATAAAGACAGTACTTTTAGGGGCATTTGGCATGAGCATTTTTCCAAGCCAGAGGCAAATCAGAATGGATACCATTAGCAAGCTGAGGTGGGAGACATGTTTATGAGTTGAGCACAGCAGCAGTGATCAATGGGGGTGTGGTAGTTAAGATCAACGTATCTCTATGAGCTGCATAGCTTTCAGATTAGCTCAGTATATTAGTAAAACCACTGAGCATGAAGCTAGACTGAAACTGGAACATATAGTGGTAATTTTTTATGTATCACTTCAGACAATTAACAAACAGACCTCTAAGGATGATGGATAGGCTCCATAGTTTTAATCAAGTCTTTCCACAAAAAAAAAAAAATAATAAAAAATAGTTTCATTAAAAGTGGGGAAAACATGATGTTCCTAGCCAGTTAACTTACTGCTTGTCTTTACCCTGATAGAAAGACTTTTCAGACTGGTCAGGAAGTAAACCCAATGGGGGAAAAAATATAAACATATTTTGGCAGTGGGGAAGCTTCTTGCACCCCCCCCCCCAGTATAAAGAGCAGGTCCTTCAAATTCCATAGAGCTTGAACATGCTAACCCCATGTTTGCATGAACACGAAGTGAGAAATCACACAACAGAAAGAACCATTGCAAGTGCTCAGTTAGAAACTGCCCTGGCAGTAATTTACTATTAAATACAGCAGCTGGGAAGTTCAACTTTGTTGAGTTGTGCTCAGAAAGTTGGCTTCTCATCTTGTTTGTGCTAAACAAGCAGTAGTAAAGCCCATTCTAATAGATGCCAAGTGGACAAGAGAGTCCTGATTTTGGATATTGGTGCAAATAATTATTTAGCCTTTCCTTAATCTGTGCGTTTTTTAAATCCTTCTACCACAGCAATGAAGCAGAGTCCTGTATCCCATCCTCAAATTTTTGTAGGCATGCATGTCTCCCTCAATATGGTAGTTTGGATAATAGAAGGAGATTATAGTGCCCTCCATACTTAGGATACGCAAGCAGAGAGACAGAGAGCAGCAATATGGACTAAAGACTCACAATTTGTTCCAATAGTAGTAGAAACAATAAGGCTAGTAAAGGTGCAAACTTGTTTGTCCATGGAGCTGCAAGGAAGTAGGAAGCATGATTATTAATTTTTGGTGAGTTAGCTGTGAAATTGCCTCCCAACCCTCCTTAACTGAAGGTGCAGCCCCCCCCCCTTCATTCTTCCTTTCCTTTCCTGGGCCAGTTAAAAGGTTTATGGCTGGTGAAGCAAGCTTAACAGGTAGCGTACTCACCTCTAGTACTGAAAGAATAGAAGACTCTGAGTTGTCTTCCAACACCAGGCCCTTGGATTCATTTGTCTGGCAGGTAGTGCAGAGAAGTATGGCTCAGAGCTGCTAATGAGCTACTTCTTGTAGTGCTAGGTTTCATTACATCGACCTTCATTGCCTGCTATGTGACCTTGAACAAGACAGTTCTTTGGGGCAGTTGAGAGTTTGGGCTAGACTCCATAATGGTGTTGTGGACTGTATGCCTAGTAACTACAGATGTGCCTATGAATTGCATCCAGAGTGCTACACCAGGTGACTCTGGGATGATTATATCAATAGGGCACTAATGGTTCATTGCTCGGGTTTGGGAGTTAAACAGGTTGACTGGTGTGGGTTGTGTGTCACACTTTTCGGTGGTCTCTGCTAAACAAACCAAAGCCACATAGTATTTAGGCATACAGTTTTTATGGTTTTAACTGCTAAATTTATACATTGATGTTGGTGATTATCATTAAAAAAAACCTTTACAGGGTGGAGGGTGTAAAGTTCATTCCTTGAATTATGTTATATACTTAGTTCACTGATAAAAATTGAACTGTAAAATAAATACTACAAAATAATACAATAGAAAATAGTAAGTAGTCCACAGTTGAGTTAAAAATTGAATCTCCTTTATTGAAACACACAAACAAGCGATCCTAGTTGAGTATAATAAAAAGCATCAAAAACGTACATTATTTATCATGAATCATCAATCAATTATCATTTACCTGCAGCTGCATATTTTGTCGTCATTGTTATCAAAAAATGGGATTTCAGTGGTTGTGAAAGTATAAATTGTGTTTTGTGGGGGTCTGGGGAATGGGAATATAGGGCAAAAAAAAAAGAATTATCAAACATATTTAAATATGTTATCAATACAAGTAACTCCATATGATCTCTAAAAGGATGCTGTGCTGGGTACATTGCAGGTGATGCAAAGACTGAAGCAGTATTAATTTAATGACCATTAATTGTACTCTCACTCAGGAATAGGGTCCATTCCAGGCACAGTATTAGAAGCCATAAACATTTGAAGAAATTAGGAAAAAAAAGAAGCTAGTAAGCAAATTGCAAGGGAAAATATGCACTTAGTGCTGATATACTCTGATTATAGCAATGCACTTTTGCAAAAGACATTTTCCACTTGTTTCCAAACTGGCTTTGTATACTTTTCCATTAGCGTCATACTTCTCAACTATATAGATTTTCGCAGGACATCCAGATTTTTGCATCATATTTTTGGTCTATTTTTCATAAAATTGTGGTTTTATGGCAAATTAGTGGCAAATCATTAAAGACTGACATTAAAAAATAGTGGCAAATCATTAAAGATTGAAGTTAAAAAAAAATAATAGACATTTGGGTTTCAGACTTCACACCCTCCAGAAAATTCATTCTAATTCTATTAACTTTCTAAGTTTGTAAGAGCAATATTTAAAAATTGTCCCTGTTTTTGGGCTTTTGTCAAAGTTTTATTTATGGCTTCATTCATAGTTTATGCTCTAAGAGGTAGAGAGGTATGATTAAAGTAAGTTTGCACACACCTCATCCTCTATTCTGCATACATTCGGATTTCAGTTTAAGACTTATGTAAGGACATTTTTGAGGATTATTCTGCAAATGAGAGCTCCATAAAATGCTGCCTTTCCAGAAAAAGACGAATTTCATGACTGGAAAAGCTGACTTTTGTATATTTTGAATCAGTAGTCTTCAATGGCCTAACAAACTTTAATGGCTGTTATTTTATCAAGAAGCTTCTTTGACCATGACCCATATGTGTAATTTAGCTTTACACAGAATTCCATTTGAATGGAGATGCACACAGGGCAAATCCTATATCTACTTTTTCACTAAATTAGTTCAGCTTGCCCTTGTTTACTGGAGAATACACAAGAAAGATTTCTAAACACACTAAATGTTCACTAACAGAGTAAAGGTCATCAGGAAATGTTACCAGCCATTTATTTCCTTAGTGCAGAGTAAACAAGGATATCCATTTATGAAGCAAACTTTGTCTAACTTGTTTGGTCTCTACGTAAGAAATAATGCCTGACAAGGGAGGGCATAGCTGAGCGATAATGAACTACAGAAGGTTGTTGAGAAGCCCAGTGCTGAAAGCAATGAGTTATTTTATAATTATCTAAATTTTTGTACATTGTTAAAGTAATTCTTAAATTTAATAGTTAATCTTTTCAAATTGTTAAAATAAGTTGGTAGAGTATATTTATCACAGAGATGAAATACAACTATTGTTCGTAAGCAAAGTAGGTTTCAAAATAGACCATCTCCAGTTTCATATATTGCATAAGGTTGCACATGTAAATACTCTCTTCATGCTCAGCACACAATAAAGGTGCATTGCATCATCTTCTTCGACTGTTTCATAAAAAGCAAGTCAAATCAGCAGAGCACATACCATCAGTTTATTCGCTGAAGTAAGTATTAGGTCGTTGTTAAGTACACATGTATATTTCTTCATTCTTATGTCAGCTATTGCAGGACCCTCTGTTGTGCCATAATACGGACTGGAGCACAATTCATAGCGAAATCTAACTCTTAAACCCATTTTGTGCTAATTTATGATGTCTAAACAGCTGAGAAATGGATCACAACAAGATGTGTCCCAAAATTATAGTCCTCACAAGTGTGTGCTCGTGTGTGTATAGGGAGGCATAAAGCAGTGGATGTGGGTGATACTTCATTAATGTACATTCGTGTTTAAATAAAGAAGACAATTTCATTAAACTAGCCAAACACAAAGAAAATAAAAAGAAAATCTTATACATACATATATGGATCTAGGACTAATTACCGAAGACATGTTTCAAAGGAACTGAAACGGTCAAACACACTTTCGTGAAAGTCTGCTAAAAGAAACCCAAAAACAAACAAACACAAGATTTAAAGAAAAAGGATAACAGTAATCACGTTCATGCAGGGGGGCAAGACGCCTGCACCCCCACCCCCCATACTTATATTCTCACTCTGAGATTGCACTACAGTGGGGAAAAGGGAATATTCCCTAATCCCCACTGTGCCGTGATCTCAACAAAAGCCATTTTCTCATGCTTTTTCTTTTTTTAGTTCGGTTTTGTGAAAGTGTGCTTCCCCTTTTCAGTTTCATTGAAACGTGTAGACGATCATTAGTCCTAGACCCATATGTGTGTGTGTGTGTGTGTGTGTGTGTGTGTGTGTGTGTGTGTGTGTGTGTGTGTGTGTGTGTGTGTGTGTGTGTCTATAGCAGGTTGCACTGGTAGCAGGGCTTATCTCAAGAGCTTGTTATTTCATCTTGGTTTGTAGTTTATTTTGACATGCAAACAGAAGTGGAGGAGTACCAGGTTTAAAATTATATTGCATGAAATTTTTTTAACATCTGGTGCTTGAGGAGAAGAATCTAGGTTCTGTAATTCCATAGCCACACAACAGAACAGCAAGTACTGTATCACGACATAAAAATAACTTTGTCCCAAAACCCCTCAAACTGCCAGTAA
>NC_056746.1:1413488430-1413515930 GCF_019279795.1 Protopterus annectens | reverse complement strand
TTGGATGTGAAGAATGAGATGTGCAGGTCATTACGTGGATGGTGTGTTGCAATCCTTTATACAGAACAAACCAGCTGTCAACACTCCAAACCTGTTCTATCTACACATTTGATTTGAATAAGTGGACTGCTTCTTCGATGCTGTTTTAACTTCTGAATGACACTGGTCTTTAATTAAAAAAGATCAGTGCTATGTTTATTTTTTGGTACCTAAAATGCTAAGGACCTTGCTTACCTCTACAACTTAGTAACATAGCAGAATGCAGAATACATGGTTTTAGTAACATAGCAGAATACATGGTCTTATGATGAAGATGCTATTTTGCACTGCATGACCTCTGCTGCCTGGCATATCAACAAGTAAAAATAATCTGGGGTGCAAGAGACTGTCATAAAATGGGGAAGTCTTAAAGCGTGCAGATTTTCTGTTGCTAGTTATAATATAAGGGGGAATGATATAAGCTATCTAGGCCATGAACGAGTCATAAGGGAGCCTGAATCCAGAAGCCCTATGCTGAAGTGTGTCATCGGCCTCTCTAAAATCTAAGGAAGAGATAAGCACAGTTAATGATGGCTATCTAAGTTCCCTGGGTAACCCTTTGGATTTTCCTGTCATTTTGTTACTAAAGGACACACTAGTAAAAGTTTCTGATTCACCTACAAGAAGGAGGTTACATTTTCTTGTGTTGTAAAACAGATTGTTATACTCAGCATCCTGCCTTACAAGGTCTTCCTTAAATGAAAAAAAAATGCATAGGCATAGATCAGTTTTCCCTTAGGGTGACTATAAAACAGTGAAAATAAATTATCTGTTACGACATTCATAACTCAAGCTCTTACATCCCTGTTGACATCAACATTTTGTAAAAAGTCTCAGCATTCTTCCTAAACAGTTAACGAACTTGTAGAATGATTAAATAATATATACATTATATTCTAATGTGGGTTATACCACACTTTTAAAAATCATTACTTTCTCATTATTAGAAGAAACAATGTCAAAAAAGAGTGAATTTTAGTCTAACTCCTTCTGGCAATATCTTGTGTATTAGCTGTAAAATAAACTGTATCAGTATATATTTATCCATGAATCCTTGTACGCTGATAGATGTTCCAATTGGCTATTATTAATAGCATACATAAATGTTTATTGATGTTGAAAACTGCATCACTGAGCTCTTAGTAACACAACTTCTAAGCCATGAAAACAAATGTTTGATATGCATAGATATAATTGACTGAGATAAATTTGCAATGTTTTGTAATCTTCAATATTTATTATAATGAACCAGTTTTGTAGGCATCTGCAGCTTTGGAGCACCAAAACTTGGGATTTCATTTAGAAAACTGCATAAATAAATTAAATAAACATTGGCCCAAATCAGACTCCTAAAGGACACGGGATTTCATTCACTTTTACTTGAAATTATCTTCAGTTTGCCTAACCAACTGGATATACAGATCCTGCACCATGGACTATTAATAATTCCATGATGAGGGACGGAGTCAAAGGCTTAAGATAGACTGGCTGAATAATGGTTTGAAAAATTTGTTTGGCAAGACTTAGAACTAATAAATTTGTGCTATTAGATGTCATATGTCAGAAAGCTTGAATCAGATACTAAATTTAAGACTGAGTAATCCAGTCATTTGCCAGGAAGTCAGTTGCTTAAAAAGTAGCATACTCCCCTTTGGAGCTAGATGATCAGAAGGCTAGATACTTGAAGTAGTGTTTCTAATAATAACACTCAGAACAACATAAGGGTGGGGTCTGCATTCCAGAGTTTGGCATCCTTTGGATGAGATGCTAAACTGACATCTCATCTGTGTGACTTGGTGGTAGCTCAGGTGGATTTTAATGCTCCCATAGCATTTATTGAAAAAAAGAATAGGGGATGATCCCCTGTGCCCAGACTAAATTTCCACTGTTATACTATCTCTGACCCCACCCCCCCAAAAAAAAGACACTGACCTAGTGAGACTAACCAGGTCAACACAAATTAAATAAATCAAAGTAAAATAACATATTTCAAACTGATGGACCTAAATTAATAACCAAATGTTTGTCTCCTCCCTTATAAATTGGAGCAACTTGAGCCTTTTTCCACAACTCAGGTGCATAACCCTCATGTAAACTTTCAGTAAAGAGAAAGCTCATCACAAGCATGATTTTCTGATAACAAGAATTTCATCTGGACCACAAGAGTGGTTGTGTTTAAGCTTAGTCAGTTTCTTGTATATCTTCTAATAATTCCAAATCCCTCTTAGTACCCTGGCAATATATGCTGGTCTCATTTTTAGAGTTATTTACCATCTTGAAATCAAAGTTATTGCTAAATATATTGACTGATTCAGATTAAAAGAGCCCTAAAGTTCATCAGACTTCTGTTTCCGTTACAATAGAAATGAAAAGTCAAATCATGAGAATGAATAATGCTGGCCTGCTTTAATTCATACTTGGCCTTATATTTCCTGATTGCCTTACTGGCTGCAGGAGTGCTATTTACTTTTTTGTTAGATGGTTTTAAACAAAAATGATGTATTTTTCTAACTATATTTCTTTATTTGAAATGCATTTTTTTATTCTTCTGTCCTACCAACTACTAAGCTGGTCATGTATTGATTATTTATTGATAGCTGCATCTTCTCTTGGATCAATGTCCACAGTCAGCAATAGTTTTACCCTGCAGTCAGTTTTAATACCCTTGTAGTTAATGTGATAGAATTTTTAACTGTTATTTTATTGGTGTTACACTAGTCCCCTGATCCTAATGTTAAATAATGCACAGTTATGGCCTGAGTTCCCTAATGCTTGGTGTGAATTTGCTCGAGTAACAGATGTAAGTGAGATGGCCAATACAACATTCATAAATGACAGCAGCTCTCATACTATTTATTTGAGGTTATTTGTGGTCACTTTTCAGATCTGCCGACCACTGATATTATAATCATTCTGCATGGTATACATAGAAATAATAAATACTTATTGGCATATTGTCTGGGAACCTGTCAGGGAACATCTGCAAATCAGTTTGGACAGTCTTTACTCTGTCCTTTGGTCACCCCCCCACCCAATCATTCTTCCAAAGCTCATTCCTATTTTGATAGACAGACAAGCAAGTAGTGATATAGCACCAGAGTGGGACACACCAAACTCATTGGCAACAAGCAGTGGACTGGCATTTTCCTGGTGATGGATCATAGGAGAACTGAGGAAAATGGATTTTTCCTCCATGTTTTACAGCCTCCAATACAGCAGAATGGACACTGGATGTATTCTTCATAGATTAAAGGAGGGGGTTTCTGTATTCCTTCCCTCCATTTTCTCTTCTTCCTAAGCTACTGAAATTTCATGGAGAAACGAACAGTCATTCTGCTGACCTAGAGGACAGATCATTTATTTGTTTCTCTCACTCCAAGAAAGGATGGTATTGCAGATGCCAAGATGGCCCTCTGCGAATAGATAACCAGCAGCATTATACTTAATCAAAGACCCAACTGACCATTAGTCATGACTATTAAGCCATTGCACAGTGAGTGTGTTTGCATGTAATCTACACCATGTACCTTGGTGCATACCTTTACTAGGCATTGCAATCTGAATTTCCATTCTGGAAGCAGAGTTTTCCTGGGCAGCTCAGTGATCCCGACTGTTTTACGTGAGCACTTTTGATCTTCTGGCTTTTGTACTGTAGGCTGGTTATGTCACAGGTGTGGATTAACTAAGAAAAGAAAGGTGTGGATTAACTAAGGAAAGAAACCTTTTTTGTTTACTTACTTATTTATTTTAATTGATGTAAAAAGTACCTGTGCTGTCCTTTTTCAGAAACACCACATTAAAGAAGAATATATGTACAGCTCTGTAGTCCAACCTGTATGTTTAATACTCCGATAATAAAGATCACAAAACAGAAGGGGTTTTGTTGTGTTTGGGTGCTGAAAGGGTTAACTTTCTCAAATTTTGTAGATGCAGTTAGATTGAATTTATCAGCATTTTAAGATGTATGTGGCAAATAATGATAAGGAATGCCTTAAAAGAAGGGGAGGTGCACTGAATGCAGGCTGCAGTGTACAAAGTATGGTGAGAACTCCTTGAGATCTTGTGACTTTTTCAAGGGTGAAAAGATTTCTGTCATTTTTGCTATTTACTTTGGTTTTGTGGCTTTTAGTTTGGTTTCACAGCTAGCTCCACATTGTGTGGTCATCTCAGGATATGAAGGAATCTAAATCTGTCCTTGAATACAGTGTCCACTAGTAATAAGCTCTTTGGTTCTGAAGTGAAAGTGATACTCAGGAGCATGGCTATTTATATATATTGCACCCAGGGGTCCACTGATTTCTCCCATGATTTACTGCATTATAGCAAGAGGGTATCAAGAGAAAAATTACAAGCTGTGCAAAAAACTATACTCATATGGAAAAATAAATAATTCCTACCAGTATTTGGTATTGCACAGAACCTTTTTTTTTCTTTAAATGGACTCAAGCATATCAGTTCTCTAGAGGTAGGGATCATCCCCCAGACCTACTAGGGCAAGAGCTGTCAGTTTACTCTACCATTAAAGCAACCATGAGGGTTACTTCTGTCATTGCTTTCATCTGGGCTTTGAGGGCAGTTTTTTCTTCTAGCCTAACCCATAAGCAGGGTAACATGTGAACCATATCACCATAGAAACCACAATGCCCCAGTCTGTGGCTTGATGAATCAAACACTCAGCCCCAGGTCACATATCCCACCCCTTCCCCTGAAGGATTACTGTAGCACATTGCCAGCTTTGCCCTCCTTTTACTCAGAATAGGCACCCCCATCCTCCTTACCAACTCTATCAAGCTGCTGAGCTCCTAACCTAATTCAGGTTGTTTGGGCCATAGGGTTTTATCTTTCTGCATTAATAATGTACTTGCAGCTTAAAGGATTTGTCTGACATACCTTGGCTTCTTTTACTTAACCACTTGATGGTGTACTCTGCAGTTTGGAGGTATTGCCATCATGTCTCGTTAAACCCTCTCAAAGACTGTGGGAAGCAGATTCATCAGCCACCCCAATTTCCTTGTGGCTACTGCCATTTCTGGATCCTTGCCAAGCACTTGACTGGAGAGGAGGCTGAGTCTACTTTTTCACCTCACTACAGACTGTGACCCTTCTTGGTCCCTTATATTTTGCTATTTACATTGGATAACATTGATTTCCAGGTATGGGTCACTCTCAGTTGGAGTTATTTGCTCCCTCCCAAGTGTGTCTTTTAGGAAAAAGACCTCACAGAGAAGTGTTTTTACTAGCATTTTAAGTTTCCCTTTTCGTATTATAGGTGTGCGTGTGTTTCCTGTTATACAGAACAGTAAGCTACTCATTCCCTTAACAGCAGTCACTAACCTCAACAGTTTTGTTTAAAGTTAATGTCAGTTGCAGGCCCTCAGTTTCTCGCATCCGCTGTGTTTCACGTTTACTTGTTCCTTTTTTGTAAACAAACTGTTTTATAAGCTGAAAATTGATTAAGATTATGTTGACATGCCCTTTTCAGAGCAAACTTGCTTTCCTTAGCAGTGACACAAACAATTTGCTCTGCTGTGTCTATAATTTGCGTAGGATTGAAGATCGACCTATCATCAGCACTGAGATCAGGAAGTACAGACGAAACTAAAACCTGTGCTTTGCTGAGTAACAATCCAGTTCACTGAGAGCAGGGAAACTTTTACTAACAGATTATTTAATCATTTGCTGTTAAGTTACATTAAGTAAACTTTTAGAGACCTTTTTGTTCAAACCTGGCCAAAATAGCAGTTATTAAAAATAGAAGCACTATTTACTGGTTGTGTCTGTCGTAGGTGTGCATCAGAGTAAGAAATATCAAAATTATTAGATGTCACTTTGAAACATATTTAACCCAACTGCAATGCTGAAGTGTTTTGACGTGAAAAATAAATTAACAAAATGAAGATTCACATAGGATGCTATTTTTTTTTTGAAATGATAGCTTAACTGAAGCAAACTGGTTAACTAGAACCCAGGATTCTAAAAGGCATTATACAGAAAGAAATCCAGAATAGCCTTGCTTTTGTATATTTAATGTTTCTCTACTGACCATTATGTACACCTGATTTACATACTTTTCAGTTTCTTTCCTCGCAAATTCTGGACAAAAGCTAAAATAATGTGGGGGGGGGGCAAAATCAGGGACAGTTTTTTAAATATTACTTTAATTCGCTTCAGAAGTTAATGCACAGCAGGTTTTCCATCACCATGCATTTCCTGAGCAGTATAAAGTGCCTTCTGTGTGGAGTCTGCATGTCCTCCCCGCGGTCGAATGGCCTCCGAAAGACATGCGTGAATGGGCATGCCTTCACTGAAGGTTGGGCGTCAGGCTGGCACCATAAAAATCTACTGCCAATCATTAGCGGACCAGAGTTCCGCTGTGGCGACCCCTAACCGGGAAAAGTCAAAAAGACAAACAATGTCTACAATAACAACTGACTGTAATACTTAGTAATTTAAAGCAAAAATTGTACAAGGGACATGGCAAAAATATGAGGCAAAATCGGTGTCATTCTGCAAAATCAGGGGGAGTTGAGAGGTATGGGACTTCCTACATCAAGTTTTGGCCTGTGCATCAAGTGGTATCACAACTTGCCCCCAGGCCAGCAGGTGGCATTTGTTTGCTTGTCATTAGATTGTGGATGATGGTTCTTAGCAGATAGAATAAGTAGAATGAAGGTCCGTAATGCACTTTTCTATACCATTGTTTGTCCTCAAACCCCATGTAGATGTGATTTGAAAGAACCATACAGAAAACCTAAACCAAGACTTGAATTAGGGACCTTACCAACTCCAAAGGCTACATATTCTTATTAATACCCGCAGACTTGGCTTCCCTTGGTGTCACAGACTGTTGTCATTGTCTACATGACATTTGTGCAGCTCTTATTCTGCACTGTTATCCTACCTCACATTAGATCATTCTGTGTCCACTACAGGGGGTAGGACAGAGCACAGGGGCTGCACCTTGCATCCATTCTGTGTCCACTAGAGGGAGTGGTTCAGAATACAGGGGCTGAACGTTACATCCATTCTGTTTGCACTACAGGGGCTATAAGAGAATACAAGGGGTGCACCTTACATCCATTCTGTGTCCACCAGGGGTGGGACAGAACACAGGGGTTACACATTGTATCCATTCTGTGTCCACTACAGGGAGTCGGATAGAATACAGGGGCTGCACCTTACATCCATTCTGTGTCCACTTCAGGGGTTGTACAGAATACAAGGGCTGCACCTTACATCCATTCCGTGTCCACTTCAGGGGTTGTACAGAATACAAGGGCTGCACCTTACATCCATTCTGTGTCCACTTCAGAGGGTGAGAGAGAATAAGATGGCTGCACCTTTATATCATACTGTGTGTAGTACAGGGGGTGAGGCAGAATACAGGGCTACACCTCACATCCTTCTGTGCATAGTACAGGGGGGGCAGAATACAGGGGCTGCACCTTGCATCATTCTGTGTGCATTACAGGGCATGGGACAGAACACAGGGGCTACACCTCGCATCATTCTGTATCTACTACAGGGGGTGAGACAGAACACAGGGACTGCGCCTTGCATCATTCTGCATCCAAAATGGGTGTAGGACAGAGCACAGGGGCTGCACCTTGCATCGTTTTTTGTCTACTGTAAGTGATAAGACAATACAGAGGCTGAACCTTACATCAGTCTGTGTGTAGTACGAGGGGGGCAAAATACAAGGGCTGCACCTCACATCAGTCTGTGTGTAGTACGGGGGGGCAAAATACAGGGGCTACACCTCACATCAGTCTGTATGTATGGTTGCATAAAGGTTTTGTACTTAACAAATATCCACATATATGTTATGGCACTGATAAAAGTAATCGGAATGTGTCCAATGGACTATAACTTGTTTTAAAACATATGCCCAGAATTACAAACTCTGCATTTGACTGCATCAGCACCGTAATCTTCATTGTACCCAGAGGACAGTTAGGAACTCACTATCCTAAAATGCTAATTTCCTGTCACGGGAAATTGGAATCAAAAGGCAGGAGGTCTGTGGGATCCATAACAGGTGATGTGGCAATAAAAATGTCACAGGTGTTAAACATGGTTTTGGATTAAACTTATGTAAGTTAAGAGGTACTTTTCACTCAGCAGAGTTTATTGATTTACTTTAGACTGGTTGCCTATTAGCAGTACTGCAGATATCCTGCATTTACTTTTGTGCACTTATCATAATTAATTGACATTAAAAAATATGTAACAGTGTATTATTTATCAGACAGCTTAAAATCATATCAGAGAACCCACAATGCACATACACTCAAGATTTGTAAATTTTGAACATATATTTTTAAACAAGTTACAGTGCAATGAAAATAAAAAGCAGAGGTTGTCATAATGGTTAAAGCATCTACCTTCCAGACACAAGCTGCAAGGATTGGTTTTCACATGGGGTAATTTCTTAGGCTTAAAATGACCGATGAGCAGTTAGCCTAGTACTAATCTATGATCCCGAATATTCTATTTTTATCAGTTCAAAACATTTATGCTGATTTCTTTTCATCTGCAAATCTTCAAATGCAAGTTAAATGCTCTCACTTGACAAAGACAACACGTGTTTTGTAACCTGCAAGTCCAGACTGTTGCTTCAGAGTTTGCATGTCTTTTACTGATGAGAGGAGTCAGTGGTTACCTGTTTTGGGTTTAATGATCACAGGAATATGTTGTATTTAAAACCACAGTTATTCTCATGAGATCAGAAATGTGACAGAATTTTAGAAACCAGATTTTATAGCATGCCAAGCAGTATTGTACACAATGTGGCACCACTAATGATGTGTTTTTACACTTTGGTAAAATTGCAACTTTCTTTCATTAATATTTTACATTATTTTTGTCATGATCAAGTCCTCTTGATCTGCTGATTATAACTGTCGTTTGATGTGCAGAGTGAGGGACCATCACAACTAGGGGTACATAAAGTGTTTCCCTTTTTGTCAAACAACAGATTGTCTGGAATTTTTTGCAGAACGTTTAGCAGCTTACCAGTACACATGGAAATGTGGCTGTTATATGATGCTTTACGTTCCGTGGACCTAGCTTTGGGAACGCAGCTCTGGCTAAGTAACACGTTTGTGCCTCATTCCTGCCAGGTTCTCAAGCCATTCAAAGCTTTAGATGTGGTAGGTGCAGCAGAATGGTAGCTCCTTATTGTCATTTGAAGTGTGAGCTGAGAAAGGTTTGCAGTGGAAGTTCTAGCACCTCTGAGCTCTCCCTAAATTCAGCAGCATCCTACACAATTATTTTCATGTTATCACCTACCCATTTAACTTGAGACCTTCTTATGAGAGTTTACAGACTTCCACTTCATTACTTGAACACTGTAGATGGACTATCATGGTTGATTTCAGTGCTGGGATAGAGATCTCTGAAATATTACTGGATATAGTTTTATGGCTGTGCTAAAATTATTTTTTGTTTGTTTGTTTGCCTCATACCTGTCAACTGTACTGATTTTCAGAGAACGAACAGATTTTTGCCTCATATCTATGATCTGTTTTTCATACAATTGTGGTTTTCTGGCAAATTAGTGGCAAATCATTAAAGACTGAAGCTAGAAAATAATGACAGATGTTTGCGTTTCAGACTTCATACCATGCAGAAAATTCATGCTAATGCAAAACCTTTTATTCTATCAACTTTCTACGTTTGTACAAGAAATATTTAAAATGTGTCCCTACTTTTGGTCATTTGTCCATATTTCTTGCTGTGAGAGGTATGGTTTGCCTGTCAGTTTGTTTGTTTGTGTATCCGTCTGTTTGTTTGCCAAGTAGAGTACTTATCCATGTGGACCTTTTCCAGACTCAGCCCAAGAGGACTACCTGGTTAACTGGCTTCACAGAGTTGCATAGTAGGCAAACCAAACCCTGGACCACATAAAGCATATCATTAACATTATTCATGATGTGAGTAGGTAGTTATGATCCATATCACCTGGAGGCTGTCTGTAATATGGCACTTCCAAGTGCCTTTGTCCAAAAATGTGCTTGCCTAAGATCTTTGTGATGTATATAGGTTAATGAAGACATTACAGCACACAGTGCAGGACACATCTGCTTCATGACAAATTTAAATTGCACAAGTATTATATTTTACCAGTCAAGTGGTCTCACTTTAGAAGGCAGTATTCTTGTTAAGTGACAGGTCGGCCTCATCAAACCATCTAGCAATGCTTTTTCAAGCTGTGGCTAACCTTTGCTGCTGAGTTTGTCTAATGACTCAAAGACCTTTAGTCTCTGATAGATGTTAAGAGTTTTCATAGTTTTTGCTAATAAGCTGTCCTCAGGTGTTCCTTCTCTTTTAGTGTTCTCATTGAGTGTGTGTAAGAGCAAGATGCTGATTGCCTAATATATTTTCTTTGGACTGATTTTAGGTGTGGGCAGCTCACTGGTGTAGCAGTTAATACTATATATCAGAAAATGGGCTTGGAAAGTCAGCAGTTCCCTTTGGTCACCATATTCAAAGGTGGTTATCATTACAGAGCGAGAACCTGGTAAAGACTTGCCTATTCAAGCACAAAAATCTGTGAGGCGAGACTGAAATCTTTTACAGACTCCTCCATTTATTTTTCTGTGACTAACTACAGATCATAAACAACTGCAGTTATCTTCCACGAAGGAAAAAACAGAAAAAGGGAAAAAAAGAACAAAAACAAGTAACTGCAGCAGTTACGAGGCCCTGCAATTTCCTTTCCCCTTGCTCTAGCCTCAATCAGCAAAGGGAAAAATAAGTAAATGTTTCTAACAGAAGAAACTGCAGCAGATAAAAGTATGTATGTGTTTTGTATATCCGTGTGTGCGCGTGTATGCGTGGGTGCGCACGTGTATGCGTGGGTGCGCACGTGTGTGTGTGTGTGTGTGTGTGTGTGTGTGTGTGTGTGTGTGTGTGTGTGTGTGTGTGTGTATTCATTCAGTGCATTCATGCATGTCTACTTGCATGTGTGTGTCCTACGATGGGACCTGAATTCAATTAATCGGGTAATAAGACAACAAATGAAACAGTAAATGACTTTCGATATGTTGACTCTGTAAATGTATATGCAGTTTCATCTGTTCATTGAACGTGCTGTGGATCATACCCAGGTCTTTCCGATTTGAAGTCTATGGATCTGACTATTCTACAGATTTATAGGCCTCTGTAAAAACTGGGATATTTCTGTTTACTTTAATCAATTATCCATTTTCTCAAGCAGGGACTTTAAAGTCTGGCATGAAAGAGACTTTTTGATCTATTTCTAACCTTCCATTTTTAGAAAATGTTGTTGAGAAGTGGCATATAAATGATTGTATTCTTATGTATTTACTTTGTGAATTCCTGGATCCATTTCAGTGTTATGTTCAGTTAGGACCTCATTAGGGTAGCTGGGGACCTTCTCTTGCCAAGAATTAAATTCTGACTTTGTTTCTTTTTACACTGTTTCCCATGGGATCTTTCTACAGCATCTTCAGAACAACTGTTTGGTTCTGTTCTGTATTCACTTTGTTATCTGTTGGACCATTCTCACTGGGTGATCTCTATAGTTAAGTCTTCAGAGATATACAGTGTGACGTGTGGGTTAATGCAGGACTGTGTTTTACATCTATTCCCCTTTTGTTCACAGTATATCTACTGCCACTGAGGTTTGTCATGTAGAGTAAAAGTATAACATACTACAGGTATGCTAATGGTATCCAGTTGTACCTCATTTTATAGGTTCATAGGTAAGTATTAGGCTAGCTGCCTTTGTGGGCCATTTTAAGCCTAGCCAATTTCCTTTTCTGTGCTCAAAATAATCTATCCCATTTGGTTATTGATTTACCTCACTCATCCCATGGTCAGTAATTATATATTAATCCTAATGAGAATAACTGAGATCATACCATAGATACTTTGAGGGGATCCATGCATGAGATAAAGCATTTAGGAGCAGCATCCGTCTATCAGTAGTACAGGGGTAGTCCTGGGGTAAATTTTTAGTTTCCCATCCATAGATCCAAGTTCTTGAAAATAGACAGGGATGAACTCTGTTTTAACTGGATGGGGGAGTCTGTTCCATAGCAGCTGTATCCTCTGTGAAATATGCCTTTTTCTCCGTACCATTCTGTTGATGTTGTGGAAGAGGTTTAGATCCCTAGACTGAGTATTTCTGATGCCATTTGGCTAGCAGATGTGCAGTAAATCCATCAGTACTGGGATGGAAGATCCTTGTATGCCAGACACAAGTAATATTTTAGCAGTCTGTAGGATACAGAGTATAGTGACAGGGCTTTGAGCTGGTCCATGTAGGACATGCTGTTTTGGCCTTGTACCCTTTTAGTAAGGTATCTCTGTGGGTGTCCCAGCTGTTGCGTGTGTCTGAACAGATACATGCCAAACAGGACATTATATTTAATGATTGGTCTAATGAGGGCTGAGTAAAGGTGGACAATGACATCCCTAGCTCTAGACACAATCCCTTTGTTTATAAGATATGCAATACAGAAGGACTTTATTTTACAACAATAGACACATGTTGGTCAAAAGTTAGGTCACTGTCTACATAAGTTCTCAAATCTTGAACAAGTAGGTCAACTCTTACGGGTGTAATGTTAATGTGTGTTATATTTTCAAGACCAGAAGTCTGAATTTCCCATCTGCGAAGACATTTTTTATTTCATTTTCAGAAAAATAAGTGTTAGTTGACTTGAGATTATTCTTGCTAAAACTGAGGCTGTCTTAGGTCATTCCGCCCTGTTGTCTTCATACATTCTATTCCTATCCACTGTTCTTTATTGTAGAAAACTGCTTAGAATTTATATCAGCTGAAGCATCAGGGGCTAGCAATGATAATCTTACCCTCATTTGAAGGAATTGGTAGGATCAGGCACTACATATTCGATCATGGTTATGCACATCTGGCCTTTTACGCTGCATTTTACCTAGGGCTCTCAGATACAGATCACATGTATGGTATGCTTACAATGAGTCTAATATTCCATAGTTAATGTTTTAGCTTTGCCCTCCACATACTGTTACATGACTCGTACTGTGGGATCTGAGTGGTCAAATCCATATCAATGATTCAGCTACTCACTTATTGAGTTTGTCATATTCTGGGTCCCGTCTGCCTAAAACAGCTGTTGGTGCGCCCCATCTCCTTATTCATTTGCTCAGGTTATCAGGTAAGGGACACAACCAAGCTTGTAGCATATATTCTTTGTTGCCATTTGGCTGCAGATGTTCTTTGTGTTTCACTGTTGCAGTCATCACACTTGGGTTATCTGCCTGCAAGTAGCCCTCAGTCGGCCCGAATATCAGAGTCTTGGGATTTCTGCCGCTTCTTCCATGATGTCAGATCGTCAGGGGTATAAAACATGCAGCCGATGCCATTACATCAGCTTTTTATGCCGAGCGGAGCCCGAAGCAGAAGCAGTTAACAAGTGCTGGTCGACCGCTACCTAAAATTTTCATTATTCAAGTTTCAGACCTGAAGTCTTCTAAAGCTAAGTATCCTGTTGGGGATCCTTTTCTCTTGCTCTAACTGATGTCAGAAAAAGTTAATAATTGTCTTGCCTGTGGAAAGCAAATACCTCACAGAGATTTTCATTCTTACTGCATCACCTGTTTAGGCCCAGACCATAATGTTCCTCGCTGTCGGTTTTGTGCCCTGTTCAATGCCTGAACTATTCATCGTCTGGCTATCTTTGTCACTAAATTCTTTCGCTCTCATTCTCTGTATTCTGAAATGGCTTTGATAAGCCATCCAACTACTGATCTTCTGAAAAAACGTAAGGATAAAGACAGAGACAGACCGCATAGGTCCAAAACTGCCGACGACGCTTCCGTTAAGCTAGTCGCCAGTCTGCCAGTACTCATTGAGGCGGTTTTGCAGCCCATGATACCTGCTTCTACAGATTTGCAGGCCTCTACTGAGACCCATTCGGAGTCCGGTATGCCACAAGATGCTTCTTTGGCTATGGAACCTGCGGATGTCTCTACCTTGGATGGGTCCGGAGATGCTGTGCAGGCACCGGCTTCTGAAAGTGTATTCAGACATTCCGATGTTTGTATTAAACTGACTACTTCATTTCTGAATAAAACTACCGAATTTCTCAGGCCCAGAGTTCACACTTTGCCTAGGAAACCGACGACCAAAGGGCATTCTCAAGCTCCCATGCCACAGAAACGAATGCTTAGAATGGCTGAAGACCTTATTACTTTAATTAGGGGAAGTTCAGCCTTCCCCCCTCTAAAAGACAAAGAATTGATTTTCCTTCTGATTCTACAGATCATGAGTCTGATGACTCTGACCCCTCAGATTACCAGGGCATATCCTTATCTACCTATGAGGATTCAGATGCAGAACATTCTATTCCCTCTGCCCCCCCCCCAGAGGACTTTTCTTTCAGTGAAACCCTGCATGCCCTCAGAGAGCATTTCCGCTGGGAGTGCCAGGACTACCCACAGTCCAAAAAGAGACTCGGGGAATTTTTAAACTTGCCTCAGCACAGGCCTCTAGCTATCCCCCCTGTTATGGAAATTGTAGATGATGTCTTCATGTAATCCAGCCTTACCCCTGATACTTTGCCACCAGCTCCTAGAAAGCCTGACAGGTACTACAGAGTACCTGACTCTCACAAATTTCAATTTAAAAATCCCACTGCGGATCCAGAGACCATTTCCCAGGGACCTAAGGGGTATTAAGGCTACTACAGCCAAAAACCCTACCCCTACGGACACGGATTCTAGGGCTTTAGACAGATGGGGAACAAAGGTATATACCTCTGCAACTCTTGCCATCAGGGCTTTAAATTGCCAGTTTCACATGTTGAAGTACCAGCAGTGCAGAACATAAAGATTTACAAGAGTTAATGCATTCTGTAAACCAAGTTGGAAAACATACTTTGCAGTGTGGTTTTGATGCCTTAGAATCATCTTGCAGGGCTGCTGTCACTGGGTCTGTTCTTAGAAGGCATGCTTGGCTGAAGGAACAAATCTTGCCAGACCATGTCAAAGCAAAATTACTAGATGCTCCATTAAACCAAGAATGTTTGTTTGGCACTAAAGCAGAAGTTGTTTTTAAAAAGATGGAGGAAAAAGCTAAATCTATGCAAACTGTTAAAGATTTCCTACAGGTACAGCCACCTAGATTCAGTAGGCATACCTCTCAACTGTACAGATTTTTCAGAAAATGCCAGATTTTTTCATCATAATTTTGACTGTCTCATAAAATTTATGGTTTTTTCTAAAAATCACTGAGGATAGAGTTGCTAAATATAATGAAATTTTGAGTTACAGACTTCTTCATCATTCAGAAAAAATGCATAAAAAAAAAAAAAACTTCTCATTCAAGCTTTCTAAGTTTATAAGTAATAAAATTTATTTTTTAATTTTTTTTTTATTTTCCCCCAAAATTTTATTTTTGTTTTTTTTTTTTTGTTCAAAAAACTGGTCCTTTCCAGTCCCTCCAAGACCTTCTCAGTCCAAACCCAGCGGCAGTAGACCACCAAGACTACAGTCTCAGGGTATGAACAGCTCTAAACAATGGAGTGCTCCCACCCCAAAAATAGGGAAGAGTAAGCCACCCTCTTATAGAAAAAGTATACAATGACTTGTCCTTCATCCTTCCCAGCCATGCCCAAGTACTTGCACCCCTAGGAGGAAAACTCGCCCTGCATGCAAAAAACTGGGAGTACATTACCCAGGACAGATGGGTCTTAAACATTGTATCCTAGGGATACAGATTCTACTTCTACTCACTGCTAACCCCAAGTGGGTTGCCAGACCTCACCCCAAACCAGTGGGCAGTCACCTAAAAGCAAGTACTTTCTCTTCTCAGTATCAGAGCTATTCTACCTGTTCCAGCAGAACAAAGGGGACAGGGTTTCTACTCCAGACTGTTCCTGGTGCCCAGAAAAGAGAACTCTTGGCACCCTATCCTGGATCTGTCAATTCTCAACACCTTCCTGGTGGTACCAAAATTCAAAATGCTTACACTCCAACAACTGCTTCCTTTGCTAGCCAAGGACTGCTGTCTGGCCACCCTAGACTTAAAGGAAGCTTATCTGCACATCCCCATAAAGGAATCTTGCAGGAATATCTACGTTTCAGGGCAGGCTCTATGCACTATCAGTTCTCTGCACTTCCCTTTGGCTTATCTACTGTGCCCAGAGTATTCATAAAATGCCTGGCTCCAGCCATTGCATACTGCAGGCAGAGAAAAATTCAAATTTACCCATACTTGGACGATTGCCTGATTCAGGCGGACAGTCAGAAATTGCTACTTCAGCACCTGACATTTGTAAAGAGACTCCTAACTTCTCTGGGGTATACCATCAATGAAATGAAATCACATCTGGTACCCAGCCAAAAAATTGTATTCCTGGGAGCAAGCATGGACACAACTTCCCAGATGGCATTCCTCACTCCAAAAAAACAGGTTTATTTGACAAACTACTTCAAACTACTGGCCACCCAAACCTAGCTATCTGCAAGAAAAATACTGCAAGCCCTAGGGTTCTTGGCCTCATGCATTCTCCTAATTCCATATGCAAGACTGCATATGAGGAAACTTCAATAGTACTTACAAAGTCTCTGGTGTCAACATTCTCCGGACCTGGAAACTGTAATTCCTATCATTCCTTGCCTAAGGACAGAGTTCCTTTGGTGGGCAAAGGCCTGCTACCACAATGAGGGACTCCCTTTCAATAACCCACCACCACCACCACCCAAACCCTGACAACAGACGCATCAGACTATGCATGGGGGGCTCACATGGCAGGCAAATGGACTCCAAGACAAATGCACCTGCATATCAGTCAAAAAGAAATGTTAGCTGTACAGAATGCTCTGACAGCCTTCAAATACCTTATCCTTCCAGGACAACTCTTGATAAAGACAGACAACACCACAGTTATGTGGTACATAAACAAGCAGGGGGGAACTAATTCCTACCCACTCTGCAGGTTAACCATGGCTCTGTGGAACACAGCCTTGAGCAATCAAGTGCACCTGCAAGATCAATTCCTGCCAGGCAAACAAAATTCACTGGCAGATGACTTGAGCAGAAATCTAATGGACCCACATGAGTGGAAACTGGAACCCAACTCATTCAAGCTTCTAATCCACAGGTGGGGGACACCAGAGGTGGACCTCTTTGCTTCCCCCCCAGAACCATCAATTGAGCAAATTTTGCACTAGAAATCCCCATAGCCAAGCATGGAAAGTGGATGCCCTATCCTTTACATGGGAAAACCTCTCAATCTATGCCTTTCCCCCTCTGCCCCTCCTCTTGAAAGCACTACTCAAGATCAAACAGGACAGGCCAAGGACAATCCTGATTGCGCCAGACTGGCCACTCCAGCACAGGTATCCAGTTTTGCACAGTCTGACAGCAGTGCCACCCTGGAACATGCAGGAGGGCCAGATTGTGCACCTTCAGCTGCAAACCCTGAACCTAAAAGCCTGGCTCATTCCATGAATACATCACCAGCAACCCTCAGCACATAGGTGCTAGATGTCATCCTTGAGGCAAGGAGGCCTAGTACTAGGAAATACTATTCAGAAAAGTGGAAAAGATACTGTTCTTGGAGCCAGTCTCAGGGAAAGGACATAACCATTCCCACCTTACCTCAAATCCTAGATTATCAAGCAGAACTACTCCACAAAGGCCTATCCTTCTTTTCAGTTGAGATTCATGCCTCTGCCATCTCAACTGATTACAATACTGAACCACACCCCTCTTCTCTCACCTTCTGGTTAAACAGTTCCTGAGAGGAGCTGACAATCTAAGACCCCGAGGAGAGCTCACACTCCAGCCTGGGACCTTAACTTTGTACTAGAAAAGCTCACGCTTTCCCTCTTTGAGCCTGCTGCTACAGCAGAGTTAAAATTCTCTCTTGGAAAACAGCCTTACTTCTAGCCAGCACTTCAGCAAGAAGAGTATCTGAGTTGGAGGCCCTTATGGCTGTGGAACCCTTCATTATCTTCCATGCAGACAGGGTTTCCCTCAGAACTAACCCATAATGTATGCCCAAGGTGGTATCCAGTGTGGCTTTAAACCAATCCATCCATTTACCAACCTTTTTCCCTAATCCTCAGAATAAAGGGGAAAGGATCCTGCACTCCTTGGACGTGCACAGGCAGCTTAGGTTCTACCTTGACAGGACTAAACCTTTCAGAAAATCTGACCAGCTTCTAGTCAGCTTTGCTACAGGGGCAGAGGGCAAGGCCATTTCAAAGCAAACCATCTCCAAATGGATAGCACACTGCATCCATTTCTGCTACAAACACCATGGAAAACCTAGTCCACAGGGGAATCAGAACCCATTCCACTAGGGCTACCTCACCCTCTACAGCATTTTTCCGGGGAGTCCATACCAGGGACATCCTGGAAGCTGCAACCTGGAGTTCTGTGCACACCTTCATCAAGCATTACCACTTGCCTATCTTTTCTAAATCCAGAGCTGGATTTGCTACAGCAGTCTTACAAGGCCTGCTAGCCAGCCCTAATACTTCTTGACTGCCTCCACCCTTCCTCAGCTTTGGGAATCAACCCAAGTGTGATGACTGTAACAGTGAAACATGAAGAACATAGTGCACTTGTGTACACTTACCGTAAATGTAGATGTTCGAGTGTATTCACTGTTGCAGTCCTGGTTACCCTCCCTCCAGCCCCCTGACTTTTCTATACTTTCTACCTATCCTCTCTTTTGGCCATATCTTATGACAATGGTATTTACTTTTTACTGGAGGTGTTGCACACTATGTAATTGCTTCCTATTTTGGGGGCTCTTGACATCTGGGGCAAGAAAAACTGATGTAATGGCACTGGCTGCATGTTTTATACCCCTGATGACCTGACGTCATGGAAGAGGCGACAGCATCTGACACAGAAATCCCAAGACTCTGATATTCGTGCCGACTGAGGGCTTCCTGCAGGCAGATAAGCCAAGTGTGATGACTGCAACAGTGAATACACTCGAACATCTGCATTTATGGCAAGTGTACACAACGGTACTTTCTGTGGAGTCATCTTTTTCTCTGATTAGTCGACTGAAATAGAGGCCTGTTTTATGAAGTCAATTCATTATCATCTTTTTTAGGTGGGTTTACTTGAATCCTTGGATCATTCTTTATGCATTTATGCTCAAAAAATTTGTGGCAAATTCTATATTTTTTAGTTTCTTCAGTTATGGTTATCAATAAAGTATTTAAGATTTTCTTTCTGAGGTGATAAAGTATATAATCAATTACTAGAAAATAGAAATCAAATAGTAAAATTGCCATTGTAGACCTATTGAATATTGTAAATGTGGTAAAAGAATTGCAGGAGGGAATCTTAAGAAAAGGGAAGGTGCAAACTGCATAAAAATAAATGGAATCTGTGGAACACTACATGCAGAATAATTTTCAAGAGGAGGAGGAATGAAATTTCTGGGCTGGCAGGGCGTGAGAAATCTATGTGATATTAAATTGAATATTAACTGCTAAGAAAGGTGCTGCGATGGTGCAGCAGTTAGCGTTGTCGCCTCACAGCAAGAGGTTCTCCCATTCGATTCTCGGCTGGAGCGCCTTCTGTGTGGAGTCTGCATGTCCCCCCCCATGGTCGAGTGACATTAAAGGCATGCAGGTAGGTGTGAGCGTGAATGGATGTGCCTTCGTTGAAGGTTGGGCGTCGGGCTGGCAACTCAGCACCGTAAAAATCCACTGCCAATCATGAGCAGACGGGAGTTCTGATGTGGCAACCCCTAACCGGGAAAAGCCAAAAGTCTTTATTAACTGCTAAGAAAGAAATAATGCATGAAAATCTTTTAAATGGCTTGGTTTCCCTTTTCATAATTGTACATGTACCTGTGTCATTGTGTAATATGAAAAATTAATAAAATTGTTAAAAAAAAATAATTCTATTTACCATGATGATGGTAAACCTAATGAGTAGAAAGTTCATTTTGTTTTACCCCAAGTAACATTGTTGTAAAGTTATGAAAACACCAGAAATACAGAGGTGTAAGCTACAGTTTTGTACTTCTCACTGACTTATAAGTCACTGATGAGAAGTTAGTGTGCTAATCTCCTGTATTGAAATAGCTTTGCTCCCAGTCAAGCTGCTGGTGACTTTTATATACAAGTGCCCAGGGCATCAAAGTGACTGGTTGGAGAGGTTACTAGCACAATCAGTGATTGCCACTTCCTCTCAGGAGGAGATTGCGGGGTTCAGCTTAGTGGTACTGTATCCAAGCAGAGGCTGGGGATCAGAGGCGCTGCAAAAGGAGATGGTTCTTTTTGGAGGAAGATGACTGATACATTCAGCATTACACATGTGGAAATGTGCTTGTACTCAGCGGTACAGCATCAGAACTTATCTGCGGGTTTTATAATTATGATTTTTTATTAAAATAAAGTTCATTGTAAGCAAAATGGGATTTTATAATGGCAAATAATACAGAGCCATGTTTGTTTGTGAATGTCTGTTCATATTGCAGTAAAGTGTATTGTAGGAAACAGGGATTTTGCTCAGTAGCTTTATTTGCCCATCCACAGTACTTCGATATAGTAACTCCAAGACTATGTTGGAGCACAGGCAATACTTACTTTATACAAAACAGTATTCTCCTTACTTCAAGGTACAGCAACCTCAGAGTTAATATAGTACAAAAGTGAAAGCATGGGTTTACAAGGAGTGTAACACCCATGGTGAAAAGTTTTATTTTTCATACAGGTTTGGTTATGTTTATATATATATATATATATATATATATAGGTCTATGTCAGAAGAGCAAAAGTTCAAAAGATATCTAAAACTCAAAATATCAATAATATGTTTAATGCAGGGGACAACCCCCCTTGCACCCTTCTTGTGGGGGGTTGCATCCCCCACACCTCCTGCTGATTATACATACCAACTCAAAATCGCACAACACTGTAGAAAGGACAAATTCTGATTTTGATAATTTGAGTTTTAGATATTTTGATTTTCAGTCTTTTGACCTTTCAGTCTTCTGAAGGCAATATATATATATATATATATATATATATATATATATATATATATATATATATATATATATATATATATATATATATATATATATATATATATATATATATTCATGTGTGTGAGTATGGGTCCACTTCAAAACATTGAAATCTCATAACATTGAAATTCAAAACACTGAGACCATAACAATAAAAACTCAGAGCACTGAAAGTGTACATCATAACACAGAAAAATTCAACACACACGTAAATAACATCCCCTCCACCTATAACAGTACCAGGGTAAGAAATACACTTTTTACTATGTTTCTGCAGGGGGGCAATAAAAGTTAATTTCCTAACCCCACTGTAACATGATCACATGATCACCATACAAAATGTAAACATAATGATGTGTTGCTCTCATGGAAGTTAAGTTAGTGTTCTGAGAAGCGTTGGGAGAAATGAGTAGGGGAAAAAGTGTTTATTTTGCCAGTCTGTACTTGTTTTAGGCCACACAGCTAAGTGATTTAGACCTTGTTTACATTCTGTATGGTGATCGCAATACAGTGAGGTTAGGAAATTAACTTTTTTCCACTGTAGTGTGATCTTAGAGTTGGTATATTTAATTTACGGGGGGTGTCGCGGGCAGAGGCCCCCACATGGGGGTGCAGGGGGGCTTGTCCCCTGCAGAAACATAGTAAAAAGTGTGTTTGTTAGTTTGGTGGTGTTATAAGTGGAGGAGATGTTATTTACATTTGCGTTGTAATTTTTAATCTTATGATACACACTTTCAGTGTTCTGAGTTTTCATTGTTTTGGGTTTTCAGTGTTTTGGATTTTTGATGTTATGGTCTCAGTGTTTTGAGTTTCAGTGTTATGAGATCTCAATGTTTTGAAGTAGACCAGTGTGTATACACATACATAACATTTCCATTTAGTACGGCAGTTGAGTTCTTGCTGTATATGAAAGGACATGGTGCAAGTATGTGTTCATATGTAGTAATGATATTTCAGTACATATGTGTTGTTAGTAACTGCTGTCATACTGAACAGAAGCAGTTTTTAATATGTAGATCATTTTGGTTTGAATTGCTTTTCCTTTACTTCATTCTATAACTTAGAGAAGTGATAGCTTTAAAATGAACTCGTCTATTATATATAGGTCAACAAATATCTTACATAGTCTTTAAAGTAGGAAGTAAACATGCTTTTTTAAATGTTATTGTAGTTCATTTTAATTCTAACATTTCATTTAAAAGGCCTTTTGTTGTATTGGCATTAGTGGAGAACTGAGTTAATGACTTAAGAAGGACAGCATAAGGTTTTGAAGTGGTGTAAGAGGGTTTTGTATTTTTGTTCCTAGCTATGGAGAGTATGTGGTTTATTTATAGGGATCCCACGTGTTTTAAACATTAACTGTTTTCTCAGATATCTGTTTCTATGAAAAAGGTTTGATATTCTATGTTTCATTGACAAGTGTCTTGAAATTCTGATAGGGAGTTGTTAAGCAGCTAACGGGGGAAGTACCTTTATTACTCCTGGTCATGGATAGCCATGCCCAATATTTTGTCACATCTGGGACCTAGGCATTCTCCATTAGCAGCAGGTACATTGTCTGCTGAGGTGACGAGGAAAGGAGAGGATTGGGAAGAGCTGTGATGAGAATTTTATATGCAAAGGGAAATATACAAGAGAAGAAAGGAATGTTTACCTAAAAAAAAAAGAAAGAAAACAAATTTTATTTCAAGCTTGGATTTTACTTGTCTTTGGCATGGATTCAGTCATTGTTTGAACTAGCATTTATTTCTGCTGCTTGAATAAGCCTCAGTGACTGCTGGATTTATGTTGATTTTTGTTGTCAGTCTTGGTTTGCTCCTGTGCTTCTTTTTTGGATCATTTATTTATTTTATTAGTAACAGGAGCATTTGGGCCATGATAACACTTACTCTTATAGTATATTTTATTTATCTTATAAGAAAAGATTGCATATGCTGGAAACTTTTAGCACACCTGTGGTCAGAACTGAACCTGCAGTTGGTGAAATGCAGGTTCAAGGCAGTACATGTAGAGCAACTGCTGCAGTCCCTCTAGTAGAGCAAATCGTTGCCTGAGAATGCTCAAGTCAACACAAAATAAGACAGCATGATTAATTTCAGCTGAAGAAGACAGACTTATGCTCTCTGTAGGTTTATACATAACATAATTTTTCAATTTCACATGAAAGTAAATTGAGCAGATTCTGTATACTGGATCCAAAAATTACATTTTTTTTAGTGGGGAATGGTATTCTTCTCATAGAAGGAAGAATACTGTTGTACAAAATTTTCAGGCTCCAAGACAAGTGGTGTTTTATAATTCTAATAAAATTGTTGTGCCTTCCTCGGGTATGACTCCTCTGTCTTCAGTATTCAGTTGTGGTAATTTCAGCTCTTCTGCCTCATTTTCTAAGGCATGTTGACATAGAAGTAGCCTGTTGTTACAGGCAGCCTTTTTTTGTGAGATGCAGATGTGGTTCATTGTAGCTGATGGTTTGGATTTAGATGTCTCATAAGTTGCCTGGTGTCTTGGTCCCTTCTGGTAAGTCTGGGACATAATTTGATGTGAGGCTACTTTTCTTAATTTGGTCCACACCACTTGTCATTTAAGGAAGATTCCAGTCTCATGACTACCATTAATACAAAGTTATCCTCTGTAAAAATGGAACTGAAAAAAGCAAGACCTTATCATTTAAATGTGAACTTGACCCTGAGTACCATTTTATTCATGCTTTTTATGATTTGTTTACTGCAGTATAGCAGGTTGTACCAGATTAATTTAATAGATTTCTAGCCTGGCATTTCCGTTCCTGTACCACTCACTGCAATAAAGTAGATTGTATCAAGCTAATTTAATTGATTTCTAAACTTTCATTTCCTCTTAATTTGAATTATGTGCAGCTGACTAGCATTTGAGCAGTGAAAAGTAAAAATTCAACATTTTTTTAATACATTACTATTTATTTGTTGGTATGCTACTTTCCTGGGGCTAGATACTTCCACAAAGGAATGCAGTCTGTCTCATGACTGCTGTAAGACCAGCAGACATTTTGTTTTAGCTTTCATTGTCTTTGGTGTTTATTGTTTATAACATCAGTCTTCGTTTAACTGCATTCATATGCCAACTGGAGGGTAGTTTGGTTACGCTGGTTTGCAGGTAGCAGCTTGACGCATTTAAAGATATGAAGATTAGTTTTATTCCAACATTTTGCATTAAACAATTATCAAGGTACCCTTTTTCGTGGACAAATATGGACTTAAATGTGCATTTTTCTGCAAGGAATTTGTAGATATCAGTTTCCCAAGAGATGTACCTGTCTACTATATCAGCATTTCATGCACCCATTGGCAACTGGATAGGTTTATGCCAGATGTTCTCAGCTTTAGTTTTTCTTGTTAGTGTCTTTATCCCATCCCAGACTGGGACCTTAAAAGTGTTTTACGAAGATGGTACTTATATTTAAGTCAGTTTTTCTTTCATACTGCACTTACTGGCAAAGTAAATTTTATTTTTGCAAGAGTGTATCCCAGAAAGTGTCATCCCGCACTTCTAGATTTTATTCTCTGAAGCTCCATGTCCAAACTCTGTCATGTAACCAGACAGAGCTGTTTTGTTGCCCCTAAAAAGGACATTTCTACCTAGTGGGTGTATTCTGGTAGCAAGTTTGAATAGTAAAATAACCCCAGAATTACTGTCACCAGAACATAAGTCACCTGATTTGATTTTGTACAATGGCAGCAAGTGCATCTTTCTAAAATAAGTACTATGAGAACAAATCCTGTATATTTCCTGACATTGCAGTTAACTTTTTTTAAACTTTCCCCATCTCTGCAATGAGCCTTCATCCTGCAGTTATGCCAGAATTTGTCCATCAGCATCTGACTGTAAAGACATTACCAGGAAGTATTATAGCTATCACCTCCCCTGGAAGGCTAGGGATGGAGGACATATTGATATTAAGATACTATTAAAAATCATTAGATCGAATTGTTAACACAAATAAGAACAAATGTATTGGGTGGGCTTAGAAGATATTTTTGAATCTTCCTGAAACAAGTTCATATCATTATTCAAACTACAGCGTTCTCCTCCAGATGACCTTGAAGCTAACAACCTGAATTTCCATACATCCAAGAAAAGAACTCTGTGTACTCGTGACTGCTAAAAAGGGGCACAAAATTAAATTTTGGAATTCATTCCTTTTTATTATTATTGTTTATTCCTTGTCTTGTAACTGTACACTTTTCCTGGATATGTGTATGCCCTAGAATCAACCCACAGTCTTCTAAAGGCATTTGGGTCATCACTTCTCAACCCCTGGTTTTCTCAGTAGATTTCCTATATGGATTCATTGATTAATAATCCTGTACCATATTCTGAGGCAAAATCATGCAACACATTCAGCAAACTGACTTATCATTTTCCACTTCCTGCCATATTGTAGCAACTCTGAAGAATAAGTTGACAGGAATGCCTGTTCCCTGTAAACAACACTACCAGTAATGAGCCATTTCTAGAGATTTTTTTAATACTACAGGAAGGATTATGCCTGCCCTCTTGAAGTTTAAGAGCATGGTCTGAATCACTGATCTTTGGTGAGTTGGTATTGTTAGATGTATAGTTATGAATTAAGTATCTAAAGTGAGGATGTTTTGTTACTCAAAGCATAATCTCATTTTACTCTTGTATTGAAGAACATTCTAAATGGGCCTGTGTGCATTTAAAAAAAATCATTGTCCCGCAGACATGTTTATAGATGAACTAGTCAGAGTCTTGACTTTTGTCTTCATTTGGACTCTCATTTGTTAAATATGACCTAAAATCAAATGTAAATGCATCAATATATTAATACAGAAGTTTAAAAACTGGTAGTTAAATATGTGCTTGATATCATATAAAAATGGTTGATTGATAAATGCTGTTTGGTAAAATATAGAGACGTTACAGGTCCAGTTAAGTCTGTTTCTATTGTCCAAGTCTCAATTTTATTTTACCAAACATTTGGTATACCAGATTCTCAGGTGGTATGTATGAAGTTTCTATCTGTTGTAACCTATACTAAGGATCATTGAAAATGGACACAAATGTGTCCTTAGAAAAAGTACCTGTGGTCAGTTGAGTTAGTTGCAGATAGGCTCCATGCAGATGTTGCACCCATTCCTTTGTTCCATCCATTTATTCTTCTCTTGTAAGCAACTTTGAACTCCCTGACAGTGTCCACTGTACCACATTTTCTCACTCTGTGCATTCTCAGTCAGCAATGCTATGTCTGTGGGAAGTAACTGTTTCTGGAGTATTAGATGAAATTTCTCCCTTCCATATCCCATTCTACACCTGTGTTCTCCTCCTACAACTCCAGCTCTCAAACCTGTTCCAGAACAGATTTCTAAGTTTATGATCTGATCACACCTTCACCATTTCTGAAAATGTTCACTGCATGCTTTTTACCTCCACACTTTACTTCACTCTGCATGGTGTCCAGTACTAAATATTGCTCTTATTGTATGTATAACATTAATAGTGCCCTGCACAATGGAAAGATGATATCATCATTGATGGAGACAGCTCTTCATACTGAGAAACCAATGTCAGGTATGGATGATTATATAAATTTAGGAACCCATCTATTTTCTGAACTGTTTACCCTTGTGAAGGTCATGTTGGCACTAAATTGAGTAGAGTATGCCAGACTTCACAATTTCCCACAACAGTCTCTGTCTTATCTTTTGGGATACCCCATTATTCCCAGCCAACCCAAGAGATGCAATCCCCACTAAAACGTCCTGGATCTGTCCTGGGGCTTTCTCCCATTTGGCTATTCATGATTCACCTCATGTTGGAATTGCCCAGAAAGTGACCTCTCAAGGTTCCCAGGCCACCAAAGCTGCCTGCTGTGCAGTCTTCCAAATTGTCAGTCTCATTTTATCATGAAGACTGAGCCCAGTTACCCTACAGAACAACCACACTTATTTCACTTATATCCAGCATCTCATTGTTTAATTAATTACTCAAAGCTTATTGCCATCGGTCAGGATGGGAAACATAGACTGATCAGTGAATTGAAGTGATCATGTGACTCTCCTGCAATGCTACCACCAGTGCACCAACTCAGTGATCAGTGTTACAATCCCTTCTATATTCTGTTATGTACAGATACCCTAAGATACTTAAACTCTTCTACCTGAAGCAGTTTCGCCCTTTTCATGTACAGGATATAACTCACTCTTCCAGGAGACCTTGATCTGGAGGTGCTGTTTTTCATCCTGTCCTCATCACACTCATCAGTAAATTATTCCAGTACATGCTGGACATCACAATCAAGCAAAGAGAAAACAGCATCATCTGCAGACAAAGATGCAACACTCACATCCCAATACTGGATATTCACCACACCTTAACTGTGCCTTAATATCCTGTCCATGAAAATCATAGCAATAGGAGACGCAGTACACAAAATGG
>NC_056746.1:1413423430-1413483430 GCF_019279795.1 Protopterus annectens | reverse complement strand
CCAGGTTTTACTTTGGGACAAAGACAAACCAACTACACAGACCCCTGGTATGTTGGCTATCTATACTGTTATGCCTGGTTGTTGGGGTGAGGGTACATTAGGTATGTTGACTATCTGTACTGTTATGCCTGGTTGTTGGGGTGAGGGTACATTAGGTATGTTGACTATCTGTACTGTTATGCCTGGTTGTTGGGGTGAGGGTACATTAGGTATGTTGACTATCTGTACTGTTATGCCTGGTTGTTGGGGTGAGGGTACATTAGTATGTTGACTATCTGTACTGTTATGCCTGGATGTTGGGGTGAGGGTACATTAGGTATGTTGACTATCTGTACTGTTATGCCTGGTTGTTGGGGTGAGGGTACATTAGGTATGTTGACTATCTGTACTGTTATGCCTGGTTGTTGGGGTGAGGGTACATTAGGCCCTTGCTATCTAGGTTCTGAAGAAGTGTGATTAAATGGGATTTTTTCCTTAAACCAGAGCTATGTTTTGGTACTAATTGTTTTGGTACTAATCTAGAGCTAGGAGGGGCAAGAATCTTCTCGCCAACTTTTCACCTTTAAAAACATTAAGCATTGTGTGTGTGTGTGTGCATGTGCGTGCACTGTGGGTGTGTTTGTACATTTGTGGAGATTATGTAGTTTGTTAATGTATATTTGTAGTAAAAGCATCTGTGTTTTGAAATGGCAATATCAACTGACAGCTTGTTTGAATGTGCTAATGGACAAATGGGCAAATTAGAAGAAATGTTGTTAAACTTGATGATTCAGTAACGTGGTTGATGCTCTATAGAGGAGACAGGGCAACTGTGGTATCAGCATGTATAAGTAAGTGTGTGTGTGTGAGATGCAGGACCACATAGCCCCCTGCCCAGCAGTTTGCTTGCTGATGTTTATGGTTGGAAGATTGTAATATCTGTCTATCTGTCAAACTGTTTATTTATTTTAATGAGGGATGCAAGCAGAGCAGGTTTTTGGAAGTAAAACCTTTACAAGCATAGATATTTTCAAGGATGTTTGTTGTCACCTGGGAGGCATTCTTCTGTATTCCGTGAAGGGTAATTACACACAAGCAAAGATTATGAGGTACTGCCTTCCTATTTGTTCTAATCTGAAGATGTAGCACTACTCCGTGATTAACGGTGTTTATTATATGAGGGTGTCATGAGGTAAATTGAAAAATATTATTCTTTTTTTTTCAAAATTGTAGCTTTATAGGTAGTGAAATTTAATGTTGTGGTTTTGATAGCTTTGGGTTGATTCTCTGGTATTTATTATTACATACTTCAAAAAAGCAATATGAATCCTGTGCATGTGTGTCTTTATAGATAAATATGCACATCTGGATTACACAAGAACAATAAAATTGTTGATAGTCTGAGTCCTTTTTGACTGAGAAAGTATCTGACATGTGTCTTGTCAAAAACTTTTTATTTATATAAATTTAGTAAACTGACTGGGAACTGGTTCACGGAAAATGGACAAAGCGTTACTTCATTTGAGTGTGTCTATGTATAACATTACTAAGGTAAGTAGATTGCAGACCCAGTCTATTTCCTGTCTGAAAGTGTGTGTGTGTATGTGTAATCATGTGGTGATGTGGTCAGCTAACCATCATGCCTAAACAAAAGGGAAATTTACATTAGTGAAGTTTTGAGCCATTCCATTAAAAAGAAGAAATAGCACTGAGCTGAGCTGCAAGATGGATTACTTTAAAATTATTATCAACAAAAATGTACTGAGCATGAAATTGCTAGTATTGCATATTGCTTTAGCATAATAGTGTCTGCAGTGCAGTTATGTGAGAACTTTAACACAATGTGTATAACAACATGCTGTACTCCTTTGACCTAGTGGCTCAGGTCTTTCCTGAAAATGGTCATTGAACCAACCTGATTAAGAAATGTGTGAAATAAATAATATTTATAGTTTTACCGTGCTTTAAGGGTCTAATATCTCTATCCACCCCTCTAAGCATCCTACATCTCCCACTGTTAAGCCTCTCACCTCCCTGTTACACTTTCCACCTATACACTCACCTGTTGCCTCTCTATTCTCACTGATTGTCCTCTTGGATATAGGACTCCTTGTCTCTTCCCGCTCCGTTCGCCCTGCAGGCTCACTCCGCTCCCCTACCCTGCCCCCAATTCCCACCCGCCCCCAGGGCCCCTACACTTATTCCTCCTACACCACATCCCCTTTAATACTGCACCAATACCACTGCTCACATCATTATCACATCACACGTCCCTTAACACATTAGTATTAGTCACACCCACCCCCAATTAACTCTGTTATTCACTTCCCACACTACATTCACCACTACACCAAGTTACCTATCACACCACACATTCAACTATCAACTATTTCACTCCACAATGCCAACATCTCCCACCCACCTCCTAACTCAACTACTTCTCATTCTCACACTACGTCCTTCTCTTTTTACTATCTATCTCTTAACCTCGCATTAACAACCGCTTTACTCCTCTACCCCCTTTCCCACAAAATATACTTCCACATTACCACTTACCATTACTCCAATCTCTTTAAATATTACATCCACACCCATCTACATACTTCCCAAATTTCACAGACTAGCACCCATTAAATATAATCATACCAATAACAAAAAAATACTTATCCATTCTTACAAACTACTTTACCATAAATACTTTACATACCTTCACTCCCTACTAGATGGAGACATTCACCCAAACCCTGGTCCTAATCATACCTCTACCACTGATAAATATACTCTAATTAATAGTAGCTCCATAACCCCTTCCAAGCCAGCAAACTCTCTCCTCATAGCACATCTTAATATACGCAGCATTAATAATAAAATCCCACACCTCCATGCCCTACTAGATGTCCACCAATTTGATATCCTATGCCTATCTGAAACTTGGCTTAAACCCACAATCACAGATAATGAAGTTACCCCTCCTGGTTATAATATCATTAGAAATGACTGTACTACCAAAAAGGGAGGAGGGGTTGCAATCCTCTACAAAACCAAACTCCAAATTAGCACCATTGACCTTAACCCATGCTTGGACAACAAAGCTGAATTACTTATCACTAAACTTCAGGTCAACCCTAATAAAGCTATAAATGTCATCTGCCTATACCTACCACCAGGAAACAATATTAATACCCTTGAAAATATCCTGAACTGGCTTACTATCAACCTCCCTCAGGAAACTATAATTTTAGGTGACCTCAATATTGATTGGCAGTCCTGTAATAGTTCACACCCTTCTACCCACATTAACCTATATGGCTTTACTCAAACTATCAACTCCTCTACCAGAACTCACAAACCCAACAACAAAGAAACTAGCTTGGACTGGATACTTACTAATAATCCTCTACATACTTACAAAGTAGGGACCCTCCCAGATGATCTAAGTGACCACTCCCTAACCTATTTTATTAGATCTAAAACCAACCTTACTCATCCCATCATTGCCAGAACTGTTCGCTCCAAAAAAACAATTTAACCTCGATCTATTCCTTACAGAACTTAAGCAATGTAATTGGTCACCACTGAAATATCTTCCACTTGATGAAGCTGTTGCATATTTTAATTCCACATTCTTATCTATCCTGAACCACTATGCCCCATTATGTTCTATTAGATGTAAAGCTAAACCTGCACCTTGGCTCTCAAACACTTCAAGGCATAAAATCCATCTGAGAAACAAAGCCTGGGTGAAATGGCATTCTACCAAAAACCCATTAGATCACTTAATTTTCAGACAACTAAGAAATGATACTAAAAAAGCCATAGTGCTAGATAAAAAGAACTTTTACCTCCAAATACAGCAAACCCATCTTAATAAACCTCAAATGTTCTGGAACAGCATTAACAAACTTCTTCATCCAGGACAATCAGTCACCCCCAACCCTCTAGGCTCCAACCCAGATAATCCCATTCATACTGCCAACTCCTTTAACTCCTTCTTTACCAATGCCATCCAATCTCTTGCTAGCCATCTTACACCAGTCACCGCAAACCTGCCTAATTCTTCTGTAAATCCTCCTCCTTCCTTTCTATTGCAACCAGTGTCTACTTCTACTATTTGCTCTCTTCTAAAAAAACTTAAACCTTCCACCCCCTCAGCTGACCAACTCCCAGCAGAATAACTTCAAATAGGAGCCAAATCTATAGCCTACCCTATATCCATTCTTATCAACAGAACCATTAGTGAAGGACATATCCCGACCATCTGGAAAATTTCTTATATTATTCCTCTACACAAAGGTGGGAACTCAAATGATTTCTCTAATTTTCGTCCCATAGCCTTGCTATCTCTCTGGCAAAAATTATGGAAAAATGTATTCAGAAACAACTTCTAAACCACCTTCTCCAAAATAAGCTACTGGCTAACTGTCAACATGGCTTCAGACCTTACCATAGTACCACCACTGCCCTGCTATCTTTTACAGACTGTATTAACAATAATCGTAACAACGACTTTCATTCCTCTGCAGTATTCGTTGATTTATCCAAAGCCTTCGACATGGTTCATCACCAGCTGCTCTTGCATATCATGCAATCTCTGTCCCTTGACCCATTAACCATCAACTGGTTCAAATCTTACCTTAATAACAGAAAACAAGCGGTACTCTGGCACAATAATCTATCTAATCTCCTACCTATCTCCCTTGGTGTCCCTCAAGGCTCCATATTAGGGCCACTCCTATTTTCCATCTATATTAATGATCTTCACTCAGCAATTCCTCATTCTACCTGCATTCAGTATGCAGATGACTCCACTATTATCTGCTCAGCTACCTCTCAAATTGAACTGCAAACCATAACCCAGAACGCATTTAACACTGTGGAACAATGGTTTACAAACCGCTGTCTCCTCCTAAATCCTAAGAAAACAAAACTGCTACTCTTCTCCCCAACACGTAAGTCCACCCCCATAGAATTTACACTTACATCTAACAATGGCACTGTTATCTCTCCTGACCCAACTACCAAGCTCCTAGGAATAACTATTGACAATAACCTCAACTTTGACACACATATTAACAGTACAATAAAAACAGTCAACAAGAAACTTGGATCCCTCTATAGAATCAAACCCTTTCTTACTCCAACAGCCAGGACTGCTATAGCCAGAACTCATCTCATTTCTACTCTACTCTATGCCTCACCCATCTACACAAACCTTTCTAAAACCAACATTCACAAGCTGACTGTATCCTATAATAATATTGCCAGATTTGCTGCTGCCTCTCCTTTCCGAACTCACCACTGTCTAAATCTTATACAACTCGATTGGTTAGAATTTCTGCAGCATTTTTATTTTTCACAGCTTACTATTGCCCATAAAAGAATGTATCAACCCTCTAAAACTCCTATACTCGCAAGCCTACTTACCCTCTACCATAATCCTAAAAACTTACGCTCTGCTAATAAACTACTGTTTAACACCAGCAGAGCTAACAATGTAGCAGGCGACTCCCTCTTCTGTAACACCGTTGGTAAGCTATGGAATCTTCTACCCACTGAACTTACTACTCTCTGCTCTCATAAACTTTTCAAAAAGAAGCTCAAGCTTCATCTCAAGAAACATTGGTTATGTTCCTGTATTATCCCTGACTTACTGCTGCTTCTTCTCACTACAACCAACTGCATCATCTACCCTTCCCCTTCTAAAGCTGCTTATTATGAATCCTGTGATTGAATCCTTCATATTTACTTCTTTATTATCATCTTTGTTTAACTGCTTTACCGTCGTATACATTGCATATGTTCTTCTGTAGACTTTTTTATGACCATATTTTAAATGTGTTTTTTTTCTATTATTCTGTAGACTTTTTCGTGACCATACTTAAAATGTTTTTTATTATATTTTGTTCTATTCTATTTTTGGTCCATCATATATTGTTTATTGTTTTATTCATATTGTTTTGCACATGGAGCTTTTCTCCCCGGGCCTCTACTGAAAATGGACATATATCCAGCTAGACTAGCCCGGTCAACAAATGTAAAATAAAAATAAAATAAAATAAATAAATATTGCTGACATGTCCTTTCAGAGCAAACTACTACTTAATCTGACATCTTTGTGTAATTATGCATTAGTGTGGGATATTTTCCACTTTTAAAAGGTTTGCATTTAATGAAGCATTGTGTTTAGAAGTAGTTCAGATGCTTTATTACATGTTCTAATAACATATTTTTTTTCCTGAAACTAATTATCTTGTGATATTTTTTGTTTTGTAAATTTAAGAAATAATTTCATGACTATCTTGCATAAAGAAATAGATGGCAAATAATAATACATTGCAAGCCCTTTTTAATTAAAGATACAGTATAGCAGTCTTGAGACTGTTTTCACCATTAATGTATGTAATTAGTTGTTTTTCTATAAAAATATGACTTTTATTTTACAAGTGGTATAATTTCTCATTAAGGGTTTATTGATAATGCACATCATAGTTGTTAAAGGCACTCTTCCTCTGACATCGTGCCTCCTAATACAGCCAAGACATGTATTAATTCTCCCTGAAGGGGATGCATCACCATCTATTTTTTCACTGCATCCTGCCTAAATTTCTGTAAAGTAATATTTTTTTTAAATGCAGTTAGATGTAGAAAGGTAACATGCACATCACAGAGCTTTGCGCAGTTATTGCAGCCTGTTAGCATAAATGAAAGGTTTTTACAGCCAGCTATTTTACTACAAATCAGATATGGTCATAAGCTCTAGCACCTTCACAGGTTGCCATTCCTTATGGTTAGTTGATAACTTTAGGGTCCATAGAAAATATAATGGTGGATTCTTACATTCAGTTTTTAGCTGCAGTCTCTACTGTTTTGGACCTTTTTTTGAATAAGGTCAGATATTCCACAAATACAAGGAAAATGAATAACCTGAATTAGTGTGGAGCATACATTAGCAAAACCTTAAATATCTCCGCTTGTTTCTTTAGAGAAGAAAGTTAATGGATGGAAAATGTGACTGGTACGGTTAATGAACTTAACAATGAACTGAATACCAGTGTTCTTCTTCTTCTTTCAGCTTTTCCCGGTTAGGGGACATCACAGCCAATCACTGTCTGCTCATGATTGGCAGTGGAGTTTTACGGTGTCAAGTTGCCAGCCCAGCGCCCAACCTTCCACAGAAGGCACACACATGCACGCACTCATGCCTATGGCCAATTTAGTGTGTCCAATCCACCTACAGCATGTCTTTGGGATGTGGGAGGAAACCCACGCGACCACAGGGAGGACATGCAGACTCTGCACAGAAGGCACCCCAGCCGAGGATCGAACCGGAGAACCTCTTGCTGTGAGGTGGCAACGCTAACCGCTGCACCACCGTGGCCGCCCAACTGAATACCAGTGTATAAAGTGCAAATTATGTTATATTAATTGTAATGGTAGTTGTGAGCCATATTGACTGAGAATGTGATCTTCCGGCAAGGCTTTCTCAAGAATAGTGCAGTATAGCGAACACGATAGTTCTAAAGAGTTCTAATGAGATGATTATGGCAGTACCTCCAATTACTTGATTTCTTCTGAGCCCATCTACAATGGTGCACTCAATGTTTTCTGAGCCATTTAGTTTACCTAAGTCGAGATTTGTTAAGCTATTAATGTCCCTTGGGGTTCTTCTTGAAACCAGTGGTCGATGTATTTCAGAGCTGTAAAAAGTTCTTTGTGGGCTGTTGAACAGATATAAATTAGAAATACACTGTAAATCCACTTCTGACAGCAAAATTCTGTTAAGGGAAAGCTGAGTGAATGAACAGGATGTTTCTGGGTTTTACAGCCTGTGCTATATGGAAATGTTGTTCAAATCCAGCTATAGAGGCATTGGAGGGATAAAGAAGAGTGGCTACAGTTCTGCACAATAAAAAGCAACATTTAACTCATTCACATCAGGAGCAGCATTAGTTAAAAGGAAGATGGTTCTCCATAGAGCTAGTACAAAATGATATTTTGACCAGTAACATTAGGAATTCCAGACAGAATGGCTGCAGTCCTGTAACATTCTAAAACAATAGCATTTCTCTAATTCTGTTATGTCATCTGTAACAACCAATATTTAGGATTGAGATGTTTCTCTGTATAGCTAATGAAAAATGAGGAAGCTTTTTTTAAGTGGGTGCAAGCTACACTTTGTACAAAATTAGTTTGACCACATTGATGATGCAAAATGTGGAAGTCTTTTTCATGCAAGATTTGTCAGTTGTCATTTGTATGCATAATAATTAATTGAAGAATTCTGTACAGCTGAACTGACAAGGGGAAGCAATGTTTTCTCTGGAAAAAATCACTCACAAGAGTTAATATTGATTTTACATCTAAATGATGGCCTTTTCACTGTCATTTCTAATGATACTACTTGTTTTCTTCACAGTAGCCAATTTTTGCCCTATCGTAGGCTCTTTTTACAAGGCCTTAAGTCACTGAACACTAAGAAGCAATCCTAGTATGCAGTCTCTTTTGATTTCTGAATCACTGACTTGTCTGTTTTCATAGCAGTCTGTTTACAACCTTTTTCCTTTTGTGGGGGCCTTACCTCTGACCACACAACCATTTCTGACTGCTTTGTATAAGCCCTAAACTCTACTATACAATTTAAGTGAAGTGTAGGTTGTAATGCTGCAACCACATCCACAACAGATTCTACTGAGACACTAACTGCTCTCTTCACAGGTAGAAGTCTCTGTAACCCCCACATATTGTGCTGAGTCACCTGTTTTGGTCTTTCATCAGTCTGAGCATGCTGGGAAATATGCAGGGAATAGTCTGAGACTATTGCTGATGAAGGACCACAGATAAGCCATCCAAGTAAGGGTGTAGAGGGGAGAGAGAATTCCTTCTTCTCCATCTCCTTGAGACGGACCCAAATTCAGGGCGATTTTTCATGCCATGCAGAAAAGAATACAGTGACTAATAGAACCAAGTCCATATCAACACCATTGCTTGAAAAGGGCTTACAGGTTTCCCTGGCAATCCACAAAGGTTGTCCTGTATTGGTGGATATTTTGCCAGATACAACCGGTGTGACCTTCAGCTTTGTGTTTAGTCTGGGAAGGGACCCCACCAAACAGTTGTCACAATCTCTTTCATAGTACTGAGATAAAATCCCCATGGCTTAGGATCCAGCAGTCCATTCCCTTAACAGGGAGTTTAAAGTGACAGATTACTTTGAGAATTGCATGTACGTGTCTTTCACACTCACTACGAGGACTGTAATTTATTTGATATACACACATACTACCTAAATGACTTCTCTGATGAAGTGCACAAACGTGTGGTTAATGGATGAGTTGATACTGATCTTAAGACTCTAGAGAGATGGTCCAAATTGCCTGCAGTGGGGTGCAAGGTGTCATTTGTGCAGTAGAAACATGCATTGCATTCTGCCACCATTTCAGATACCAAGGCAACCTTCTTTGACAATAACTCATTCATGCCTGCCAACACTAAGTTAATGAGGTATGGAATTCCTCTGTACTGTCAAGCTGGACAGCAGTTGCCTGGAGTTTTACGTCCGTCAATTCTTAAATGTGAGAAAAAATACTTTAAACTGAAAAAATAATGTGTCTCCTTGCTTTGCTTATTTATTTTATATATTTTCCTCACATTTTAAGATGCTTGATTGTATCTCTGAGTGCCATCATTTCAGTAAGAAGATTAGTCTGCATGTGTGAGGTTTTCTATTAATGTGCTGTATGTGGGATTGAAACTAGGCAGCCTAGACAAGTAGCACTGCAGCAGTGAGGTAGCATATAGCACAATCAGCACTGTACTCTGAGGAGTTAAAAGCCTATTGATATTTGGTCTGGAGATAACACACACACACATTGAAAAGTAAAGATAGCAGACTATTATGACTATGGCAATTAAGTTAATTTTACACAATATGCCTCTTCCAGCATTATCCTTTGCTTTCATGCAGTCACCATGGCAAGAGTGCAATGAAAGCCACTGGTTCCTCATAAATTAGGTCACAGCAATGCTAATGGCCATAAGAAGGTGGTTTCAGGTGGTAGTAAGGAGACTGTGGGAAGCTCCAGGTAACTCAGTGTTCTGGACTCCTCTCCCAATTACTGTGTTTCAGAAGCAGTAGGGAGCAGAACTTCCCGCCCTTGGCAGTTTGAAAACCAGTAACATGAGGAATATGGTTTTGGAAATTTTTATTCACTCCTCACCAAATCTGCCATCACAACCCTTACCAGACATTACATCCCAACAGAAACAGCAAATAAGGAAAAAGTACATAAGCTCCTCTAAGAAAGAGTTGTCCAGGAGGTCCCAGTCCACCTGCAGTAATTCAGGTACCATTCCACGTTCTTTCTGGTGTTAATGGAGGCATAGTACCTGATGCACATACTAAATCTCAGTGACTTCAAACTGTTACTCCACATATCACTCATGTAATACTTATCAAAATCTGGTTGTGGTTGTAACTATTTCCTTATCAAGAGTCAGAAAATCCCATGCATACCAGTGTTTCTATATAGGCACTAATTATTATAAAATTTCAGATATTATCTACTGGGATCATGACAGCCATCAAGGCATTCAGATAATTCATAGCTTTTGTTGCTGTAGTCCTGTTGAAGCAAGGAACTCAAGCCATGAAAAAGTTCGGCTACTTTCCATGTGGGTTTTATCAGCTGTTCCATAAGTACCAGGTCATGTTGGACATTTATGGTCCTGGAAAGCATCTAGGTTATTCTACAGGTAGCTTATATAGTTTTGACCTTCCTGTGTCCAACTGCAATACTGGTCCAGATAACCTTCAGTCCCAAGGCAGTCTCTGTTCACATGCTATCTTGTGCCATATATCACAGGAAGGTACATGACCGACACAATGGTCTTATCTCTAAGATTCCTTTCTTGCACCATTCAGGCTGTTGAGATCCTACAGATCTTGGCTATTGTGGTGCACAGTTCCATTGAACATTTTTGCAGGTCACACCTTTATCCAGCTGCCTTATTCCATCAATGTCACTACAGATGCATTTACTTTAAGGGGTGCATTACATTAGCCAAACAGTCCAAGGCACTTGGACAGTATCAATGCTCAAATTGCACATAAATGCCTAAGAGACAATGGCAGTTCTGTACTTTTTACAAGCCTTACAGCAAAACCTCCCTTTGAAGGTTGTAAGGGTACAATTCAACAATGTGTGTATAGTCTACTATGAGGTGCTAGACTTACACTGATGGGTTTTGAATCCTACAGTTGCCTACTAAGTGTGAAGAATGATTGGCACCACCACTTTCAAAGATTGAAGTATAACCAGAAAGTGCACACTGATCTGTTTCCAGAACTAGCCTACAAAGTACAACCTGTCTTCCAGAACTTAAAAAGAATATGGACTTCCAACCTCCACGCAAAGATTTTACTGCCACATATTATATTTAGAGAGCTAAGTTTCTCACCACTCCCTTTGTGAACTGTCTTCCAGTGCTCTTTAATCTACATCAACTGCATTTCACACAAATTATTTTTACACATGATCTCACACACACACACACACACACACACACACACACACACACACACACACACACACACACACACACACACACACAACTCCCATGAAAGGTTAACAGAATTCATCAATTCTCCACAGCTTTCATCCTGGCCTGGTAGTACTGCCACCACTTTTAAAGAAAGTTGGAGACTTCCACTCACTGGTTTCTCTAAAATCAATCAAAATATTAACTACACCAAGTAATATCTGTTTTACTGTTAGTGGGTCTAAGTAGTCTCATGGAAGATGTGTGCTACACTGCTTGTTAACCAACAGTGTATATAATGATTACCATCTTCTCAGACAAATAACAGTGTTTAAATATTTTGATAAATAAATGGCAACTATAAGAGATTACCAGTAAATAAACAGACTTTATTTATACAATACAGAAAATAATGTGAAAATAGAGTAAAATATATCTAGGTTGATACACACTAAAAAAAATTCAAAAGGCAATAAACATAAGATATATATATATATACAGAAAACAATCTCCACATATCTAACTTTCCTGGCTATTTTACTACAGAAGTACTTACCTAAATAGTAAACACAGATCACTGCACACACCAAGACAAGCATCAACATCACATGCTTTTACAGTGCAGTTATATAGCATATTTCCCCAGCCCCCAGTGTTCATGGCATCATCACCATCCTATTGCTGGAGAAAATATGCCATAAAACAAGTTTATTTTTACTCATCTTAATAGCTACCAAGGTTTGTCAAAACACATCACTATCTTCAGTCATTGAATCCTGAATCTAGTTTATGTATTAAAGATGTCATTGTATTCATTACATTCATTGTTTTTTTCATCCTTGTTTGTTAACTTAACAAGAGTTGCCATTACTTCTGGAGTTTGAGTACATTTCTCACTCCTCCTCTGTCCTTTGATATCCAGAAAAACAATGTCAGACTCCTACCATTAGAGAACACACTGCAGATAAGCATGAGAAGAAGAGGGGGAAAACAAAGAAAAAAATGCATTCTGCTTGTTACCCTGTTATTTACCCCTGGCTTCACAACTGCTTTTCTTCCAGCTTGGCATTGCCCCTGACTTCACATGCTCTATCCACAAAAAGCGGGTCATGCACAGTTACCTATTTTGACAGTTAAAACTAAGAATTTGACATTGGGTATTTCCAAATCATTATCCACTGTCAGCCATCCATCATCATCATCAGCAGCAGCACCCTTTTTCCCATTTTCTGCATGGTGTTGGGGTGTCCTGCCAACTTTCTGCATACTTCGCAGACGAAAAGCGCTTTAAACCATTAAACGTTGCCTGTTTAGCGTTGCTTGTTGGTTGCTTGCTTGGGTTTACCGGATCCTGTGTTGGTTTTTCGTGTCCTGCCAACTGTTACCATCTCTCGCTATTCAATGCCACTCTTCTGACTTCTTTGATAGTTATGCCTGACTGTTGCTGACTTTCTTTCACACAGTCCATCCACCTCTTTGCTGGATGCCCTTGTTTCCCCTTGCCTTCTTTCTGTCTGTCCCAAATCTTCTGCACTAGATTGCCTTCTGCTTTTCTTTACATGTGCCTGAACTATCGTAATCTGTTCTCTTTAATGTTTTCAGTAATTGGAGCTACTTCGGCTTCTTCACTTATGTCGTCATTTCTTTGTCTGTCTCACAGTGTGCATCCTACCACTCATTTCAGGCACTTCATCTCCATCACCTCTAAACTGCTCTGCTTTTTCTGCCCAAGTTTCTGTGTCGTACAGTAGTACTGGTCGCACCTCGGTTTTGTACATTTCAGCTTCTTTGGCATTCTTCTGTCATAGTACCCCTGACACTCTGTACCAGTTGGCTGCAGCCCCTCTGACTCTAGCTTTGACCTCCTTATTCAGACTTCCCTTCTCCTCAACCATCCCTCCCAGATACTTGAAGCGGTTCCACTGTTTTCCCTTCTGTCTCAGTTCTCAACTTCTTATAAACTCCATAATTTATTGCCATTACAACTGTCTTATCCATACTCATGTTCATCCCATATCCCTTCAATTGTGCATTCCATTCCTCTGTCCTTTGCTGAAGTTCTTTCTCAGAGTCTGCTTGTAATGCCACATCATCTGCATACAGCAACTTGGTTGATCTGTCCTCTTCAGCCTGTTTGGTAATATATTGCATCACCAGTACGAACAGCAGTGAGCTCGGAGCTAAACCCCAGTGCACATCCACTCCCACTGGGAACCTCACACTTGAGTCATTGGGTCCCTTGTACTAATTCAGTCAGTGTTTCTGGGACTTCAAACCACCACAGGACTTGTCAAATTAGCTTTCTTGGGACCTTGTCACATGCTTTCTCAAAGTCTAGTAATGCCCAGTTGGACTAGTTCCTCATCTCTAGCTTCTTCTCTGCTGTCTGTCTCACTGCAAACATCGGATCAGTTGTGCTGCATCCTGATCTGAATCCAAACCGCTCATCTTCCATCTTACATTCTATTGTTCTGCATTTCCATTCATCATTCAGCATCTCCAGAACTTTCATGCAATATGACAGGAGTTTGATCCCTTTGTAGTGCCTAGAGTTGTGAATGTCCTCTTTGTTCTTGTACACTGGCATGAGTATGCTTATTCTCCAGTCATCCGGGATACATATTTCTCTCCCCACTGCTTTGAATACCATCAGGAGCCAGTTGTCCCCTATCACACCCAGCGTCGTTATGATATCTGCAGTGACCTCATCTGAGTCTGCTACTTTCATGACTTCATTTTCCTTACTGCTCTTCTTATGTCGTCAGCGGTGGGCATACCTCTCCTCTCATTGTAGGCTGTGTCTGGGTAGTGCAGCTTCTCTGGGGTTTTCCCCATTCAGAAGTTGGTGGAAGTACTTCTTCCATCTGCCTTGAATGTCCTGTGAGCAAGTTGTTGCTGACATTTCTTATGAAGGGTGTCTGACTGTCTTCTTTATCCTTGTGTCTTTGCCTGGCAACCTGATATAGTTTCTTTGAGCCATCTACTGACTTACTTTTCAGAAGCTAGTAGAGTGCCTTTGATGCCTCCATGACTACATCCTGGATTAATCCACTGTGTTGCAAGGCAAAGCCACTGCCTTCTAATGCCTCATGAATGGTTACTCAGCTTGACAGAATACAGCAACATTTCTAGCAAGTTAGGTCAACTGAAGTGTGGTTTTGTTGCTCCCCCAGACAGTAACAACAACAGTATTTTTCTTCATTCTCCCACCACACAGTTTAAGCCAGGATGCACTAGCTCACCATAGTCACAGGAAATACCCTTTGCTTCCCCCATTTCCTGTAATTTCCAGAGTGACACCAACTGTAAATTGGTTAATGATGAAGCTAAGCTTAATGCCTCCCTTCTGATTACTGTTGACCCGCATTCTTCCAACTTCAGCCATACATGAGTCCCTTGGTCCTTAGTCTACTTAGGAGGAATCTGCTGTTGTAACCTTCAAACCAACCACACCCCAATCACTCTATTGTGAAGTTGAGAACTTGGTCTGTTCACTTCCACTCTGGCCTCTAGACATGTCTTTTCCAAAGTTGGTTGCTCACACCTTCATACTTGCTCATAAACATGCTACATGGAAGACATGTTGACAAATGGAAACACCACTCCAGTGGTGTACAGCAGCTTCAGTGAAATCCTCATATACATTTGTCTCAAGGGTACTGTGTTTTGCTTGGAGAAGTCATGGCTTACTCATCCATTAAAGTATATCTGGTAACTATTAGTAATTTTCAGTTGAGTCAGGATACCCGTTTCCAAGCACTGATGAAAATGTTATCTTCCTTCTGAGACTTCCTGTATAGAGCTTATTCCCTGCTTTGGGATGTACATTTCATGTTCGATATCTTGTCATTCCTCCTTTCAAACCAGCTTCCATAACTGACCAAAAATATTTCTCTTGGAGCACATTATTTCTGGTTGCTGTTAACTCAACCAGTTTATTTTTTGAGTTTGAGGTTTTGTCTGTTCAGCATCTGTATCTGTTTTTTCTCCCCACAAAAATAATACTCCTGTGTACCCATTTGCCATTATACCAAAAATGGCCACAGAAATTGGTTTGAATCAGATCATTTACCTTCCTGTGTTCTACCCAAATTTAGTGAATCAGTGAGAATTTCTTCTCTGCTGAACAGGCGTTCACAGTTAGCTTAGATATTATTTGGATCTCACACAGTCTGTTATAAATCTGAATAACTGTTTATCACCTTTTACCAAGAAAAAGGCTCAGTAATTAACTTTAGTACTGCTCCTCTATCTGGCTGTGTCACGTAATTTTACTGCTTCTATAATAAGTAAGGCAAACAGTTGCCCTCCCCCACCGTAAGACCATACTACAAATATTTAGCATTAAAAACTGGATTTAATTTCTACATTGTAATCATCTTTTGCAGCTATGGTGATCAAAAGTGTATTTGCACAGGGAGATCATTTGTGTGCATTAGGTAGGTACTCTGTCCTATAATGTTCCTATTCACGATCAGATATTGAGGATTATGATCAGTTCTGCGATCATGAAGGACATATCATGTGACTGAGACAGGTATGCCAAGAAATTCACCTCAAGTGAAGCTCTAGAGGTTAATCCTGGCATCCATGTGAAGGACATGTAATAGAACGTTACGGTCAAAGACTAGGTCATAATCCTTTGTAGTCCATAGAGCTTTGTCTGCTGCATAGGCTACCAGATACAGAACTGTGTCTGGCAGTTTTGTGCCAGCTGTAAAAGTTAATGAAGCACTTAGTGAGAGATCTCTTGACATAAACAGCAGCAAACTATCAACTTCTTGGTTTAAGAATTCTGCACAGATCCAAAAACAGTAGTGGGTTAAATGATAGAAATCATTGACAGTCTTTGAATATTGCTCTAATGTACTGAAAAAGTTAATAGAACAACAGGCTTTGCATCAACATGCATTTTATGAACAATAAGAGGTATGAAACTGAAACGACTTGAAATTACTGATTGACTGCAATCCTCAGTGATTACTAGAAAATCAAACTTTTTATGAAAAATAAGGCAAATATATGAGGGCTGTTCTGCATAATCAAGGACATTTTGAAGTACAGTAGTCAAAAATGAAGTGATCCCCTGGCAGAAAGTAAAAGCACTTTTAAAAGCTGTTATGCACTTTATTCTCACATACTTTTTGTTTATAAGTCTGACTCAGAGAAGTTCCAACAGCTTTTAAAAGCATTGTTGCATCTTGCACTGTTTACTGATGTTCTGACACTGTCCACTGTTTAGTCCCTAGTGTGAAACCCAATCATACTAGTGTTTAGGGTTTCCTAAACAATGTTTTGCTAAGCATACCTATGAGTTGTTAAGATCAGGTCTTATGCTTGGGGAAATACCGAACAGGTTTATCTTTATCCCAGTTTTGGAGCATAATCACAGCACTCCATGCCATACATGAAAGTTATGGGTACCTGCCATAATGTTACATCTGTTAGGGGAGTAGTGTTGCAGTTGCAGGCCTTCCTAGCTGCCCCTTCTCTCACCATACGTATTTAATTGATATGGTGTCTGGTTCAAGTTCTGTGCTTGGTCAAGAACTAGAGAAGAGCTGTAATGAGAATTGCATTGTGGGTAGAAAGAGGACTTAGCAGCCTCTGAAAGTTTTACCAGCCGACCAGAATTAGTGAGTGGTCTTGTAATGTTACTACAGATAAACATGTACCAAATTAAGTTGTACATTTAGTAACCCAGACTTTTGGAGTGGCAGTTCTGTCTTGTAAGGTTAGCAACAATTGTGTTGGTTGCTGTGGCTGTCCAGTACTCAAGTTCCCAGTAATAACAAAATAAAGAGTAAATCTGGGAATTTTTTTCTGTGCAGAATGGAAGTCATGAAGATGACATATATGGTTAAGAATATTAGATGATTTTGGACATGATATAAGATGTGTAAATTTGCACTTCCAGCAAAATTCACTAAATTGGGTACAGCATTAAAACACAAGTGCTATTTCTTCAAATTTTGTTCTGTTAAAACTATTCTGTAATGTCTTAAATTATCTAAAAATACAAAATATAGAAAGTGGAACTGTGAATTCTGTGAATTATCACAGTTATAAAGAACCACACAGTTGTCTAAGTGAAGCTCATTAGAAATGTCTTTCTGTGTGCATACCTACAGTGTAGAAAGAGTTCTTTAGCTAATTTCTAACTGTAATTTCTCTGCAGCATGTTCTGGAATCACTTTTTTATATTTACAGATATTCAGTCAAGATACATTTTATTTAAAAAATTAGTAATTTATACAAAACTTGTCATTTTAAACTTACATGTTTCATGAAAGTTTTAAAGACTGATATTCAAGATTTAAGGAAAGAGCCCCAGGCAATAACAAACTAAAGTGAGCTGGTCTAAAACTTTCTGGTACAGTTACATTAAAAAGAAAGCACAATTTGCAGTCCTTCTACATAGGCATTGTGTCCCTCACTTACTTCAGCAAACTAAATATCCAAAACTAGAAACTACTGTGCCTTGGAGATAGTGAAACCAAATATTCCATTTATTCCAAAGGAGAACAACCCATAGTTAGTATATTTCACTTACTGATGGGTTGGTATTGCAGCTCCCACATCAGGCATATACTCACAACAAAAGTTAAGTACTTACATACATTGTTTTCTTTTTTTTTCCTCTGTCTCTCTTTTCTGTTCAGTTTTTTCATTAGTGTAGAGATGTTTTTTCTACATTCAGCAGTCATTTGCTTTATTTTGCCATACTCTTTATTATGTTTGTACTTCATTTGTCATTATGACTTCCATTGGAAGGTATTTATTAACATAAACTGCTTAGAGTGTTGCTATTTTGCACCTCTTCGCTTCATGCTTTGCAGTAAACTTGTTCTTTCTGATTAGTAGATTTATGTAAAACTGCATAGGTAGGTACTCTGTTATTATATGATCATTTACCAGGATAAAACTGAAGTGAGGAGCAAGTGTTAAACAAATTAAAAATCACATTAAATGTAGTTTTAATACATCCTTTAGCTAGTCGTACATTTTTATGCCATGACATATGACACAGTTCATATCCCTTTAACGTTTAAGATTTCTATTATCATATTTGTAATTTAGTCATGTATCCCCCATGCCACTGTCTTTATTAATATCCATGAAGCAAAGTATTTTCTGTGGCATTTGAGAACAAATGTGGTTTGAGAACTGGACCCAGGGTTCAGGTGACACACATCAGGACAGTACACTAGATTGTTCATGAGTTGAATGGCATGTTTTTTTTTTTTTTTGTTTGGTTCTTTTGCCATACAAGGAAGAAGAAATCAATTTAAAATTTTACAGGCTAGCTAGTGTTTTGGATAGATGGATGCTCTTGGGGCAATTTATGGGAATATTCTCTTCCTATGGATATAGAAACAGTCAAGTGAAACCGAACAACATGGTACAGTTCATTTTAAACTTCAAATACTGATCTGTAGTGCAATGGCTGCATAGGTGTTATCAACACAAATCTATTTTAACCATGCAGTTTGTAGTTGTTTTTTCACATCTAGAAACTCATTTGGTACTTTCATTTGTAGTTTGGAACCTAGACCAGGCAGTCAGTAAGGTGAAATCACTTTCTGCATACATTGCAAGCACAGCTTCAATGTAATTGACTATAAGTGGCCCAATGGACAAGGCATTGGCCTCCTAAGCCAGAGATAGTAGGTTCAAGTCCCATCTGGGGTGATATAACCTTGATACAAGTGAAGCTTTTATGATTGCAAACTCGGAGCCATTATTGATTCTCCAACTGATGTAGACATTCTGCAAAAAGGCCTCACTGACACCAATGGCAGGTGTCAGAACCATGACCTTAAGCTCAAGCCCAAAAAGTGCATTGTCATTCCTTTTGGGAAAAATGTGGTGCCCATGAACTACCACATAGGAGGTAGTCCACTAATCACTAAAGGTGTGATAAGAGAGCTGAGGACACAGGTTGACACCAGCCTCTCCTTTGATGACCACATTGCCACTGTAGTCAGAAAGTCCTTCTATATGGCACATCTCATTACAAAAGGTTTCTCATCCAGGAAGAAAGAGGTCATAATCCCTCTCTACTCGTCCCTCATTAGATCTATTATAGAATAAAACACCTCATTTGGTATGTACCTAACTAGACACCTACAACAATTGGAAAGGCCACAAAAATACCTCAGTAAGAGGATCTTAGGCCTTGGACACATGCCCTATATGGACAGACTCAAAAAACTCCAGCTTTACTCTGTCTCTTATCACCTACTTAGAGGCGATCTCTGCTTGACATACTAAGCCATGTCTGACCCAAAGCTGCTAGATATGGTACATCTAAAGAAATGCCAATCCCTCCGTGCCACATGCTGAAGAGACCTAAACCTCATTACCACAATAAACAGAACATGCTGGAGGAACAGATTCCTAACCCAGAGATTTCCCATTCTCTGGAACAAACTTCCCATTCACATCAAGCAGAGCACTTCACTGGCCCTCTTTAAGAGAAATCTTGACAAGTGGATGGGCAATAAGAAGTTCATCCTGGGCATCACTTCAGTGGCCTTGCTTGACAGGGGCAATGGGAACTAACTTTGGGCAGCATGATGCCAGGGAATCTTCTTGGGCTAGGCTTATATAGGCTCCAGGGCCATTAGCCTAGTACACACCTATGAACTTATAAGAAGTAATACAATTTTGTCAGATGAGGGTACAGTCCAGCCTGCAGATGTAACACAGATGTTGGGGACAATCAGTTAGACTCCATTTAAAGTAGGATTTTTTCCACATGCTTTATCTGTTATTATAGTCCTTGCCACCACATATTAGGTAGTTCAAGAAGCAATAATGCCCTGACTGAAATCACTTTTGAAGTATTCCTGACATATGGGTTGTCACCTTTGAAGTCCGGCCAGGGTACCAAAGCTTTACCTTCCCTAGGTTGTATGTCCAACACATGACCTCATTTCGTATGTGTTGCAATATATAGGTTGACATACAAGTGTGGATTCTCAGACTATCTTGCCTCCAGCCCAAATGCAGGTCATGTAGGTCATCTGGTGGACTGTTCCTGTTTGGTTGTTGATACCTTTGTCTCTATCATTTATCCATATAAATGCACCATTGGTGAAACTTCCTGTTGATTTTACAATATTTTTCAAAAGCTGTTGATGTCATCTAGGATGGGAAGTGCAAGTGTGGTAGGCAAATTCTGTACAAGGACTTGCAAACCATGTGTCTTTTTTTGCCTAGGCCTGGAACACAATCACAAATCTTGTTCAAGCTGTCACTCAATCTTTCCCAAACCCTTAGGTCAAGGCTTTCTAATCTTAACACCTTTCTTCAGACCCAGCATCTTAAGTTCTTGGTCTAGTCCAAGATGACTGACTCCACAGATGTCCCTCTGTCACCAACGAAAAACCTTAAGATGCTTACAACATATTTGTTTTTCAGGGTAGAGCACTGATTTCCATGGACCTTTTTTGAGAGTCGGCCCGGGAGCAGTGTCTGGTTAAATCACTTGCTCAGTCACACAAGCAATGGAGGCTGAGGGAATCAAACCCTGCACCACTGGACCACAGGAAACAGCTTATTAATAGCTCCTTAAACCCTAATACAATTGCCAGACTGCAGGTTGCAGAACCCATGGTACATCAGGCTGTTTCTCTGTTGCCTGCTACAGAGACCAAATCAGAGGCTGCTATGGCTCCTGAGGCATGGCAAACTGCTGATACATACCAAGATCCATGACTCATCATTTCCAAAGGACCGCATGATGGTCCTCAAATTTTATTTGGGGAACCGATCCCTAGCTCTCTAGTAGATGTCAGATGTTGTTCCAAAGCTCAAAATCTCATCCAGGCAGACATAATGCCTAAAAAAAAAAAAAACAGAAGTCTAAGCAGGCCTCTCAGTAGATAGGGAGAAGGAGTGGATAGACTTCTTACAGGGGTTGTTCAAAGCTGTTATGTCTTTGAAACCTACCTCCTGTGGGTCTCAACAACCACAGACTACTCCTCAAAAAACTACCCTGGTTTCCTCTTCTTCTTATGAGGAATGGGATTAGAACTCTGACCACTTTCTAGACTATTGCTCTCAACTGCATTCTCCAGGGAAAATCTCTTCCAACGAAGGGGACTCCCTCTCACTGGATTCCACTACTGAGGAAGCTTCCTTGGGGATACTATACAGAACATGATGAAACACTTTGAATGGCAATCCATGCAGATCTCTGATGTTCAGAAGTGGTGTTACACCCTCTTGCAGAGAGGTACCCCTGCCCATTATCCAATACCTCCTGTCCTTGAGGCTTTACAGAATGCCTTTCAATCCACCTCTTCTGCACCTGATTCTCAACCACCAGCTCCTGAAAGACCAGACAGGTTTTACAAGGTTCCTGAAGAACTTAAATATGTATATAAGAACCCAGTGGTAGACCCTTTTGCAGTTTCTCTCTCTTTGGATAAGCCCGCTAAGCTTCTGCCCAGTGCAAATGCCTTACCTACTGACAAAGATAGTAGGGCTATGGATATATGGGGAAAGAAGGTTTACACATCTGCTACTGTTGCTTTTAGGGAAATTAATTACCAGATTATTTGATCTCTGTCCTAAATTCATTAAACAAAGTTATATTAGAGCCTTGTACAGCAGAGTCTAAGCAACAGATGCAGATTGCCAGACACAGCAATGTGGATCCCGCTTCTCGTACAGCTGCTGCTGGATCTGTTCTTCACAGATGGGCATGGCTTCACAGTCAGCCTGTACCCAAGGCTGCATTATTCGAGCCATCCCTCCATTCTCTCTTCTCTATCCCCCTTCAACCTTCAGTTTCCTCTCCGCCTTTGTTTTAAGTTTTGCTATGTTACATGGGTACAGAGGAATTTTCTTAGCAATTCAAGCTATACCCCTCCTAGCTGGCCAGTCTTGTCTCTCAGTAGTCTTCAGGCTGCTGGCTTGGAGATAGTCTTATGATCCACCCACATACAGCCATCTATATACCCCAACACATATGAGCTGAAGTCACGCGTTGGACTTATGATGGTAAAGCTATGGTATCGCGGCTGGATGTCAGTGGTGGCAACTCATATGTCAGGAATACTGCAACATTAATCAGTAGGACATGTACTGTTATGGTAACTTCTTATACAACTGTACTTTTATGTTGTTGTTTGTTTTTTTTAACTATATGCCTAAGTTTTTCAATAGTAGAAAACAAGGGAAATTTAATAATAGGTACCATCTCCATTTTCCTCAGAGAAGTTGCCATACATTTCCATCATACACTGTTTCGTAGTTATATCAATACCACAAGTGTGTTTGAGGTTAGGGTGCAATAGCTGTGATGAGCCTGTAAATTCAGCCTAAGATCACTACAGTGTAAAGCACTATTAGTGAATGGTGCATCCTTTAGGAACTCATAGCCCTAAGAATATTAATGCTGATATGCAATAATTGAAGATTTAAACTTGAACTGTGACATAGAAGGAGCAGCTAAAGGACGTGAGCTTTCTGTTAACCAGACATAATATTACACCATGCTCCTTACCCTGAAATACAGTGCTGTCAGAGTGAATATCAGCTCAGAGGGTCTTGTTGGTGATCACTTGGTCCAATAGTTAAGTACAAGACCATCACTGATTATAGCTGTAGCTTAATGTAAGATGTTCTAACGTGTTTGTTCTTGCGTGGTGTATGCGATGGAAATGCTTTCTATTTAAGCCTACATTTACTTTCATCTCTCACGTTTACTATGACCTGTACAGTCTTATGGATCCTAGAAATTATCAGGCATTCCAAAAAACATGGATCCAGACCCAGAATTAACTACATATCACCAAGAGATTGACAGTTGGATGAGAGTACCCAGCTACTTGTCGAATGTACAGTGACATAATTGCAATCTTTAGAAATGTGGACCTAGATATATGAATAGGGGGGCTATTTATGCTAAATTTGAGATTCCAGTATCACGAAGTATTCATCTTTTGCTGTGATTCAATGATCTTAGAAGCTGCAGGGGTGTGAGAAGTGAAGCCCTCTGCAAAAATGTCTGAAAAATATAGCATTCAGTTTTGCAGTTCACTGTTTTTTTTTTTATTTAAATTGCATTTTATTTTTTTGAACTGTCAGGGCTTGAAGTGCTGTGCTTTGTACTTCTGATGGGGAGTCAAGAATACACACCTTATGGAAGTATATGTTTAAGAACATAGGACCACACTAGGCAAGTGAACATGGGAACCATAGGATTCCTAGCCATATACACCTTTTAAGCAAACTTAACCATATACAACTTTAAGGTGATAAACTTAAACATTCTTCTAACCCTTTTCAAGCTCTTAATAGTGTTCACCTCTCAAACTGAGCAGAGCTGTACATGATAACCCTGGTCTGAACTTGTTTCTACCCATCTAGTCATCAAGACTAGCCTTAAAGTATTGCTAATGTATTACTGTGTTGGACTTTGTAGTGCTGTCTTATTCCTTAGGCTAGGAATACATTGAGTTAGGACTCTATCTCTCTGGTGATTCTTGTTTATTTGTTGATATACATTTAAATCACCAAAATAAACAAAAATACCACCAGTGGATGAACGACCGCAAACAGAAAATAGTACAGAGCCAGTATATAAAAACTTTCTTTATTGACAACAAATTCAGACTCAGTTCTGAAAGCGCTTACCAACTGAATTTGTTGTCAATAAAGAAAGTTTTTATGTTTATGCTCAGAATTGAGTTTGGATTTCTCAGCTACCCTTGTTTGGATTCGTATCGATCTGAAGGTCTGAAGAGATGTTGAGCTGTATATTTCAATCATTATTGACTTATTTACAGCCTGTTTCAACTGCGAACAGTTAGTTATCTTTTACTTTTCATAGATTTAAATCCTTATTGCAGGTGTTTGTAGAGCCACTGTTTTTACAAAGAAATAGGAGGTCAGATAGGACTGGGAGTTTCATGCTTTGAAAAGCAAGACTTAAGTCACCTCACAGGAGTTTATAGGCTGTTGAGTATACAGAGAGTTGTACTAATATATTATGATAGTGGCAGGACTTAAGACCTTTCATTTTTTTTCATAAGAAATCTTTAGGGCCTTTCCAGGTGACTGATATGCTTAGATTTTTACGTACTAAAGAGAGAATCCATTCAGTGATGTGTCTAATACGGGAAGTGTCAGTGGTAGGATGACTTCTTTGAATGCTGAAGATATTCCCTTGGAAATTAACTAGCCCAGATAGGAGTTCCTGACTGTGGTGGACACATAATGATGGAATTAGAGAAAGTTATGCACATAAGTACCCAGGCATCTTCTGAGCATATCTGTCTGAAGAGGAGTACCAGGTGGGAACAAACTTTCTGTCAAATATTACTATGTTGCACTTTTTATTTTGATTGAGACAGTTTTTGCTACATTGTATATGTGTATATTCCAGCCCTTGCTGAAACTGTTTTGTATCATTGGATAAGCAGATAACAGTTCCCAGTATGCGGTCATTGGCAAACATGGTCATTCACATGTCTGGTATATTGGCTTGGCTTGGATGCTCCCAGATGTTTTGGGGGTCTGCTGGCTTGTTGGAGCCTTCTTCTGGTAGATTCCTCTACTGCTTTCCTGTTGTTTGGTTTTGTGGTGCAAAACAAAATGAAGTAGACCTCCTCCACTTCCGGGGCATCATTGTCTGTATTTGGAACTGCCCTGTGGTTCAGTACAAACATTCCTGATGACAGTAATACTGATGCCAATAACAGCCATACTCTTGATGACTATTGCATGGCTGCTCTTTCTTCGCAAGTACTGTCTTTGTTGTCTCTGCTTCACTTTGTTTACTAAATGACCTTTGGTTACAAAGTCTGCATCTGTTCTCTTGGAGACACCCATCATGGGGTACTACCATTCAGATAAATCTCCCATTACAGGAGCAAGGCCTAAAATCACCAAATGACACTGCCTCTCTTCCAACTCTACAGTCTAATTTCTCTTTCCATTCTCCCTTTAGCTTCACTAAACTATATTCAAATTTCCTTTGCAACTTCATGGTTTTACCTTTCGTACTTCCAACCTGCTGTTGAATCTCCTCTTACTCTTTGAATGTCATATTGCTCACCTTGTTTTAACCCTTTTACAAGTATTGTATAACATTACTGTCTATATACTTAACTCTTCAGTCCTATTTTGTTGTTCAGTACTTTAATGTAATTGTCATGTTACCTTATTTTTTTTTTAACAAAACAGTGTAAGAAACTTCTGTGTGGAAGATTTTCAGTCCATATATCTATAGTTAATTGCTTGGATTACTTTTGAATACTTAGTAATTCTGTACAATATTTTATATTATATATAATTTATATATATAATATAAAATATTGTACAGAATTTTCAAAAGTAATTACAGACAAGCGATCCAAGTAAAACAAAATTAACAGAGTAATAGTTTCCTCACAAGCTTTCTAAATATATATATATATCTACTTTTTATCAGGCAAGGGAGTGGTTTATTGTGCTGTAAAACAAAACAAAGTGTTCTTGGTACACATGTTAAATTCACATCCCTTCTCCCATCAGTGTGACATTCGAGCTGGTCCTGCCCTACTTAGTAGCTGTCATAATAATATAACCGTTATGTACTTTAAATAAAATTTATAATGATGTGGTACCTCTTATTTAACCAGATTATTAAGTCTGCGATTTTATCCAAGACAATATACTACATGGCTGGAAATATATCAACCTTAGTCCATTTGACAATCAAAAAAAATATATAAATATATACATATACACTATGCATGTAAAAAATCAATTGTAAAAATCATATTCTGTTTTCATAACCTATTGTTAACAAAGATCGCTTTCGTCCTTCTAGACTTCTTCAGGAGTTCTTGTGTGGAAATTATTACTCTGTTAATTTTGTTTTACTTGGATTGCTTGTCTGTGTACTTAAAGGATTTTCGACTGAAAACAAGACTGCTTGCCTTCCTTGCATTACTTTCAAATACTTAGTAATTCTGTACAATATTTCATATTTTAGATGTATATATATATATATATATATATATATATATATATATATATATTTTTTTTTTTTTTTTTTGACTTATGATGAATTTAAGTTTGCTACTTCTGCTATTGTACGTGAATGGGCGTACCTTCATTGAAGGCTGTGCGTCAGAGCTGGCAACTCGGCATGTAAAAATCTACTGCCAATCATTAGCGGACCAGAGTTCCGCTGTAGCGACCCCAAACTGGGAAAAGCCGAAAGACACAACAACAACAACTTCTGCTATTGTCTGATCTGATTTAATATACAGTGATTAACTAGAGATATATGGACTGAAAATCTTCCACACAGAGAAGTTTCTTTCACTGTTTTGTTTTTGGACCCACTATACTTGTTTAGTGGGTTGTTTGAGACTTCGGGGATATTACGGAGATTACATTTTCTTATTTTTTTTAAATGTCATGTCTCTTCTTCTATATGGACTAAGACTGAAATGAGTTATTGGTGATCAGTGCTCTATCCCAGTTAATAAATGTAAGTAAATAAAATGAGTATGATGCCACTAGAGATAATAGTGCAAGGTATGACCACTACTGTGCCATTCCTATGCAATATGATGAAATAATCAAGACTGGGGACCCTAAAGGCGTTCCCATTTTCTCAAAATACACTCATCTCAGATGTAGTATACGTAAGTATCAGGGATGATGGGGGTCACACACTCCCCCCAAAGTTTTTTTTTTTTTTTTTTTTACGTTTTACTACAAGTTTGGAATGTACCTCCTTTTTGACAGTTTTGCACTCTTTTGTGATTACACTTACAATGTCAGAGTTGTAGAAATTAAAAAAAAAAGGAGTGAAAGAAAGAAGACAGTCTTAGTGGGTGCTGATAAGGAGGGTTTTATATATGACAAGCTTATTTTCTTCAGCATTGAAGAACATATTCAGGTAATACTGCACTGGAAGGTATCCTTAGCTTTTAAGCAGTCTAGAAGGCGATTCCCAGTGATGGTGGAATTTCGAGAGTTGTAGATTCACCTTGCACTTCACTAATTTAACAGCCTGTGTGAGCCAAATTGCATAGAATTTCATACCTCATTGTATGCAACTCTGCCAGTGCAGACTGAGGAATCTATTATATTTATTTCCTGTGCTTTCATTTGAAGTTTTTTTCAAGGAGAATATTCATTCTGGCCCCCATCCCCCCAGCCATCCTCACTTCATCAACTTTGCAGCTTCAGGACTGAATCTCGTAAAAGCAAATGCAACTGAAATGTGATCATTATATGCAGCAACTGCAGATTGATTCTCAAACAGTGTTGTTATTCAGGATAGGATAAAAAAAATCTAGTGGAATAATAATACATTTTGCACATACGTAAATTACCAGCACACATATCTATTACCACTGCTGCTGGGGAAGCCAAATGTTTGTACTAAAATGTTTACTATAACTAAAAAATGCCTTACCCATCAAGCTGCTTAGATTTCCTCTGTTGCTTTGTGCCACATGGAGCTAATTTGCAGAAGTAGCTTTACCAGGTGTTTTCAAGTGCAATAAAAATAACATCTGTCTTATCCCTTCCTGACCTCAGACTTCCTCTCACCAGTACTGGTCATTTGTTGTATAATGTGAAGGTTTAAAGACAAGGGGGATAGAGTGTAGCAGATACCATGACAAACACGATTTACAGACAGCAGTGGACACTGGAAACAACTTCCCTTAGGCAGCAGTAAATTACAAAGAAACATAACAGGTCAGGAATAAGTCATACAGACATAAATCTCTTCAAGTGTACAGCAGTAGAATGTCGATTCAAAACTTGGCGTGACACCTTTGTTTAACTAGGATACATCAGATGACAAAGGGGCCAAGTGGTCCTCATTTGTTGACAAGCCTGTGCTGAATGCTTATGCTGCAAAGTATTTATCTATTTATACTCTTAAATAAATGTCATAATAGATGAGTAAAACAGTTTTAATGCTAAAGTCAGGCTGATCTGTCAACTCATTTACTGGGTTGCACAAATGCAGCCACTTATTTTGTTTTTAGTACAGATTGCTAGAAGCTTCCATTCATGAACTCGTGCTGAACAGCTGTTGTAGTGTTCTGTTATATAATATATGGCAAATGAACATGCTCAGCGATATTTATTTCGCTCTATCGTTTGCTATAGTACAGCTTAAGAGTTAGATATGAGCTACCTAACTGAAAGTGAAACAAGGAATGCTGAAAGTCACTGTTTCACTGTTAAATCATTTTTGTAGGTGGGGCAAAGCCCTACTGATCTCCCCAGTGTTGGAGGCAGTATCCACCACATCCCACTGTAGGTTAATATGCCAACTCCAATATAGCAGAAGAAAAGTGAATTCTCCAAAATGCTGTTATTCTGAGCTTTCTAAAATTGAATATCTCACACATTTATGATCACACTTTCGAGTATGTGTCACAAAAGACTCAAAGATAAGCCTGGCACCTCGTATATTCACCTTTTTTTATGCTGCATAGCTGCAACATACTAATACTTTTTCACACTATGAACATGTGAGCAAATGTGCTACCTGGGGAAAAACATGGCACAGCCCACATGCCACATTTCCCTTTTTATTTTCTGGTGCAATGAGCATGCAGACAAAGATCTTATCCAAAGGGAAAAAAAAAAGAACAAAAACAGAAAGGCATTTATATACGCAAGTAATAGTACCAAATAAGGTGAGAGAGTTATTGAGCAGTACTGCAGAGATATTTGGAGGATCAACCTACCAACAAAAGTTCTCATCCTCTTAATGTGGCATCTTATACGCACATGTTTCATATGTATATAAACGTTTATGTATTATGTATATGATTGCACTGTATAATGTATATGATTGTGCTGTATTATGTGCATGATTGTGCTGTATTATGTGTATGATTCTACTGTATTATCTGCATGATTGCGCTGTATTATGTGCTTGATTGAGCTGTATTATGTGCATGATTGCACTGTATTATGTATATGATTGCGCTGTATTATGTGCATGATTGCACTGTATTGTGTGCATGTTTGCACTGTATTTTATGCATATCTTACTTTGCACTTTGTATATATGATTCTTTTTCTCTCAATGTACCTTTGCCTGGATCTTTTTTGAGCACATAATAAATAAATAAATAGATGGAAGTCTCCATTGCCACTGGAAGATTTGATAACCTTTTGTACTGTCAAGCAATATACTTAGAAATTTTGTATTGTTTTTAAATATGTTCATAAACTTCACATATTACAAAGTGAAATGGGTTTTCATTCAGCTGTGAATAGAAAATGGAATGTTAACTAATTTTTAAATTATTTTAATACTTTTCGGGTATACTGTAACGCCTCTGCCAGTGGTGTACTATGCCAAACTGTACATAAGAAAGGCAAAGGTATTCCTTTTTATATGTTTGTATCATTTGCAGCAAATTTTAAGTAGGCTTATCATATATTCTGTTTTTCAACTTTACCTTTGATATACAGCTTCACTAACAATTTTTGATTCACTGCTACTACCCAATACTTCTGCTTTATATTATTTACTATTTGTTTAGCATCTGATACTATTCTGGAGAACCCCATACATGTGTACGTGCCATTAGTCATTTTGTATGTTGGTCATGTGTACTTTTTTGCATTTAGAAACCATTTGGAAATTATGAAACTCCGCTTCTTTAGCTTCTGTTTTCTTCTGTTTCTGGTAGACCCCAATACTACTTGGGTTTTGTTGTTGTTACATAGTATAGAATACAATTTCGATAGACTTGTTTTATAGCCACATGCTATCACCTCAGATAAAACCATTTTATTTTGTGTATTTGATTTAGAGCAGCAACAAAATAAATATAGTTGCATGAACTTGTTTTGTTTTGTATGATTTTTCTAGGTAGTTTGTCTACCTGTGGAACTAGAAGTGAGTTTTTGATGTGATATGCAGCATTCAGTGAGAAATGTGCAACAGAAACAACTTTCCCAGATCTATTATTTACACTGCAGAAGTCGGGATACTTATTATGAGGATTCATCAAGAGTCATTTAAATGTTTGAATTATTTCAGCAAGTCAGATGTCAGCAGATGTGTTTTGTAATTATTTTCTTTAGTACCCTATCAAATGTTTGGTAGTAAAAGGTAATTTCAAGTGGAAATCATTTTTTTTTTTTTGCATTTTACTGAAATGGTTTGCACTTACCTTAATGGGAATGGTAAACATTTAACACTCTAATGAGGTACTGGCTGTGTGTACTGTGGAAGACTGTGTATGCTAAGAACTGTAATAGTAAGAACTGCTGAGGTTGCAGTGGCACATTTCTGCATTGTAACGTCAAGGCCACATGATGTGGCCACACCCACACATCAGGTATGTAGAAATGTCACCAGGTATGCAGATTAATGGAAACTGTAGCCCCATGTAGGATGTCTTTAGTTACTCTACAGAATGTATACTGGACTCAGTAAATCAGTAGGCCACAAGTTGAGTTAAGACAGAGGCAGTAGACATGTGCCTGTTTTTGTGGAACTCCTTAGCAAATAATTGAGAGACTCGTCATGAAGGTGAGGTTCTGAAGGTTATTATTTATGGGTAGGTTACAGGTATAGTGCAAAATATGTCTTGGACTTCAGCTAGTGAAACAAAATATGTAATGGATCTTGGCCAGCTTTGTTTTTCATCTGTGGAATTTCCGTGGTATTGGGAAGCCACCTGTGGTGAGATCTACCATTTTGCTGTGAGGCACAGTGGCTAGCACTGCTGCCTTATGGCACTTGGTTCTGTAGTTTGGAGTCTACACACCCTCCCTGTGTCCACATAATCATTACCAGCTGCTTTGGATTCTTCCCACATCCTAAACACAGGTTGTAAGTGAATTGGTAGCCGTAAAATTGTTCATAGGTGTGCGTGGACATGTGTGCATGCACGTGTGGGTGTGTGTGTGTGTGTGTGTGTGTGTGTGTGTGTGTGTGTGCGCGCGCACTCGTGCACATCTTGTGATGAGCCCACTACCCCATTCAGAATTAGTTTCCCGGCTTTGCATCCACTGAGTGAAGGATCAGGCTCCAGATCCTCATGACTATAAAATGGATTAAGCAAGTAGTTGGAGAAAAAAATTAATGAGTGAGTCGATAAATAAATCAATACACAAGTATCATTATTGATTCTTCCTTGTGCAATGGTCAGGTATTTATTTGTGGGACCCACATCATCAGTTCAAGATCTAAGTTAATAACACGAGGATAGTAAATATAGAGGCAAAGAACTGAGCTTTCATTATCATTCAGATATTAAACAAAAAGAAACCCGCAGAAAACAAATATAAAGCTTAGTATTATTTTAGACAGTTGTGACGTGCATGAGCCTTTCTAAAAATCATGACTGATAATAAAACATTTTTATAATGAATGATTAGTAAATACATTTTGAAATGTGATATACTACTTTCTCTGAAAATACAGTCGATATAGATAAATGTTCAGCATTACAAATACAGTCAGAAAAAGTAGCTCTGTTTAACAAAAATCAGCCATTACCATACAAAGTCAGAAGGAGGTTCAAAAGTCACAATCATAACAGGTAATAAACTAATGGACAAAACAAAGCCCTCTGTGGCCAATGAAATATAAAATTTTACAGTAACAGCAAACTTCATTCCACATGAAAGGCTGTTTCAGCTCATATAATAAGTGAAGTCTCTGTGCGACACTACTAAAGAATTTTGTTCTCTGGAAGGTTTTACAGTGTAGAATCCATAGTTATGCCGCCCCCAGCCCACTTAAGGAGTCTGCCAACATACTAAAAGAACTGCTGTGGACTACAGGTGGTAGCCCATCTGGTCTTTATGCTTCACCCTCTAAAAGAGCTGCCATTGTCTTCTCTACCTCCTCTCTCTTTGTCCTGGTGTTTGTCCACTCCTGTTCCCACTATGCCCTGCCTTCCTATCTGGCACCCTGTCCATGTTTTTACATACTGAAGACAAGACTATCATCTCTGATTTTACATAATCTTCTGTTATCACCCTACCATCTTTGTTCAGCCTACCCAGGTCCATCCCTCCCTTTCTTCTTTCTGCTATGTGCCTAAAAAGCTTTTGTTAATGATCTGCAGTCCTTGTTTTACTCTTCCTCCTCTGCTTTCTTACCCTTTCAATTCTGGCTCTTCTAGGGCCCTTTTCTTTAGCCCCAGTTTCTAGTATCACATTTCTTTATAACTACAGTTGCTCCACTTCTTGCATTTTGGTTCATAGGTTCATAGATTAGTACTAGGCTAATTGCCCTTGTGGGCCATTTTAAGCCTAGCCAGTTACGCCATGTGAGAATCAAACCCTGTACCTTATGTCTGCAGTGTAAACACTGTAACCATTATGCCAACCTCCACCCTTTTCTTTTTACACACTTGCCCACAACTTGAATACTCATCCGTGACCCATTACCCATACCTGGTTTACACCCTCAGTTTGATCCTTGACCCCCTCTCCCTGATCACATTGCCCATATGAGCCTAATATCTTCTTTTAAAAATCCTGCAGCAGTATCTTTGTCTTCATATTGTCTTCAGAAAAATTACTCAGGAAGCTTTAACACAGCTTCGTAACTCACAACATATGCTCAACCCAACAAAGACCAAACTACTACTTTTTTCCACAAAATCCTTCTTCCTGTTGAAAAAAAAATCCTCTGTCTTGATAATACAACCATTGAATTTACTTATCAGGGGAGATAGTGGATGATAATCTTACGTATGACTTGCAAACACAAAAACTCATAAGAAAAACTCATCAAAAAATAGGGATACTTTACAGAGCCAAAAACGTTCTCACCGACACCACTAAAGCTACACTTGCCAGTACTTGTCCCCTCTCCACTCTTCTTTATGGTGCTCCCATTCTTACTAATCTCCAGACTTAACAAAAATTATAACTTGAACAGTATTATAACAAAGTTGTTAAATGTGCAGCACATGCTCCTTTCAGAACCCACCACTGTATAGTACTAAAAAAAGTTGGTAAGACCTGCCACATCAACTAACTTATACACAACTTCTTACCACCTATAAAATTATCCAGCATCTGTCTGCCTGTCCAGCACTAAACATTATACACCACTATGTTCCAAATCGGTCATTGCAATCCAGTGGCTAAAAACGCCTGTCCGTCTATAAACCTAGCAAATCTGCTGGGCATTGTCTGTCCTTGTACAAGGTTGCTAAGGCCTGAACTCTGTACCTGTATCCACCAGGTCTATACACTCCCTCCCATCTTTCAAACCCACTTTGAAAGACTTCCTAACTAAAATCTCACTCTGATATTGCTGAAAACCAGGATAAACTATATCCCTAATTGTGGGCCCTCCTTTCATCACTTACTTTCTTGCTGCTGTCTAATTATCTTCCCTGACTTTTCTCTAAATATACCATAAGTCTGTTTTTCCCTCACTTCATATTGCAGTTCCCATTTGTATTAGACTAACTTAACTTTAATTTCTCTACAAACTGACTACAATTTCTCTACATATTAAATTATTTCTTTTTTTAAACACCTTTACTGAATTATCACTTGTGACATAGGCACATTTACATTTATATAAAAGTAATCAAACTGTATTAAGTTAAAATTAACAAACATTATGCTTCACATATATTGCTATATATCATATAACCTATGCAACATTACATAAATTATCGAATTGCTGCTCCCTTTTTTAAACAAGAAATATCTTAATTAAGCCATCATTTATGACATAAGCAATCATACATTTATATAAATGAAAAGAAACCACACTGACACAGTCATAGTTGCAAGCATTTTACATTACAAACCATATTGACACACTCCCAGTTACAAACATTATACATCACTTATAATCTACCCAATCATTTTCAGTCAAACATTACATAGTTCATTTATGTCCTGCCTTCTGTTAAACCTCATTCCTCCCCTGTATGTATTGTTCCCACAATTCCCATTTTTTCCTATGTAGTTTGCTCCTAGCTTTTTCTAAAGATCTCAATTCCTGTTTTTATCTCTGTTACCATATTCACTACTTCTAATATAGTTGGTTTAGGTTTTGATTTCCATTTTCTAGTAATTGCTTTTTTGTCAGCCACCGTAATTGAGGCAAGGCCTTACCATGTCTAGGCAATTCTGATTCTGTATCATAGCTCAGAAAAATCATCTCCCTCATCACACCAGTCTGCACACCCAGCATCTCCAACAGTGTATCCCACAGGGAATCCTTAAAGTCTGCCAACTCACTGCACTTCCAGAAAATATGTTCTCAAGTACCCCTTTCTTATTTATTTATTTTTCTTTTGTTAACCAGGATGGTCCGACTGGACGAGGTCCATTTACAGCGGAGGCCCTAGGAGAAAAGCTCCACATAAATTCATAAACACAGATAGCAACAATACTAATATTATACATAGTGTTAAAAAATATTGTTATACAAGTAGTATCTTGTGAGAAAAGAAAAACAGAAAAGGCAATTAAAATCCGCAATATTTACATATGAACAATCTGTATGTTATAAAAAATAACAGACAGAGATTACAACAAGTCCATATTTGTTGAGGGATACCATTTGTACCAAGCATGTTTACTGAAGGCATATACTATGAGAGAAAGAGAGGAAGTGTACAGGTAACAGGTTTTGGGATTATGTGACACATGGACAGAGCCAAGATCTTAGAAGGTGGGCCTTCAGGGAGTTTTTGAATTTTGTGGTATTAGATGCAGAAGTGACAGATGGAGGTAGATTATTCCAGGCTTTTGCTATACAATGTGAAAATAGAGCTTTGCCTGCTGTGTAGTTAGCTGATGAGATAGAGAGAAGTGATTTGTTGACAGAACGGAGTGGACGATTTGGTGTGTACATAGTCAGCAACTGGCTAAGAGCAGGAGTTTTGTTGGGTTGTTTTAGGTTGTTGTAAGCTATGACAAGTTGATGATAGATTAGTAGCTGTGGGAGCTCAAGCCAGTGAAGTTGTTTAAGAGGTGTACAGTGATGGGTTCAAAATGGGGAATTAGTAGCAAACTTGGTGATTTTGTTGTAACAAGAGTCAAGTTTGTCTAGGTCAGATTTTCTAATATAAGTAAGAATTGGGGCTGCATACATTAGTGTGGAAGGAAGGTGAGTTTGAGCTAGGGTGACCTTATCCTGATCTGATAGACGGTGTTTATGTCTGTATAGGGAACCCATTTTTTGTGTACCTTTTTGATAGTTTGAGAGATATGGATGTCAAAATGGAGGTTGTTACCTATTTCAACACCAAGGAGCTTGGTGTGGGGAGGGTAAAATGGCAGTACCATTATTGGATGTGATAGAGAAGGAAAATGGAGAGTTTTTTGCTTTGTTTGGAGTGAAAAGAGGTAGTTTTGTTTAGGATTTAGGATGAGTTGAATATTAGTGATCCACCTTTCTACAGAGGCAAAGGATTCTTGGGCCAGGTGGTGTAGGGTGGTAAGAGATGGGGCTGAGCAGATTAGGCTGGAATCATCTGTATACTGTATTAAAGAGCACACCTCCATCATTTGCTGTCTACCTGAGGAAAAATTCCCTAGAGTCTGCTTGGAGTATAAAAATATCTATGTAAACATTTTCAAGCAAAAATTCTAAATCTTCTAAATTTTGTTGCATATTTGGGAGACATACATATATCCTTCCATTGTTTCTTTGTGCATTGCTTATCCAGTCTTTGTGAATTGCTCATCCAATCTCTCTTCCCAATCCTTTCTAACCTCCTCTGATTGATTCTTATAGCTATAATGCAATATTTTATATGCTCTACTAATTATCTATCCGTAACCAATGTTTTTTTTATATATTATGTCTAATTTGTTAAAATTATGTAAACTGCAGATGTTTTTGTTTTATTTTTAAAGACTGTAAAATTATTGTCCGTAAATGTTTTGTAATAATTTGGAGATTTTCTCCCTGGGCTTCCATTGAAAATGGGCTTCTACCCAATCAGACTTTCATGGTAATCAAATGTCAATAAATAAAATTCTCATATCAATAAATAAATAATATTCTCATCCTTCCCCCATTCTGAACAGTACAGTGGCATGATCAGGATTGGCTGCTGATGATTTCACTCGTGAATCCATGACCCTTTCTGCCTTAGTTAAGACCACATCCAGAACACTATCCTTTCTGTAACATCCCTGTACTAGAAGTCTGAACCCTCATGGTCCGTGATTTCAATTAACTCCTACACACTCTCGACCATTGAGCTTGAAATTTCTCAGTCTTCTGGCAGATTCTTATTCTCCATTACGATTAGCCCTTTCCTTCCTTCTATCCCATATCTTCCACTTTATTGCCCCCCTCCCAATGTGTCTGAGAGTGATATATTGTATCCACGCCCCAGCTCTTTCCACTTCCTTTACCTCAAATGCAGGACACTTACACAAGGTTCTGATCCTGACAGTGCCTCTGCTTATAACTATCAACTTCATTGCCCAAGAGTCAAGGACAAGGTCCACAGTAATGGGGTACAAAGAGCTAAAGTCAGCTATAAGTTTAAATGTTACTCTAATTCATTTAAACATTTAATGGAATAACAGGTTTTGCATCAGCATGCATTTTCTGAGCAATAAAAATCATGTCTGGTATTAATGACTGTAAGCCTCCATAATTTATCAGAAGATAAAGAATTATAAAAGGGTCAGGGAAAATCAGATTCTACAAAATCAAACACAGTTGAGACATCTGGCTGTGTCTGGAAGTGTACAAAAACTAGAGCAAAGATTAGCTTCATGCTTTTAGGGGGTACAGTGACGTGCATCTCCTGCATTTTCCTTTCTGTACTGATGTTTCAGTTCTGTGTATCCCAGCTTTGTGTGTTATAAGCATTTTTTTTTTTTGCTCTTCAATAGGAGCAGAGGGGACGTGGAAGAGGCCTGGGAAAATCAGGCTTGGAGCTGTTGAAGGGAGAAGATCTTTTTCCTGTTTTTAATTTTTTTTTTTTTTTTGCTCTTCAAATGAAAAGCTGAGAATGCAGGGCACCAGATAGTAGACTATTCCTGAGCACTAGACAAGCCTGCTCCAGCTTTGCCTCTGCCAGTTCTTAGCTTGGTGTTGTTTCTATTCTCTAACCTCATATCTGATGCCCTTCTTTGTGCACAGAACTACTCCACTACCCTTCTCTGCCATTCCAAACCAACCTGTACCCAAGCATGTCTGTGTCCCACACACTTATCGCTGAGCCTTCCTCTCCTGCCGCATCACTGCTCCTATCTCCCCATCCTCTTGGCCAGAATCCTTGTCTTCAAAGTAGTTTTCACTGGCTGCATATAATAAGCAGTGTAACACTACTCCTGGGCACCCTGTTACTTAAAATACTGTGTAAGTGCTACTGCACACCCCTGGGGCAAAACTACCTTTTAGAGATCAAAACTATTCCCTAAGTGGTAACTAAGAAAACAGCTTTGCATTAGCTAGACCACCCTTAAGACAGCAATCCCTCACTTCATGTTACAATTCCTGTTTGTATTAGACTCCCTACAATCTGTCTAAAATTTCTCTAAATATTAAATGATTATCATATAGCTTCCATCAATTCTTAACGAATATTTTTATATTATGTCTAATTTGTTATAATTATTTAAACTGCATATGTTTTTGTTTTATTTTTGAAGATTGTATAATTATTGTTCTTAAAATGTTTTGTAATAATTTGGAGCTTTTCTCCCCCAGGCCTCTGCTGAAAATGGGCTTCTACTCATTTGGACTTTCCTGGTAATAAAATGTCAGTAAATAAATAAATAAATTGGTGAAAAGGCTTTCTGCAGGTTAGGTCCAGCCGTCTAGAATAATCTGTCCTCCAAGACTAAAAACAATAAAACCCTAGAATCCTTCAAAAGAACCCTGAGGGAATCTCTGTTCCAGAATGCCAGGCTCACCTGCTTCCATGATACTGGTTAAGTTAGGACTCTCAATATATATTTTCTCCACACAGTGTAACAGTAGGACAGTACTGTGTCATTAGTTCTGCAGCATTAAAGCTTTTTACTTAGAATCACTCTCTACTTGTATATATAGTATATACTATACTTGCCTACAGCTCCTTCATTTGCTGTCCATTGCCACGTCTTCCTGTATGCCTTCCTAGATGCCTGTTTCTCATCTGCTATTCTGAAGTAAAAGTCAATGCCAAAAGTCTCTGGTTGACTAAGTCAGCATATGACTGCAAGCTAGGACCAGTCATTCACTCCTCAAATGACTTAGCCATCCTGCCCAAAGGTTTGTCTCAGATAAATAACTGGTGTCAAAATCATGGCCTGAAATTAATGCCAAAATGCATTATTCTATACTTTGGAAAGTCATCTACTCTAAGGAACTACCACATTGACAATATGCCCCTAAGAACTGACCCATTTGTACAGGATTTGGGAACTTATGTGGACAGTGACCTAACTTTTAACCAACATGTGTCCATTCTTGTAAGAAAGCCCTTCTACATTGCACAGCTTATAAACAAAGTGATTGTTTCTAAATTTAGGGATGTCACTGTTCCCTTTACAGAACCCTCATTAAGCCAGTCATTGAATACAATGCCTCTTTGGTATGCATCTGTCCAGACACATGCAACGACTGGAATGTCCTCAGAGAAACCTTACTAAAAAGACACAAGGCCTAAACAACATGTCCTGCATGGACTTGACTCAAAGCCTTGTCACTGTACTCGGCATCCTACAGATTGCTAAGAGGTGACCTGTGTCTGGCATACATAAGGTGTCCTCTGACCCATTACTGATGGATTTAATGAACATTAGCAAGTCAAATAGGTTAGATAGGGATCTTAACCTCTTCTGAAAAATCAACAGAATGATTTGGAGGGACAGATGTATCTCACAGATTATACAACTGTTCTGGAAAAGACTACCCATCCATGTAAAACAAAGCACATCCCTGTCCATATTCAAGAACATCTTGGCTATATGCATGGGAAACGGAACATTTACCCCAGGACTGCCCCCTTTACTACTAATGGACAGAGGCAGCTGCTAAATGCTTTTTCCTATGCATGGATCCTCTCATATTATCCATGGTTTTATCCCAGTTATTCCCAGTAGGAGTAATATATAAGTATCCACCATGGGATGGATAAACCAATCTCAAATCAAATGGAATAGGTTAATTTGAACACAAAAAGGGAAACTGTCTTGGCTTGAAATAACCCACAATGGCAGCTAGCCTAGTACTTAACTGCAAGCCTATGAACCTTTATGTAAACATTCCCCCTGCCCCTTCCACCACCACCCCCGGCCATTTCCTGTCTGTGCCAGCTACCTTCCTTCTTATGCAGCACCTATTCCTTTCCCCATCCTTCTTATGCTCTTCCTACGAGTCTGTCTATTCTACTCTTTGTTCCTTCTGTCTGGTTGAGTATCCCTCCCTGCTCATTTCCCTCCTGCTTATCCTGCAGTACTGGCTCCCATATGACCACACTTCATTTCCTGTCATGACCATGCTTCATTTCTTGTCATGGCCACACTTCATTTCCTGTCATGACCATGCTTCATTTCCTGTCATGGCAGTCTGCACCTTTCCCTCCAACTTGGCCTTCTTTCCCTTGTCTTCACTTTTTGTCTGCATCTGCCTCTTTGCACCTTTGGCTTGCTGTGCACCGACATTTGCCTATACTCCCCTACTGACCCCTGCCTTTCTCCTTCCCATCTTTTCTCATCATGGCCTGTCTGTTTGCTTTTCACAGTCCCCTCCCATCCTCCTCCACCATTTTTTTTTTTTGCCTGACGACCCCCTCTAGTACCTCTTCTACTCTCACATTGTCCTATGAGTGCCCCTCACTCTCCTGCAGATCCTGCTGTTACCTCAAAGCTCCATGAGACAAACAGCTGACCCAAATCCTGAACACCTGACATATTTTTCTTCCATTCTTCTTGTCTGTCCTAGTAATGTCTTTTGGCTTTTCCCAGTTGGGGGTCGCCACAGCAGAACTCCGGTCCGCTAATGAATGGCAGTGGATGTTTTACGGTGCAGAGTTGCCAGACCGACACCCAACCTTCAAAGAAGGCACACCCATTCACGCAGTCACCTACCTGCATGTCTTTATACATCACTCGACCACGGGGAGGACATGCAGACTCCGCAGAGAAGGCGCTCCAGCTGAGAATTGAACGGGAGAACCTCTTGCTGTGAGGTGACAATGCTAACCGCTGCACCACCAGGGGTCCATCCTATGATACTATTTATATGTCACCTTCTTGGTCTTGGATCCATCGCTTTTCCTTCATTACTTTTTCCATATATATATATATATATATATATATATATATATATATATATATATATATTTACTTTTACGTTTATATATATATATATATATATATATATATATATATATATATATATATATATATATTAATATACACACACGCAGACACACACGCCTGTATTTATTTATATATGTGTGTGTATCTATATTATAGACAGAGAGAGCGGTGTATAGTTTTTAACCTTTCTGCTTCAAGTGTTATTATCCTGCTAAGCAAATGCCAGAGAAGTGACAAACAGAAGATTAACTGAGAGTACCAGGCCAACATCTATCGCCCGAGTTACCTTAAAATTCCTTACAAAGGGAAAGATGACCAACTGTTTCCAGAATCTCTTTCTAATAATGCAGCTTCATATTATTTGTAGTGAGGCAATTTAGCAAGTATTTCAAAAGCAGATAATCACTTCATGTCTAGTACTGTCCAGCTACCAGAAAGAGAGATGCACAAAGAATACTCTCTATGTTTTACAAACACCAGCAACTAAAAAATTCAGAGGATTGAAAAGCTTGAATGATGTGCATTATCTGGCCAAGCATTCTGCACTAGTTATAAATCATAAAATAAATCTACAATCCCAAATCATTGGTCAGTGAGCTATTATATAAGGTACAGCAGTATGAATTGCAACCCAGCAGCTGTAAATGGCTATCACTGAATGCCAGTCAGTTACGTCAGCAGCTAAGTAAAAAAGTAGTGCCAAAATGATATACCTTAAATCTCTTTTCAAATGTCATACAGCAAAAATAATAAGTAAGAAGAAAAGTCTGCAGTCACTGCAAAATAAATTGCACACAACTGTAATGCAGCCAAAGATTATTTCAACTGTAAACATACCAAAAATTTCCTAATAAGTAATCAGTTCAAAAGTCATCATACTTAGCCTAATAAGAACAAAAAGAATTAAACACATCTCAGATGAAATTCAGTGTCAATCCAAAGTGTTTTCACTGTAATGAAAAGCAGAATTGTATGCCCCTTTTGAAGGCTATGATGTGCTGAAAAGGGTAACATGTCTGTGTTTCATGCCCAGTATAACCTGAATCTGGCAGATAAGGCTTGCATTGCTGAAACTTAAATATTTGATGCACTTTGCATCTAAGTACAATTTAAGAACACAGTGGTAGAAGCAACGTCACAATAAAAATATTTGCCCTGTTAGCATTTAAAGTTAAAATAGTGTTCACTCTAAACTCCTTGTTACCATTTGCAAAGCCTCTGTTGCAGGATGACATTGTAAAAGTATAATTGCAAAGAGATGAGCTGGAGAACAAGCAAAAATAAACTGCCAGTAAAAAAAGTGTGAATTTTTGGTGAAAGTAAAGTGCTGGTCTAGCATCTGGCATAGTCTGTGAAACAGGATATTCCAAAAGCTAACAGAAGTCACAGTGTGTTACCCAAATATAAGACCCCCTTCCTTATTGAGGTGTATTGCTGATACACACATTGCTGTTGTAAGTAAACTTAATGGACATGCATTAGAGAAGTGCTGTAAATTCTGCAGCCAGGCAGTATTGGTATCATACAAGCTGTGGTATGACTGTGATTCTGCAAAGAAATTGTACCCCTTTGCAAAGCTAAGAATCCTGGTTCAGGATTCCCATCTAACCTACCTCAACGAAAATAGTGAACACGTCGTACTGTTCAGTGACAATTTACCTCAGATCTGCAAAAGACACAACAAGTGAGCAAAATTTAAAACAAAATGTAATTTTTTTAAAAAGTCATAAAAAACACAGTAAAACTCAATCAGCACATTTTGACGAAGCTTACAGTTGCATATAGGTGAAAAAAACACATAACAGTGATCATTGTACACAAAAAAAGTGTTGTGTGAAGCAGTCAAAGTTACATATACTAGTTTTAACACAAATTTCCCCTAAATAATGATTGGGGTACATTGCAAAAAACAAAAGCAAAGCATATCCTTGATGTTTAAAAAAAGTGATGGGTATCTTTGCATTTCAGCTCAGTTTATACTGAAACATTATTTTATTTATATATGTGTTTATTTCTATTTAGTGTCCAAGATAATCCTTCTGAACTAAATCCCATTTAAGAGGTGTCCCAGGGAGAAAAGCTCTACATATAGTAAGACATGCTAAACATACCACATTTACAAGGCAACAAGATTTGCATTAAATTCTGCAGTAGCATGCAACAGCAGCAGAAGTTAATTTATTTATAGTATCTGTAGGCTGACAGACAGAATATAGACTGTTTGCTTTTTATACTTCTTCACAAACATTTTATTTTCACTTCTTCATTATGTACATAAGTAAATACATTGTGGATATTATGACCCTGCTCTAAGACTTCAGAATATTCCGCTGAAACAAATTATGTCATGGAACTTATTTAGTAAAGTCTTGTTCTTTTTAACTAGGATATTAGAAAACAGCTGTTACTAGCTTCAGAAAACCCAATTTATAACATCATGTTTCAGTTCTATTTTGGTGGCTTGATAGCATGCAAGTTTGTGATACAGTTTGCAACCAAAATGTGTCATTTTTTGCGCCCTGAGTCACATTCTTTGTACTCGCTTCCTTCTGTGTACTGAATCATATTATATAAATACGTATTATATCATGCATCAAGAGCAGGAGCTTACTGCAACCTTTTCATTCACTTGTATCACTCAAAGTATCCATTTTAAATATCAGCATGATATTTGTATTTGCAGCATGTAGCCTAGGTAAAATGTCCTGGAGAGTTTGCCTTCAAGTACAGCCTTGGGTTACTGCTGGGTAGCCTGACTGTTTTTCTCCTAGAATAACAAAAAAACAGTGATACTACTTTCATGTTTTCAAACTCTTGCACAAATTCTTCTGTCATTATTATGTCAGTTCCTGGGAGACGTCTTCATCTTTAGATATGATTATATCCCAATCAGTGCTTCAAATAGGAGCATCTAATTTTATCATGATTTAGGCGATTGGAGATGATCTGTTTGAAACATGTTTTTTTGTGGTGTTGCTTCATCAAGCATCATGCATTGCTTTTATTTCAAGATATACATATCAAAGTGTACTGAATCATGTTATGCAATTTTATGCATTCCTTGGTCGTACAATTGTATAGTTAATATAGGAACATTTGCTGTTTCTTCTATTTACTTGTATTTTTTTAATTTGGTGTAGGTTTTGTTTAAGTTGCAGTTACTAGTTTAATTTAGTTTTAAATCTCAATCAAGTTGTTTTCTGATTGGAAAAGCTTTCTGTGGGATATTTGCAATTGTGTGACGTTTCAATGTAGTAAGATGTGGTCATCTAACACAAGATTTTTCCAAGATGATTCTTGACCCAGAATTTATCTTGATGTCTTTTATTTGATCACCATTGCAGTAGCTTAAGCTACATGGGTTATATCCTGCTAAAGACATGACAACCAGCCAGCTTCCAAAACTTCAGGGCTGAGCAGACTATAAGTAAGGTTTCGAATCCAAGTCTTTCAGAGCTTTCACACCAACAGAGAGAGGAGAGGCAAAATCCTTGAGAAAGACAATGCTAGGAATATAATAACAATAATAATAATAAATATCTATACCATCCCATAAAAGCAAACAAAAAATAGAGGTTCGAAGGAGGGGGAGAGAGAGAGTGGCTTGACTACTGCAGCAGTGATCATTCGAGCATCTACTGTTATGGTAAGTTTACTTTCACAACTGTGCCACGTTTCTTATTTTGATCACTTCTGTAGTAGACAAACATGAAGCTATATATCTAGTACCCCTAGAAATATTTAATGGGTCTGTAGAGGATCAATAGAGGTGGTGATATACAGAACCACACTGAAACTTCTGAAACCAGATGGATCATAAGACTAAGGGCGAATAAAGGGAAGGTCCTTAATGACAGAGTACCTTTAAGACCAGTGCTAAAGAATAGAAAATTATTTAAATGAGATAGACACATTAAATATTTCTAGGGGTACTAGATATACAGCTTCATGTTGCATAGATGTATTCTGCATACATAGAAGATTCATCTTTATTTTAGTTTGGTCATTCATTGTCTATATTATAGTTACACATTTATTTGTTTTTTAGTAAGGTTTTAGAAATCAGCTCCATAAAAGCTTTAATGCTTATTTAAGTGATGAGGTAATTAGCTACTTGTTTGATTTTACTCATCTAATTGATTCTAAATTTTGATTGGATGAACATATATTTAAAAATGGGGATGTTTGTTATATGCTTTTATATGGTCTGATGAAGTGGCATGCTTGTCATGAAAGAGCTTACCTACTACAAATAAAGCCTTTTTGGGATTTACTTCAGATTGAACTTGTTTCATCTGGATTATTGGATTTATACACTGTGATTTTTTTATCCATTGGTTGCTCTATCCAGTATTATTGTGGATCTGTACTCCAGATATCATCTGCATCTTCTCACATACCAAATAAAAAAATCCTACCCCCTGGCTACAATCTTTTCCGCCAAGACAGACCAATTAAAAAAGGTAGTGGGATAGCTATCCTTTACTTAAAACATTTCTCAGTCCATCCCCTACCCTACCCCCCCCAGCTTCTTTCACCTTGCCAATATTCTCATAGTCAACTGTAACCTAAACAAGCACAAAAAATAGCTATTGCTGCAAAAAAAAAAAAAAAATATATATATATATATATATATATATATATATATATATCTCCTGGCAAAAATATCCCAATTCTCAAACACTTCCTTGCCTGGATCTCTCAAACCATCTCCTATGAAACAATTATTCTAGGGGATGTTAACATCGACTGGAATAATCTGACCTGTAACTGCCCCAGAGCCACCATTAACCTATATGGCTTCTCTCAACTCATCACCTCCCCCACTCACTCTAATCATCAATCCAATACTAGCTCCACTCTTGACTGGATACTTACATCAAGCCCAAACCACAGTCAACTCCACCATTCTCCCTGACACTCTAAATGATCATCACCCAACCTCCATCCAACATCTCCTGTCTCAACCTCCTAAACCTCACAAATATAAGGACTGTCAAAATCAATCTAATTTAACCCTGATCTATTTAACCAAATGCTCTCATCTATAAATTGGTCTTTTCTATTCAACCCTTATCTTCACTAACCTCCAAAAAAAATTTGTCAACCAAATGAGCTTACCTACAACAAAATTGCTCGATTCGCCACAAATCTCCCCTGTCGCTCATATTACTGCCTCTCCTTACAATGATTCCATTGGTTAGAACTCCATAATCAGCTCCTTCTGACTCGTACTCTGCTCCATCAACCCACAGCCTGTCCATCTCTAGCAACCCTCACATCTCCTTATGTGCCCAACCGGGAACGGTGTATCTCTGACCAGCACCTCCTTCAAATCACAAAACCAAATAAATCTATAGAAAAAATGCTATATAGCCACTCAGTTAGCTCCTCTTGGAACCTACTTCCTCTCCATATTAGAACCATCCAAAACCCCTGCAACTTCCAACTCGCTATAAAGGAACACCTGCTTAACTCCTGGAACTGCCCCTTTAAGAATCCTACTTGACCTCTGCCCACTCTGCCTTATCCCCCTCCTTTCTACCACTATGTCTTTACAGATACCCACTCCTACCTGTATTCTAGATTTTCCTTTCCTTTGACCTTTTCCTTCCACTACACTCCTGTCTTCACTCTTTACCTCCTCCTCCTATCTCTCCCTCCTCGTACACTCTGTACCCCTCCTTTTTCGTTTCCATAGTACCTGGACCCCTCTTTCCAGGCAACTATAGGCCTCACTACACTTACACTTAGGTTAGCAAATTACCCATCCTAATGAATATTCTTATGTTGAATCTGTATTTGTATGGCTCATAACAACTTATATCTATGTTTAATTTTTCTTTCTCTTCATACATTGTATAAAATTAATATATTTTTCTGTATGATTGTTTGATTAAATACTTAATTTGATATTGAAAAAAAAATATTGCTGTAATGGAGCTTTTCTCCTCAGGTCTCTGCTGAAAAAGGGCATCTGCCCAGCCAGGCCAACCTGGTTGACAAATTGCAAATAAATAAATAAATATATCATGAGGAGCAAGACAATGTATAAGTGCATATTTTAAGAATTTAAGCAATTCTTTTTGTATGAGATGATGTCAAGAGTAGTCACTGTAGTTCAACAGGTAAGACACTCACCTTAGGTGCTGGAAGGTCAGAAGGCTGTAGGTTCTATTCCTACACCAGGTAGTTGGATTCATTTTACAATACTGACACTGCAGTGCATTGTAAGGGGGTGTTGCACTCCTGACTCTGCCGTCCTTTGGAAGAAACATTAAACTGAGGCTTCATCAGCATGAGCTGGTTGTAACTCAGGTGTAGGTAAAAGGTCCCATGGCTCTTATCCAAAAGTGTAGGGGGAAATTCCCCAATGCCATGGTCAAATTTTCTCTAGTCAATACTAATTCCACATCAGGCCTCCCTGAAAACAGACCATTAGTCAAGTGGGACTAACCTGGTCAAGAAACTTTAAATAAATAGATAAAATAAAAAAATAAAATATATACTTAAATAAATAAATGACAATAGAAAGCATTTTCATGACTGCAGCCTCCATTAGTAAGGAAAGTAAGTGTATATTCAAGAGGGAAAGAGAGATTGTGTTGCAGTTAAGCTAGTAAAATAAATTGTTATACTAGGGGTACTATAACTAAGGTAATAACTAAGATAAATGAGTGACTACGCAAAGTGGTACTTGCAAAATGTCAGTAGCCAATCAGAGACAGCAATTAAGGTGCAATTTAACAGCATCAAGTGTTGCAGATAGATCTTATCAACAGGTGGAGGTAGCATTTTCAGAGGTATTACTTGTATCAAGAAAAGATTTAGGAATGGTCTGTATGTAAAAGTGTGTGTGTGTGTGTGTGTGTGTGTGTGTGTGTGTGTGTATATGTATGTGTGTGTGTTTTGTAGGCAGACATGCCTGCAATAGGTCCAATGACATGTTAGGGATGGACCTATAAACCCAGAAGGATCAGAGCTCGGAGATGAATATTAGAAAGATGGATCTCCACAAAGATGCCGTTAAATTACAGTGCAAGGGAAAATGGTATTAAATGTTGTAATAAAGTGTAATGAGTCTGTAACAAAATGATAATGTGTTTAACTTTAGGAAAAGAAAATGTGGTATTCTTATCCAGTACAAGAAATTTAGAAAAGAAAGATGTGGCAGTTTCACACAGACTGGCATTAGAGATTGTGGACATTATAGGCATCACTGAAATTTGGGCCACTGCAAAGATGGAGGAGGAGCATGGAAGCGAGGCAGCAGAGGTTATTTATGAATAAAGAAGAGGGCATAAATTGGAGTGGAGTAACAATTTATATCAGCAAGTAATCATGTATGAATGCAGAGATGAGGAATAGTAACCTAAAATACTGTGTATGACTTGAGGTGGAGGAGGTAGGAGAGAAGAGAAATGTATCAATGGAAAAGGGAAAGAAAAAACAACAGGAGATAATAAAATGAGAGAGATAGTGGAGAAATGTCACCATGTCCACACTGAATGTAAGATGAAATGACTGAGAGATTCCTATCTCCTGTGTTGGAAGGAGGCAATCTGAGATGTTGAACCGCCACATATTCAGTCATTCACTGCATGACTGTTTAATAAAGGATAACGCAGTAGATGTGGTTCTAACTGAGGCACAAGGATTTTGAGATGTTAGGGTGAGGCCACCATTAAAAACAGTGATCATGCTAAAATGTGTTTTAGGGTATGATAAATGGGAACAATTTAAGAGATGTAATGGTGTTGGATTTCAGGAGGCTAGTTGTGCTGAATTGGGGGGAAGGTCACAGTTCAGGTAGTGCTGAAGGCATTTAGGGAATAGGTCAAGGCTGAAGTACTTGTGGTTATGAGTAAAAAGTGAGAAGAGAAGGGGGCAGTGGAGAAGGCAAATGTGACTTCTGAGGTATATAAGACTGTAATGAGGGCTAAATAAAGACATAGAAGAAATGGCAGAGAAGGGATAAGAAGGAAGAGAAGGTCTGGTACTGGGAAACAAGCAAGAGGGCAACTAACGATGCAGGGGCAAAAGTAAAAAAGAAACTAGTAAGTTGGCAGATGGTGTCAAAAGAGAAAAAAGGGTAGAAAAGATATGGGTAAGTTGGTTAAGAACAGAAGAAAGATTATAGAGGAAGAGATCTAATATTCATCCTCATAAAATAAAATTTGTTCCTGTCCATTTTCAAGTACATCTTAGGTCTATGAGTGAGAGGCAGAAAATTTACCCCATGACTGTCCCCTGTACTACTAATAGACAGAGACAGCTCCTAAATGCTTTATTTCATGCATGGGTCTCTTCAGATTTTCTGTGGTATGATCCTAATGTTCTCATTAGGGGAAATATAAAATTATCGACCATGGGATGGGTAAGGCCCTCTATAACCAAATGGGATAGGTTATTTAGAGCACAAAAAGGGAAAATGGCTAGGGATAAAATGGCCTGCAAGGGCAGATATCCTAGTACTTACCTATGAACATATATGAGGACCAAGTAGAAGTAATGAATGAGTTTCCTGTATCTGTCTTCATGGAAGAAAGGAAAGATGAGGTGAAGCTTAAGAGACTGAAAGTGACAGAAAGTGTAACACAGGATGGACTGGATGATAGAAAGTGAATTAATCTGCTGTAAGAAAGGAAAAGGCATGCGTGTCCAGATGGGCTGCTTTGTAAGATCCTCAGGAGTTTAGCCAGTGTGTAGATAGAACAGCTGACAGAGATCCATAAAAGATCATTGGACAATAATATAATAGCGCATGAAGACTGGAAGAGAACCTACATGTTACTGAGGTGTAGAAAAATTCTGGGATTGGGAAAATTGTGGATTTGTTATCCTAATACCGTTGGCAGGAAGGACATAGATAAAATCTTTAGATGCAGGCTCGTTACTCTCTTGCATTACAGCGAGCTGTATGTTGTGCAGTAGTCAGCATGGGTCTGTTTCCAAATGTTATTGTCACTTGAACCTGACACAGTTTGTGACTGGGGTGTAGGCACCTCAGTGAACTTGATTTACATAAATGCTAGCAAGATCTTTTTCTTTTTTTCGGGCGACATTCTTCTTGCCTAGTGACTATCAAGTACTCCCTATACAATAAATCCCATGTGATGAGAGCTGATAGCAGGGAGACAGACAACCAAGCATCTGTCAAAGATTTCTCTTTAATGATTCATTCCTGTGGTGCCTGACCTTCATGTTTACCAAAACGACTGCCTGTTATGCGGACCTTGATGCACGTATTTGCCTTCACAGGAGTGATGAGGATTACATTGTAAATGTATCTAGACACGGTACATGACCCTTGACCTGCTATGCATACATTCACCTTCTTTTGTAAGAAAATATGTAATTGCAATTGATCTAGCCTCCTCCTCTTTCTCAGGATGAGGGAGCCAATGTCAGCCACTCAGATCACCCTTCCTAATTTGCTCCTGCAGTACCTGCATTGCCAGTCAGTCCTGAGATGTCCATCCTTGCATACCGCAAAGCTGGCAATCCTTTGATTTAGTGCTTCATATGTGGTTATTGTGAAAACTAGGGGGATTTGGGGTGAGACCAAGGCTGGAGAATTGGGCTACTGCATGTCTGAAAGGTAACACATAAAAGTAATTATGACAAGTACATTATCAACAATAGATAGTGGTATATCACAAGTGCTGGGAACCTGGGTTCAACACTTTTCTGTATGTTTGTTATGGTCATCTCTGTGGGAATAGAGAACTACATAAACTTCTTAGTGGATAAGATAAAAACAGATATGTCTTTGGATCATGGGAAGAGAGTTTGAAAAAAAAAGTTTGGAAAGGCTAACAAAGTGTTAACAAAGATATCCGAGAGGTTTGATAAGAATTAATACAAATGCCTTCATCTGAACTACAATAATTCTCAAGTGTCTGTGAGGGATATGGAATTGTTAAAGACATAGCATGAGTTAGACATGGGCATGCTTATAATATCCAGAATGCATCAGCTAAGTGCCTCCTGGAAAAGCAAGGAGATAGCGTCCCACTTTAAGATTTGATCAGGACACAACTTGATTTCTGTATGTACTTGTAAAGACCACTCAGATAGAGATATGTCAGGGTGTTGGAGAGAGGATTTCAAAAAAAGGTGGCCTGGTGGCCACAAGATTATATAAGAGAATTGAGAAAAGTCATGAATAAGAGAGTGAAAGAAGGTGTCTGAGGCAGCATATAGTTGGGACCACCTACTTTCTTGATTTATATAATCACTTTTTCGCAGAAAAGGTTGTGGATTCATGGAACGTGCTTCTAGAATGACTTGGCACTAATCATGCTGAATAATGTCATTGAAGGTGAGGTAACGCTTGACAGGCAGCTATGCACTTGAAGTAAAACTTTAGACAGATCAACAGAATTCTAGCAATGGCTTTACTAATTTGAGGAAAACACAACAGCTGACAACTTATCTGTGGGATAATGAAAGATGCACAGACACTTGTCAGCTCAGTTAAATACATTTTATACAGTGTTTGAGTAATTATGGTGAGTCTTTATAAATGATCTCCTTTCTTTAACAGTACAATTTATTTAGATGCCACTATTATAAGTAATGATTTAAGAGAGTGTTACATGTTACATTAATTGATTAGAGTTCTTTGCCTTCTGAAAATCTACATCTTACAACCCAGCTCATTTTGTAAATTGTATAATTAATCAATTATGTGTGTGTGTGTGTGTGTGTGTGTGTGTGTGTGTGTGTGTGTGTGTGTGTGTGTGTGTGTGTGTGTGTGTGTGTGTGTGCGTGCATGTGTCACACACACACATTTTTTTTTTATTTGCTGATGTATATGGCTACAATATAGAAGATGCTCTATTGTAAAACTTTTTCAGCTACAGAAGGCATGTCTTTACCATGCAGTCAGTAACATACCTCTCAACTTCTAAAAGCAAGAAATCTGAATAAAGCCTAAAATAATGGGGAGGGATAAAAAAAAAAATAGGGACAGATTTTAAATATGGTTGATATAAACTTAGGAAGTTGCTAGAATAAAATACATTGGTGTTAGCATGCATTTTTGAAGGATATAAAGTCTGAAATTCAAACGTTTGTCATTCTTTATTGACTTCAATCTTCAGTGATTTGCTAGAAAATCACAAATTTTATGAGTAACTGTCCAAAAATATGAGTCAAAAATCTAGACAGTTGAGAGGTATGGTCAGGAAATTGACACTAACTGTAGAAAACACTCAGAAAGAGACAGGCCTTTAATGTGAATTTTAAACCATTTTAAGTCTGTTATGTTCATCTACATCTTTACCGGTTTCCAAGAACTATCCCAGAATGCTGCTAGACCTGCAGTAAAGCACTGACCTTCAGATCAAGAATCTAATTAGGCCAGTTATGTACGCAGGTGCAGTGAGAGATGACTCTATGTGCTGCTAGAAATGGAAGTAGGACTGGAATTTATATAGCTGGCCATTGTTGGTTCTGCTGAATTTCAGAAATGAGCCATGAAAGAAGACCAAGCCTATGACAGCTACTTCCAAGCATGTCTTCTAGTCAGGCATAGCTGAGAACTGTGTCACTACTAGACAGAGGCACAGTAAACTAAACCCTAAAAGGGCGTAGTATTCTCATCCTAAGGGGTGGTGAAAGCCACACACACTCTGGCTAGGCTTATAAATGCCCTAGGGCAGATAGCCTAGTACAAACCTATAAACCTATGAACCTATGAACTGGCTGTGCCATTACAGTGCCTTTGCAGTCAGTTCAGGTAACCATGTCCCAGATGGATACACATACAAGTGTGATAGGTGCTCCTTATCTGAAGACAGAGTCCTGATCCTGCAAGTCCTGGCACTTGCAAAAATAAACTAAGATTCAATCAAGTAGAGCAAATTCCAAAACTTGCTTTTACACCTTTAAAATATTTTTAATGCAAGGTCACCGTACCTCAGAGCAGGAGAAATACTCACACTTAGCATCAATTGCTCTGTACTCACACTACTGAGTTCCACTTTTCTGAGGATTCCATTTATGGTTTCCAGAATTTCAACAAAACCACTAAGAAAGGCTTCATTCACATCATGAAAAGTGAAAGGATGTTATCAGAAAAAGGATCCCAATAGCCACTTCATCTGCAGCTTGAAATCCTTTGACTAGGCTAGAACTGATCCTCAGTACAAGAAAAGGACAAAGAGAGAAAAATGCTAGCACAAAATGGTTTAAAGTAATGTGTATATTTGAAATGTTAACTCTAAAAACAATGTGCATTACAGATGCTATGCCATTTATGAAATTCAGTGTGAGTTTGTAGTCTAATTGTCCTGTAGATAAGTGCACTTCTTTTATTTATCATTGCTACAACACCTTTGCGACTGAGCCAGATTAAGATATGTTACCGTGGGATACAAAGAAAGGAGAGAGGGGCACAAGTCACATTGAATCTTATGTGGCTGGACACAGAATACAAACAATAAAAATGGCACAATGCTCTAACCACTGTACTATAAACCAAAAAGAAAAGGAGCACTGGAAACCACGCAGTTCAAACACAAATAATTTATTAAGAAGACCACACCACGGACATAATGGTGTTATTCCGTGGTGTGGTCTTGTTAATAAATTATTCGTGCTTGAACTACGTGGTTTCCGGTGCTCCTTTTCTTTTTGGACACAGAATACACCTACCAGCATTTTGCTAAGAAGGTGCCATGTAAGGGCAAGGGGACTTAGAGATGGTGAATCAACAAATGGTACAGCACATCCTGCTTGAGTCTATCAGTCAACAAATCAAATGGCAACATACTTTTGTTTGGGCACATCATCAATCTGTATATTTATATAGGATGTTACTGGTGGCTCCATATGGAGTGGAAAGGGTTTGATCCATCTATTAATAATATTTTTTTTTCTGTGATGTACCTTTTCTAGAAACAATATTTGAAATCAGCAGGTTTTTTTCTAAAGTCGAGTACAAGGGGTAAGGTTCCACCAAATGGAGGTGGGGTACAGCTCCATACAAAGAAGAAACTGAATGAATAAATAAATTTATTTTTTTATTGTTTTTCCATAAATGGGCTCCCCTACTAGTGGTCACTGTCTATCTGGTTGACATTTCTCCCTGGTCCTTTTTCCCAGATGCTACATTTCTCCAGCCATGTTTCCTATTGGGTAACTTAAGTGTGAGATCACAGTTAAATCAGCTACTGTATCTCTCCCTACAAGATGTTTCTGCTTTCCCCACATCTCTACAACAGTGGAGACAGTAATTTAAGTAATAAAGGTGTAGGTGGTGTGATGTGGGCTTGCTTCCTGCAAACAACATGCAACTTCTTTTGCACTATTTGGTGGTTCAAGGAGGGAAGGTCTCAATACATTTGGATCCCTCTGTTTATGTCTCATAGTTCTGGCATTGTCTTAGCACATTTAATCCCTGACGTTATGTTTAGTAAGCAGCCTGTCAAGAGTACCACAGCCTTGTGGACAGTACCTTAGAATGGTATATACCCAACTTATATCTGTTGATAAAAACATGTTTTTTTCTTCTTTGGTAAATTTATTTTTTGCAGTAATGTATCAGCCACTTGGCCTGACCTTGTTAAGAAGAGATACATTATAAAGGCTTATATTCTTATAAGCAGGATTCCTTTTGTGACTAATGATTATTCTTACACTCAAAGTAAAGTTTTTTCACAATATTCCTTTAATTTTTGCATAAACGTAGTAACTTACTTTCATCTCGAGTAACCCTTTCTTTATCCTTTACATAATGCACTGTTTTGAGACCATCATTCTCTGTCAACATGCGCACTCTCGGCATGAGACATAGTTCTATTTAAAACAATATTGTGTTTCATTTACTATTGTTAAGTTGGAATAGTTGTGTAAAATCAAAATGATCAGACATTTAGTGTTGGCACACTATGCCATTGGCAGCATCACCTAATTGAAAATCATAAACTGTTTATTATGCCATGTAGTTTGTTTATGCAGCTTTCCTGCTGTGTCTGTCCAGCTCAGGAACACTTTCTAATGAGGAAAATTAGGCTGTCTTCCATGCAAACAATGTTAAATGCATCCTGCTGTACAAGGAAGTAAAACTCATATTTGCCCATCCCCTCCTTTACCACAATTAGTAGTGGCTGTTCCTGGATACTGAGTGTTTTTAGATGTAAATATAGATACATTTTCCACCGCATGACTGTACGGATTGTTTAGCCCATTTGTGTATTCCTTGGAGTATGTCTGTATGAATACAGACCATGCATTTCTATCAAAGCTCAAAGCGCAGTCATATAATTCCCTTATCACTGTTCCTATATTAGACTACTGATGATCAAGACTTTTCTTCTGTCCTGTTCCATCAATGCTCATGGAAATATTCAGCATTAAATCTGCCATAAAAGCTGTTTGTATTTATTAACTTGGAAGTTCCAGATGGGCATAACCTGTTTCAGGATTGGGGGAAATCCCCCAATACATTTGAACTGCATTACTAGCTGAGTTAAGTACAAACTTGCAGTGTTAAAGATTGTACTGCATTTTATTTTCCTGTCTATTTAATTGTTTCATTGAATAATGTGGTCTGTGTCTCTCTGTAGTTATTTATTTTACTATTTAATTGTTTCATAGAATACTGTGGTCTCTCTCTCTCTCTCTGCAGTATTGGGGGCTATTGTGTTTCACTTCATTGAAATTGAGTGTTAAACTCTTAGCCTAGAGGGTTTCTCTGTATTTATAAGTGTTAATCACATATCTTTGAATTTATTACTGCTCAATATCTGAGTTGTTTGGCTTCTGCTACATACCTACAATCAACTGCATTACTAGCTGATTTAAGTACAACTTGCAGTGTTAAAGATCGCACTGCATTTTATTTTTCTATTTAATTGTTTCATTGAATATTGTGGTCTGTGTCTCTCTGTAGTTATTTATTTTTCTACTTAATTGTTTCATAGAATACTGTGGTCTCTCTCTCTGCAGTTAGTTTCCCTCACTCCCTGTCTGTTCTGATTGTAGGTATGTATATTGAGCAGTAATAAATTCAAAGATATGTGACTAACACTTATAAATACAGAGAAACCCTTTAGGCTAAGAGTTTAACACTCAATTCAAATGAGTGAAAACACACAGCCCCAATATGCAGAGAGAGAGAGAGAGAGAGACCACAGTATTCTAACAACAAAAACAGTAAAAAATAAACTAGAAGACACAGACACACAGACCACATTATTCAATGAAACAATTAAATAGTCCCTCCTGTAAATTTGTGTTTGAACACTCCTCCTGGGTCTATCTCATTTGCTCACTCAACCAAGTCCAGTGAGATCATATTTTGACTTCAGACACTCCTCCCAGTCCCATCTGTTCAGCTCTATCCCAGCTCTATTCCAGTCTAGTGTCACTAGTTCATTCTACCTATTACAGAGAGAACATTTGTGAAGGGCAAGCCACTGATCCTGGGAACTATTGCGCTATTAGCTTGACGAGCCTGGTCTGCAAGGCCATGGAATGCATCATCATGGAACTCATAAACAAAGACATTGGTAACCTCCAAACTCTGGACCCCACCCAGTTCTGGTTTGTGAAAGGCAGATCATGTCTTCTGAACCTGATCGACTTCTTTGAGGCAGTCACCAAAGGCATAGATGAGGGTAAGGTGGTTCACACAGCCTATCTTGACCTTGCCAAGGCTTTCAATACCATCCCCCATTCTGGAATTGTAGCTAAACTCACTAAACTTGGTATAAATCCATACGTCACAAGATGGGTTGCCAACTGGCGCACTGACAGTATCCACACTGTAAAAGTTGCAGACTCCAAATCTGACTTAAAACCAGTGACAAGTGGAGTACCACAGGGTTTAGTCCTGAGACCTCTCCTGTTTGGTATCTATTTCTCTGAAGTACAGGCTAACACAGAAGGCCTTTGGCTAATGAAGTTCGCAGATGACTGCAAACTAGGAGCCATAGTCGAGTCCCCAAATGATGTGGACATTCTACAGAAGGGCATCACTGAGACAGATGCATGGTGTCAGAGGTATGGCCTCAAGCTCAGTGCCAAAAAGTGCATTGTCATCCCCATGTACCCATGAACAACCACATAAACATTATTCTACTTAACACCAAATGTGTGATGAGACCTTGGGACCCAGGTGGACAGTAGTCTCTCCTTTGATAATCACATCGGCACAGTAGTCAGGAAATCCTTCTATGTGGCATACCTCAACACAAAAGGGTTCTCATCCATCTACTCGGCACGCATTTGACCCATTATAGAGTACAGTGCCCCTTTTGGAATGTACCTCACAAGACATCTGCAGCAGCTGGAAAGGCCACAGAAGTACCTCACAAAGAGGATTACTGGAATCAAACAGATGCCCTACACTGACCGTCTCAAAAAACTCCAGCTTTACTCTGTAGCATATTGCCTACTCTGAGGAGATCTCTGCCTAACATATAAAGCTATGTTAAACCCAGAGCTGTTGAACATGCTGCACCTAAAGAAATCCCAATCCCTCTGAGCTACATGCTCTAGGGACCTAAACCTTGTCACCACAATAAACAGGACATGCTGGAGGGATAGATTCCTGTCCCAGAGACTTCCTGTACTCTGGAACAAGCTACCCACCTATGTCAAGCAAAGTTCCTCATTAGCAGTCTTGATGAGTGGTAGGAAATAGGAAATATATCCCTAGGATCACTTCTGTGGCTCTGCTTGACAGGGGCACAGGAAATTAACTTTCTTGGGTGGTGTAAGCCAGGGAACCTTGTTGGCTAGGCTTACTTTAGGCCCTTGGGCTGATAGCCTAGTTACCTACCTATGATACTTAAACATGCAAAATTTAAACTATGTTACATAATCTTTAGTTCCTAGCACCAGTACGAACTAGTAATAGAATAGCAATCAGTAACAGGCTATGCACTGGCAAACAAATGTAGACATTTAAAAAACAGGCAGATATTAATACGTACGTAGGAAATTTGAGAAGAACATTAGGAAGTTAAGCCTGTAATGACAGTAGAGAGAGTTGGATTTTTCATTATTTTCCTAATCTAGCTGAATTTGTGAAAGTGGATCACTAGACAGCTCCTGGGTTTACCCTATGATACCTGTTTTGACTATGGAATTTGTAGCTTCAGGCATTATGGCTTAGAATCCATGTAGAATTATAAAATGTGCCCTTGGGAATAATGCAGGAAAAACAAGATGGCTGCTGCTTAAAAAGCTGAATGGTCCTGTGAGTTACATATGTGGATGTATTAGAAAAAAATATTTCCCAAATAGCATAAACCTGAATTTTGGCATGTCTGTGTGCCCATATGTATAATACATATGTCAGAGTCATATGTGTGTCCACACAGCTGTGTACTGTACTGAGTAGCATGAAGCTTACTGTCATTCAGAAATTAAATATTTGCAGCCGATCTTTGCACATCAATGCACTAACATTCAAGACTCTCCAACACAGTTCTGCAAACTTTTTGGGGAAGTCGTATGGATTTTAACGTTCCCTAGTCATAACAGTCTTACCACAGAGCATGCGGCACTTCATGGGTACAAAACGTTAATGTGGCTTTGAAAGACACACTCTGTATAAATTCTTCCTCCCATCTCAGCTGACTCCTGGTACAATTCCTCTTTTGCTGTTTGTCTCTGTGATACTTGAGATTTGCATATGTCCTGTTGTCCTTTCACAGACATCTTTTAGTTGTTCACCCCATTCCATTGTCACCTGCAATTGTGAAACCCCACCCCCAGCAATCAAACTTTGAAAACATTGGTGAGTCAAATTCTGGATGTCTCAACTCACATTTTTTTTATTTCACACTAGGAATATTCCTTTCATTATAAGGCTTAACAATTATTGACATTTCTCAAATTCTTTGGTTTTGCCCATAGCTCTCAATCTTGAAGTGCAGGAGATCTGGGCAGAGTGACAAATAATGGGAGAACAGATTTTAAATATTGCTCTTATAAACTTAGACAGTTACTTGAATAACAGGTTTTGCATTAGCATGCATTTTCTGAAGTACAGAAAGTCTGAAACTCCAATGTCTGTCATTATTTAGTGACTTCAGTCCTCAGTGTTTTTTTTAGAAAGAAAAAAAAAAAGAACAGATTTTATTAGGAAGAGACTAAAAATATGAAGAACAAAACTGGGCATTCTGTGAAAATCTGGACAACTGAGAGGTATCTTGCCCTACATCTGAAGTATCTACTAGGCAGGCTTATTAAATCTTCAGCAAGATTTATTTTCTTCAGCAACTGTTTTTAACTATGGCCAGGTTTTCTCAATCATAACCCCCTGTGGTATACATTCTATTCCAGCTTATAACTTATGCTTTCAAATGACAATGCTTACTTAGGCTGCTTTGTAATTTTTGCATTTAATTTGTCTGCTTCATAATGCCTACCCCTTTTTTGTAAAACACATACAGACCTGATGGACAAGGATAAAACCAGATGGTGTTCTTTATCATGTTTTTACTGATCAGTAATTCAGTAAAGCTTTAGCTTGGTAAACATAAAATAAAATGTGTCAACTCATTAAAAGGTCTGGGAACACAACAAAACAAGTGACTTGGTCTTTGTCTGAAAGGACTATGTAGTGGCTATTAAATAACATGCTTAGCTATATTGTTGCCTTCTCAATAACAGAAGGTTGTAGCACCTTGTTAAATATCCATCAAGTAATATTTAAGTACAGTTGTAAAGAGGTATGTAGTAGATCAGGTGTTTTCATTACCATGCAGCAAGCTTCTATGAAAAAAATTACCTTTAGTTAGTATCTTAATTTAAATACTTATTATATACTGTTTTTGGAAATGCTAATTATTCACGTTACTTTTGATTCCCAACCAGTCATGTAACCCTTTTCCCCACATTTGAACACCCCATTTACTACTTTTGCTTGCTTTCTATGCAAGTCAGTAGTCTGTCAGGTACACTGACAATAGTAAAGCCAGGTATTGTCTGTACACTGACAATATTAAAGCCAGGTATTGTCTGCACTGGCTGAGATAGGCACACATTGTAATATTCATCTAAGCAATCATGGTACCTTGGGGGCGTAACATCCAGGGTTATTGTCAGAGAGGTCTGGATAAGCAGGCCAGGGTAATAGTTTCTGTCTGTCTACCTTTTCGATCACTTCTATAAAATATACGCTATCTTAATTTATTATTAAGAAATTTTTGAGAGATGTTAATGGACAAACACAGCTAGACCACAAGAGGT
>NC_056746.1:1413155930-1413418430 GCF_019279795.1 Protopterus annectens | reverse complement strand
GCATACAGCCTAGATCACAAGAATGTAAATTCTGTAGGATTCTGTTATCTGCCCCATTATTACCTGAATTTCATGGCCTGATAGGGACAGGTAGTGAGAAAATGAAAAGAAACATACTGATGTGCGTAGCTGTAAAGCTTTATTATGCAGTCTGTTAATTAACTTTTCATCCATCTCAAAAGTTATATGATTAATTTATTTGCAAGTGGTATCTGTGATGAGCTCTGCTTTCAAAATAAAACTTAAATTGGCTATATTACTCAATAAACTGCATTTGCTGGGACATAAATATTTCACATCTGAGGAGGACCAGTGTCATACCTAACTGATTGCTGCTCAAAGTCAAGGGTCAGCAAAATTAAACTTGCCAGTTAATAGCTCATGTATCCGGCCATTTGCAGTTACTAAGCTAGACTTTAAAGAATATAAAAGTGTTAGGCACATATGCAACATTCTGTAAGAACAGTGTACTCTTAGCATATCAGTATAACAAGTGAATGCCTCACTTAAGACACAATTTATGAAAATAGCAAACACTACATGATATGGGCAACATCTTGCATCTTCCTTAAATAGATATATATTTTTTTAGTGGTTTATTGGTTTGGCTAATTCTTTTTTCATTTATATTATATATTATATTCTAATTTCATTTATATGCTGTTTCAGTACAGAACTTTGGCGAAATGTAGTCTAATTGTGGCTGCCTTGCTACAAGTTGTTACTCTGAGTTGTGTGAAGGAATCTGACTTCCCAAAGATCCCTAATTGGATTAAACTGGTAAATGGCAAATGAGTGTATGAATGGAAAAAATAGTATTCCAAGACTACTCCTACTCTTGTCTAATTTTGAAATATCAATGAAGCCCCCCAAATAAATGTGCCTACCACACTGGACGTTGCCCTGCAATAGGACTGGATTTATTTGTAAAGGTTTACCAAGAAAAGAGGTCAGCTGTTTTGACGGAAGTTCTTTCCAGTAAAAGTAATGTTTCTTAATATTTGAATAAAGTATTATGCAATCCCAATGCCTTGAAAAAAGTAAGAGTTAGATAACCCAATGCTAGCAGGCATGACAAAAGTAGATGCTGTGAATGTAGGTGTGATTAGAGTGTGTGATAGGGAACCTGTTATTAAACTTGATTAAAACATTTACATTGTCGGAAAGGCTTGATGTGGAGTGTTGCAGAATCCAGGATGATCATCCTTATGATGAAATAAAGACAGAAAATTACTGTTTGCATCAGATTTTCAGAAGACTGTTTCTAGATGTTTACTGTTTTCCACAACTACTTCAGGTCAGACAAATTTTTGTTTAAATAATCTGTTTGCATATTATGCTTTATTTCTATCAGCTTTTTTAAGACTTATAACTGAGGAATAGACATATTTAGTACCACCAAGAAGCATGCATGTCAGTATTGTCAAACCAGGCTGATACTCACAAGAACAAGTGAGATCTGACAGTTTCAATGACTTTCGGAACTATACCTCATAAAGTCAAGGTCTTTGCTCAAAACAGATGCGTGCTGGTACAGATGCGTGCTGGTAGATGTTATATATTGTGATGTCATCCAAAATACTGCCTTTTTAAATACTTTCGGGTCAGTGATTATTTGGTAGAATTCATAAAAACTTTTCTTTTAGTACAAATTGGTGTTAAACACTGCATGTCAGTTTGGAGTATGTGATAGCTTTGACAGTACAATCATGAATATCATCTCAGACCTCTACATAGCACCTGTGAAGCTCTGCAGTATTACAAAACAGGTGATGACCATTCTGCCCTGCCATATTTAACTAATGTCAGATTCTTAAATTATGGGGATGTGTAACATTGGGGCCAAATGCACATCTTCATGTTACAGAATTAGCAAGACATTCCGGCCCACATTGGGTCCAAATGCACATTGTTTTATTACAGAATCAGCAAGGCATTGTGGCCCCAGAAGCTCAAAAGCCATTTCTGGTCAAAATTTTACAGGCATGTTTATTGATGTTTACTGGTGTTTCTGCTCAGAATTTTGCAGGTATGTTTATTGGTGTTTCTGCTCAGAATTGTACAGGTATGCTTATTGGTGTTTACAGCTGATTCTGCTCAGAATTTTGTAGGTATGTTTATTGGCGATTGCTGGAGTTTTTGCTCAGAGTTTTACAGTTGTTTATTGGTGTTTACTGCTGTTTCTGCTCAGAGTTTAACAGGTATGTTTATTGGTGTTTCTGCTCAGAATTTTACAGGTATGTTTACTGCTGTTTACTGGTGTTTCTGCTAAGAGTTTTACAAGTATGTTTATTGGTGTTTCTGCATAGAATTTTACAGCTATGTTTATTGCTGTTTACTGGTGCTTCTGCTCAGAGATTTACAGGTATGTTTATTGGTGTTTACTGATGTTTCTGCTCAGAGTTTTACACGTATGTTTATTGCTGTTTACTGGTGCTTCTGCTCAGAGATTTACAGGTATGTTTATTGGTATTTACTGGTGTTTCTGCTCAGAGTTTTACATGTATGTTTATTGGTGTTTACTGGTGTGTCTGCTCAGAGATTTACAGGTATGTTTATTGGTGTTTACTGATGTTTCTACTCTTTTTACAGGTATGTTTATTGGTGTTTACTGGTGTTTCTGCTCAAAGTTTTAAAGGTATGTCTATTGATGTTTACTGGTGTTTCTGCTCAGAGTTTTACAGGTATGTTTATTGGTGTTTACTGGTGTTTCTGCTCAGAATTTTACAGGTATGTTTATTGGTGTTTACTGGTGTTTCTCCTCAGAGTTTTACAGGTATGTTTATTGGTGTTTACTGGTGTTTCTGCTCAGAATTTTACAGATATGTTTATTGGTGTTTACTGGTGTTTCTGCTCAGAATTTTACAGGTATGTTTATTGATGTTTACTGGTGTTTCTGCTCAGAGTTTTACAGGTATGTTTATTGTTGTTTACTGGTGTTTCTGTTCAGAATTTTACAGATATGTTTATTGGTGTTTACTGGTGTTTCCTGCTCAGAATTTTACAGGTGCGTTTATTGGTGTTTACTGGTGTTTCGGCTCAGAATTGTATAGGTATTTTATTGGTGTTTACTGTTTTTTTCTGTTTAAAGTTTTATAGGTATGTTTATTGGTGTTTACTGGTGTTTCTGCTCAGAGTTTTGCAGGTATATTTATTGGTGTTTACTGGTATTTCTGCTCAGAAATTTACAGGTATGTTTATTGGTGTTTACTGGTGATTCTGCTCAGAATTTTACAGGTATGTTTATCCATGTTTACTGGTGTTTATGCTCAAAATTTTGCAGGTATGTTTATTGGTGTGTGCAGTTGTTTTTGCTCAGAGTTTTAGTTATGCTTATTGGTGTTTACTGGTGTTTCTCCTCAGAATTTTGCAGGTATGTTTATTGGTGTTTACTGCTGTTTCTGCTCAGAATTTTACAGGTATGTTTATTGGTGTTTACTGGTGTTTCTGCTCAGAGTTTTATAGGTATGTTTATTGGTGTTTCTGCTCAGACTTTTGCAGGTATATTTATTGGTGTTTATTAGTCTTTCTGCTCAGAATTTTACAGGTATCTTTATTGGTGTTTCTGCTCAGAATTTTACAGGTATGTTCATTGGTGTTTACTGGTATTTCTGCTCAGAGTTTTACAGTTATGCTTATTGGTGTTTACTGGTGTTTCTGCTCAGAAATTTACAGGTATGTTTATTGGTGTTTACTGGTGTTTCTGCTCAGAGTTTTACAGGTATGTTTGTTGGTGTTTACTGGTGTTTCTGCTCAGAATTTTACAGGTATGTTTATTGGTGTTTCTACTCAGAATTTTATAGGTATTTTATTGGTGTTTACTGTTTTTTCTGCTCAGAGATTTACAGGTATGTCTATTGGTGTTTACTGGTGTTTCTGCCCAGTGTTTTACAGGTATGTTTTTCTGTGTTTACTGGTGTTTCTGCTCAGAGTTTTACAGGTATATTTATTGGTGTTTACTGGTGTTTCTGCTCAGAGTTTTATAAGTATTTTTAACAAGAACTTGGGAGGATGGCCTAATGGTAAGGGTGTTTGCCTTACAAACACAAGGTACAGGGTTTGAATTTCACATGGGATAATTGGCTAGGCTTAAAATGGCTCGCAAGGGCAGTTAGCCTAGTATGAATCTATGAATCTATGTTTACTGGTGTTTCTGCTCAGAATTTTACAGGTATGTTTATTGGTGTTTACTGGTGTTTCTGCTCATTTACATGTATGTTTATTGGTGTTTACTGATGTTTCTGCTTATTTACATGTATTTTTATTGGTATTTACATGTGTTTCTGCTCAGAATTTTACAGGTATTTTTATTGGTATTTACATGTGTTTCTGCTCAGAGATTTACAGGTATGTTTCTTGGTGTTTACTTGTGTTTCTGCTCAGAGTTTTACAGGTATGTTTATTAGTGTTTCTGCTCAGAGTTTTACAGGTATGTTTATTGGTATTTACTGGTGTTTCAGCTCAGAGTTTTACAGGTATGTTTACTGATGTTTACTGGTGCAGAAAGGCAGCAGTTTAAGCTGCTGCTTCTTCAGCACATCCTTGTGGTACTATAGTCTACTTTGTGCCAGGTTACTTATGATATGCAGTAAAATGGAAACATAAAGGTAGACAATGTAACTGAATAATGCACCATGTTCACTGGCTGCATCTAAAGTACATAGCTAGGCATATCATTGCTGCGATTAACTGAAGTGTCATGTCAGGGCTGTCTTCTGTTATATACCTTTCCACTATAGGGTGTGGCTTTTTTAACATAGTACTACAGTAAGTATATTTGAAACAGTTAATGCTTTGTTGTCTTTTATTTGGGAGGATTCTTCATGTACCCCAGTTTGCTTCTGAAAGGGCAGTATTTTTGTTTTCAGGTTGACAGAGTAAATCATCAGACATATAACACACATCTGCAAACTCCTTTCAATAGCTCACACTTTTCTTATGATGCAGAGTTAGTTATATTTAGGGGTGAAGCACCTGCAATGTCATATGTGGTTATAGTTTTAAAACCATAGGAAGTTCTAATTGGTGAAAGAAGTTCAAGTCATTTTACCAGTTTGTCAGCAAGGTATAATGAAAAGCCTTGCTTTGTACTGTAAAGAGAATACTTTTTGCTGAATTTTGCTTAGGTCCTGAGTTATCAGTGCTAAAAATAATATGGTTTAAATAACAATATACAGGATCCAATAACTGTTCACATGTCAATTTGGAATATCCAGAGTGAGTCCTGATATTCAGGAGACATAAAGCAGAGTACCAATGCTGGGCATGATATAGTAAGATGTAGCAGCTTCCTAGTAAGTGAAACACTAAAGTAGAAGTTGCAAAAAATGATAATAGAAAAAATAGGTTCACTTTCTCCTTTAGAAGTCAATGAACTGGCTTAAGAAAATAGTACAGCAAATCAGTGAACAGCAATGAAAAAAAGAGCAAATCAGTGAACAGCAATGAAAAAAAGAGCAAATCAGTGAACAGCAATGAAAAAAAGAGCAAATCAGTGAACAGCAATGAAAAAAAAATACTTAGTAGTCAGAATAGAATTCAAGAAGTGAGACTCCCTTTGGTGTTCTTACTGCAATTCAGAAATGCTGTAGAAATTTGTTCTAAAGTTATCTACTTTATATCCATTACTGCTGTTCCTACTTCCTGTACACTGACCGCAGCTTTTTTCAGACTCCAAAAGCCTGTGCTATTGTATGTTACAGAACCCCACACACACACACACACACACACACACACACACACACACACACACACACACAGTATATTCATGCCAGAGGTACATCTTGTCTCCTGGAGTACCTTAATTTACTATTTTGCTTCAATGCTAACTTTACAATTTATATCCATTTCAAACACAGTTCATCTTCAGGCAAGAAAGCAAAGGATTAATTCAAAAGGCTATTTTTGTTTGTATTTCTGCAGTTCCTACATTTGCAATGATACTGCTCACCCTAATTTAGGTTGTATCTGCTTTTTCTTTACTCTAAGTCTTAGTAGCCCTCACCATGCCTAAGCTGTTAACCTCCCACCATCTTTGCCTACTCTGTGCCCTTATTTCTTCTTGTCATCGCCCTCCCCTAGAGCTGGATACATGTATGTATCCAGGCATGTGCAATGTATCTGTACCTTTTTTTTTTTTTGGTATGTTTTATTTTATGCAATGACATATCCAGACATGAATAAAAATGTTATAACATGTTTATTATGTTTAGTATTGTTTAATTATAAAATCTATTAAACTGGTTTTTTTTTAGTTTACCAAGCTGGCTAAATGGGTATTATACTTAAGTACATAATTTCAGAATTTTTTCCATTACTGAAAATGTTATGTTGTCCAGCAGCTTACAGTGGCAGGGATAGGGGGTGGGGAGGGCTACCTTCTGGAAGGTGGTGTAAAGTTTCAAAAATCCTAGCTTACACCATTGATTAGTTTGTAAACGCTAATCTGAATGATGTGAAAGTATGAATTAATACAAGGCCCTGATAATATTGCTGTCTCAGAAACATGGATTAATCCAAAGACTCTGGTCTAGACGTAATGGAAAAGTAAATAAACACGTTTATATATACCAGGGAGCAGTTCGTGTGGGGGGGGGGATTATACTTACAACCAAAACATCTGGCATGTAAACTTCTTAAAAGCATTAGCCTATGCCTTCTCTGAGTATTGGTGGCCATTTAACAGTTTATATTATTGCAAGCTACATTCTTCCTGCAGTATCCTCGTCATCACTTGCTGACCTTTCACAAACCTTTGAATAATACTGTAATACTAATGCTGGATATACTGGTAGATTACCTGGATGCTTCCTGCAGTATCTTCGTCATCACTTGCTGACCTTTCACAAACCTTCAAATAATGCTGTAATACTAAAGCTGGATGTACTGTTAGATTACCTGGGTGCGTCCTGCAGTATTTTCGTCATCACCTGCTGACCTTTCACAAACCTTTAAATAATGCTGTAATACTAATGCTGAATGTACTGTTAGATTACCTGGATGCTTCCTGCAGTATCTTCATCATCACTTGCTGACCTTTCACAAACATTTAAATAATACTGTAATACTAAAGCTGGATGTACTGTTAGATTACCTGGATGCTTCCTGCATTATCTTCGTCATCACTTGCTGACCTTTTACAAACCTTTAAATAATGCTGTAATACTAAAGCTGGATGTACTGTTATATTACCTGGATGCTTCCTGCAGTATCTTCATCATCACTTGCTGACCTTTCACAAACCTTTAAATAATGCTGTAATACTAAAGCTGGATGTACTGTTAGATTACCTGGATGCTTCCTGCAGTATCTTCGTCATCACTTGCTGACCTTTCAAAAACCTTTGAATAATACTGTAATACTAAAGCTGGATGTACTGTTAGATTACCTGGATGTGTCCTGCTGACCTTTCATAAGCCTTTAAATAATACTGTAATACTAAAGCTGGATGTACTGTTAGATTACCTGGATGCTTCCTGCACTATCTTTGTCATCACTTGTTGACCTTTCACAAACCTTTAAATAATACTGTAATACTAAAGCTGAATGTACTGTTAGATTACCTGGATGCTTCCTGCAGTATCTTCGTCATCACCTGCTGACCTTTCACAAACCTTTAAATAATACTGTAATACTAATGCTGGGTGTACTGTTAGATTACCTGGATGCTTCCTGCAGTATTTTCGTCATCACCTGCTGACCTTTCACAAACCTTCAAATAATGCTGTAATACTAATGCTGGGTGTACTGTTAGATTACCTGGATGCGTCCTGCAGTATTTTCGTCATCACCTGCTGACCTTTCACAAACCTTTAAATAATACTGTAATACTAAAGCTGGATTTGCTGTTAGATTACCTGGATGCTTCCTGCAGTATCTTCATCATCACTTGCTGACCTTTCACAAACCTTTAAATAATACTGTAATACTAAAGCTGGATGTACTGTTAGATTACCTGGATGCTTCCTGCAGTATCTTCGTCATCACTTGCTGACCTTTCACAAACCTTTAAATAATACTGTAATACTAAAGCTGGATTTGCTGTTAGATTACCTGGATGATTTCTCCTACTGACCTTTTCTTCCTTGACTGCCATGTTTTTCCTGCAACGTCTTGCTGAATCCTCTTAAATTAGACTTTCATACAGATACTTGGTCTCTGTTAGGCTCTCTGGCCACTGATCAGTCTACCAAAACTTTTAACTTAAAATTAAAGGCTGCCAAATTACTTTACACTTCAATGCCAAAAGATCTTATCGTCTATTGGAACAAATCTACAGCAAAACCATTTCATCAAAGTCTAAAAACCACTGTCTTGTTTACCTTGACAACCTCATCATGGGCTTGATTTTCTTTGACTTTGATATCAGTTCTGCTTACTTTGTGATTCAAAGCTTTCTTTCCTTCATGAGAAACTACTGTCTTATATGTTCTAAGTTCATGAAAATGAGCTTACCTTAAATGACCTGTAAAATTAAGCAGCTTTGAAGCTTTGAGGTTCCGTTTGGAAATAGTATAAACACATTAAAAATGTGTATTCACATAACTCATTTGTTACTATATGCAACCTATGTAAGAAAGCTATTTGAAGGGGGATAACTATGTACTTTAGTGAAAAGACAGTTTAAGCTTCTTTGTGATCCCAAACCCTTTGGAAAGAAGTAAACTGCCTTCCTGGGTGCTTTAAATCACCTTATGACCTTGGTCTCCTGTCTACTTTTGAAACATTTGATTGGTCTCTTGTTTATAATTCTAGCAGTGTGTTTGTTCACTGCCTAAAAGCCTACAATGCAAAATAATCTAATGCCTCATCTCAATATCTCCAGATTAACCCCAACACTAGATCTAAAACTGGTAAAGACATATTCCATAGATAGTATGGCAACTGTGTATGCACTCTCTGTTCCCTCATGTTTAGATTGTTACTGCAAAGCTTTATAAACTGTGACCCATAAGGCAGATATTACTGATCTATCATTCACATTTAATCTGTCATTCATATTGTCTTTCAATTTCTTCAACACTAGGACTATATCCACCTGGCCTAATTCATACTTAAACTCTCGTATCCTAATAAACTTCTCACATTAGAAAGTAAATCATTCTTTGTTCTTATTGCAACTAATTTAATACATGCTGCCATTTTCCTGGATTATTGTTAGTGTCCCACAATCAAAACAATGTCCAAACTTTGCAAGGTTATTGGTACAATTTTATATCACATGAATGTATTTATATTCATCTACTATCACTGCATAGCTTTTGCATAAAACTCAGTGCACGTGAAATGGGTTTAGCATATAATAAATAAAGTTTCCTTGACAAAGGGCACACTAGACACTCCTCATTTAGATCATTGTTGCAGTATTTCTAACTGTTGGGACTTCAGCTACTGAAGGCTTAACATCCTTTTCAACTTCCAGAGCTCAGCAGCACCGCCGTCCCTACCCACCCCACCCCCAGCATGGCAGACATCTGAATCTCAAGGATTTCAGTACACTCCCTGAATAAAATAAATTAGAGAATTGTGGCATGTTGTGTGCGAAGATTTAACTGTTGGTTGTCTTTTCCCGAAGCACATTACCTTCTCTTATAATAGGTATTTCAATTTAAAACAAATGTTAAATAGGAAACTTGAGCCTTTGACCAACATAAATGTTGGGATGTATTGTTGTGGTCGTTGTTTGGTTTGTGACAAGATAAAAAAATATGCATGGAATGAAAATAAATGGGAGGAAATATTTGGCATTTGAAAGGTTTGATTGCATGTCATCAGGGGTGGTGTACATTTTGGGGTGTGATTGTATCACGCCGCTATGGTACATCAGCCAGACTATACCAGGAAGGTTAAGGTGCGTATTTTGGAGCATTTGGGGGATTTTAGGAGGAGAAATATGGATAGGCCAGTAGCCACTCATTTTATCAACATGCATAATGGTAGCATTGCAGGTTTTGTATTTAGTGTATTAGCTAGACCTCATTTTTGTACAGGAAATTTTAAGACTGCACTAAATAGGTTAGAGCATAGAATGATTATGGGGTACCATACATTATTTCCCGTTGGGATGAATTTAGATAGTGGATGAATACGATATATGGGTGTGTTGGAATCTTTGAATCATAATGAAATTTGAGTGTATTTAATTATTTATTTCTAAATGTGCATTTCAATGTTATACATATTTATAAATATTTATTTAAATTTGTTTAGTAATAAGTAGCATTTTTGGAAAAAATGTATAATATTTGCAAGTTGAAAAGTAACATGAATTATTATATTATATCATATTATATTATTAATATGTTTTTTAGTTAGTTTTTCTATAAATAAGACTTTGTATTACTTGAATTTCCACATATAATATCAAATGAATGTTAGACGATTTGTTAAAGTGCTCATAGGGTTAATTAGTTAATGAACTGATTGATTGTTTAATTGATGAGTATATAAAAGAGAGTGTGCATATTTGAATATTTGTTCCATTGAAGGCGAATTGCAGAGGTACCAGGATGGATGAATAACATGGATTAAAGTTATTTCTCTTTATCTCACCTTTTGACTGCTTCTTTCGCTGGTGTATCTTTGAACACTCCCTGAATAAAACCAGTATCTACCTACAACATCTCACATATTTCTTGCTGCAGTTTGCAGAATATGCAAAACTTTTATTGCGCCCTTATTCAGCCTGCTCAGTACAGATAAGAGACTTTATTAATATAATTTGTTTGCCTGCTGTTTATAGACGTGTATCATTTAAGTAGTCAGGTATTTGGCTATGTATGGAACATATAAGGCTCCAAGAAATGCTGATACAGTTGTGATCAAAAGATTCCCCATAAGGATGTCCCTAGCCATTGGGTCATATCTTTAATCATAGAACACAGCATCAAGGACTATAGAGTTTGTCAGGGATTTACTCCTAAGGCTATAAGAAGTGCACAGTATTCCCTGCAAAACTATTTGGATGGGAAGAGACTGTACACCACTGCATCATCAAGTTTGTCATTGGCCTCTGATGTGTCCCCCTGGAAGAAGCACAGTAAGGAGATGGCAGATAGAAACATGGGGAATGTGATATCTGACATCCCACTGCAACTTGACTATGTATGCCTTAATGAGGCCTCTTTGTAGCCCTTAAATCATACTCCAGCCCACTCCCACATCTTCCTCTAAAGTATCAGATAACTCAGTGCCTAGAAACTGTGAGTTTATTATAAGAATAATGAATGTTTTTCCACTGATGAAGGCTTTGCAGCCAAAACCGGTATGGACAATAAAAGGGTTTAGCCTTTTGGCTTAATCCAAGTGTTTTTTGTGCCTTTTTCCCACATGCTGACTATTCGTGTTCACTTCAGTTTATTATAAGACACAAATGTGTTTTGCAGATTGTAGCACAGAGTTGCAAGCTCCAATTCATAAAGAATCCCAAAATGTCAAGCATTCCTACTGTGACAAAAGGCCAAGCACAGATAATCCCCCTTTAATTCAGAAACTTCTGCTGTTGAAGATAGTAGAGCCTGTATAATGGCAGGACAAAAGAAATGGTCATCTAATATGAGACATTTCTTAGTGCCCAGAAAGGAAGGGCCATGGACACCCTTCCTGGACCTTTCAAGGCTAAACACTTATCTCAAGGTCACAAAATTCAAATACTATCATTGCAGATTGTCTTGTCTGTTTCTGAGGCATGGTTGACTTACTAAGCATCCAAACTGTTCACTTTCCTCAGTAGCATTTTCCAGGTGTCTTTTTTATGTCAATAAGAAGGAAACTGTGTAATTCCCTTCTAAGCATGTGTAGATATTTAAACACTACAGCTAGCACTAGCAACATAATAACTCCCTATAATAGGCTTTTCTTAGTTGGAAAAACTCGAATAATTGCAATACATATGCTGGCCCAAAAAGGTTAGTACATCAAGTATATGCTCAATTGTTTTTATGGCTAGTCATCTGTTATTCTCAGTGTTTGTGTTTTAGACACCCTCTTTTCAAATGTTATGCATTTATTTTATTTCATTTTCCCTATTTTTATGCATTATGGCTTCTGATATGAGTTATAGCTGACAAGGGTTTTTGGACTGTTCAACTACCCAGTATAAGCTGAAAAATGTAAATAAATTAAATACATTTACTGTGGGCTGTTAAGTTTATTTTTTGTGTTAGAATGACAAGATCAACCCCATAATGGAGTTGGTATTACATTTGTTACATCCTGAGCACAAAGGCAATTTGGCTTAACTGTCTTGGGTAATGTCTGCTTTCAGGGAGCACAGGATGGAATGCAAAGGCAGTTATGTACAAGGTAGACCAAGGCAGAAGTCACAGTGGTCATCCAGCTTAGAAAGAACCAAGGTGTGCCTCAGCATTGGACAGCCATCTGGAAGTTTCTAGTGCATCACTTTAGTGAAATTCAATATATGGAAAACTTTAGACTTGATTACAACAGCAGCCTGACCAAACCAGAGATCATGGACAGTCATTAATAAATACAGTCTTGGGTATTGACTAGAGTATTTATAGTATAACATTAGGATGAAATGGTTAGGCTTGAAATGACCTCCGGGTCAATAGCCTAGTAACATCCTATAACCCTATAAGTCCACTTCTAGGTCTTAGACCTGAATATTTGCATGAGGAGACTGGCTATTCCAGTTGTTTCCAAGTGCCTGATGACCACCTTAATTGATTAGCTGAAAAGTTCTAGGATGAAAAATTCCTTCTTTGCTGGATTACATTTCAGATTTAATCAGAACTGCTGGAAACCTTAATGCAGATATTGAGCATCACAAATAAATAAATACATTACCATTTCTAGAAGCATGAAACAAGCAGGTGAGTTTGATCAAAGGTCAGTCTGGCTTACATTACCTATTGCTAGTCTTCTGTGTCATCATGTGGATGTTAAACAGCCTAGGTGACAGTGTATACCCCTGTGACACTCCCAATGGCATGTGGACAGTAGAGCAGAGTGATAGTGTATATCCCCATTACACTCCCAATGTCATGTTGACAGTAGAGCAAGGTGACAGTGCCTACCCCTGTGACAATTCCAATGGCACGTGAACAGTAGAGCAGACACCAAAAACTGCTTGTTGTGTTCTGTACTGTGAAAATATAAACCAGCTGTGGAGTGTAGAGTCCACAGACATAATGCAAGTCAAGTTCACAAATTTAATATAACTACTAGAAGTAAGCTGTGGCTGTGATGCCAAACTTGATAGAGTAAGGAGAAAAGCTCACCTATGATCTATGACCAAGAGAAGATAATTTGTTACAAAAGTGCTGTCAACTCAGTGCCGGTCGTCCATCTGAATTCAAACTGGAAGTTCTGCAAAATGCCACAGATGGAAAGAAAGTTGTATCGTGAAAGTAATCACCTGTTCACCAGCTTTTCTTAAAAGGGATGCTTAATTGGGTCTATACTTTATAAAGAGACTTCAAAACCACAAGACAAGAGCAGATATCAAATACCCCATCCTGTGCCATCAGCATACCTCTCAAGTGTACCTCATTACGAGGAACGTACCTCATTTGGGGTCTTAAAAAGTTCATGTTCCTCAAAGTTCCACATTGAAAGAGTCTGTCACACATTCAGTGTTAGGAATTTTTTTAAGTGAAATCCATGGTAAATAGAAATCAATCATATCAATTCATTAAAGGATCTTCTTTATACGTAAAATCAGCATATTTTAACCATACTATGACCTTCCTAGTTGAAGTTGTTAGTAAGCCATTAGTATGTGTTCCACATTTTGCCCATTTGTTCCACATTATGAAGGCGAGTGTTCCTCATTCTGGAGATGGAAAGTTAAGAGCTATGGTTATCAGTACATATTGATATGTTGAACACCAGACCATGCCAAAGACAATCAGTTTTACATGCTTGATAGCTTGCAGTGTTACTGACATTTGAGAAATGTTTATGCACACTTAGAAGAACAACCTTTTCTGATTGTAGGACCAGTCCCAGTGTTGTTATGGTGGGAAAAGCAATTTTCATCCTGATGGATTTGGTTTTCTTTGTGAAGAAAACTGAGCAAACTAAAACAACCGCTCTTGCATCAACAACTTTCAGTTGAAGGCAGTCTTGGATGCTTAATGTGCCAACTTTTTGGTAACATGAGAGAGCAGATTTCTCACCACATTTAATGTTGGGTCAACCATTGTAAGAAGAGTCAGTTTATTAATTTACTACTCTCCGATCTGTAGTGTTAAGCAGAAACTTGTACATACTGTATACAGTGGGACCAATACAATGGAACCAGTTTCCTGCTATATCCTCTCTGTCCCACAGTCCACTCCATGTAATGCTCACAGGAGGCCATTGAGCCTTGAGTATTTTGCCCAGAAGGAATGGAAAAAACATTCAGGTACAACCTTGTCCATTGCCGTTATCAGCTTTTCCTTAGGGAGGATGAGTGGATGTAATTCTTTTGAATTTTATGCATCCTCAGGAAAATCCGAAACACACAGTGCTATTAGGTGACTTTGAAATCATCATCGGTAGTTGTGAAACACCAAGACAAACATGACATCTAAAGTGTGTTAGTCTATATGAACTAAAAACATTCTGAGAAAGGCCTTCTGTAGTAGTGGTCCTGTGATTACCTGACCGGAGAGTCATATGTGTTCAGTGGGGTCACAGGAAATGAAGGAGAGTTAATACCCATTACTGTAGATATGCTTGAAAACAGACTGTGTGTCAGTATGTTGTCAACAGCATTCTGTAGCATTCCAGCCAATGATCACATTCCAAACAGTGATTGCATTCCAACCAATCATCGCATTCCAGCTAGTGATCACATTCCAGCCAATGAACTCACACCTTTAACACCAGGTGCTTCATTTGTTTCTTTATGCATCAACACTGGTACAAGTGGGAGGTGGCTCAAAGTGTTCTTGATGCTTTTCCTTCAGTTGCTCTTAATATAATTACTTGGATGTGTTTGTGCATCTTTCACTCCAGTTATGTTTGCTTGGATATGTTTGGTTTTTAAAGTATAGTTTACATGTTGACTAAGTAGATATAATGGACAAACGTATAGGTCACATGGGGAATTGACACCCCCATAAAAGTTGTTTCTACCTGGAATGCAGTTAGCTACCTTGATGTAGTTAAGAGCAGCCTGTCTAGTCCTCCAGCTGATGCTGCTATGGAGTTTAGGCATGAGCAGTCTAATTTCATTGTGTCTTAGTGGATCCATTCTTGAAAGGTATCAACACTTTTTCCTAAAAATAATACAGTGGTTGTGGTACCTGGAAGTGTTTGTCCTCAAACTGGCTAGTTTATTCCTAAGCTGCAGTTAATTTTTATCCACATAACACCACTGCCAGAGTATGTGAACAACTATTGCGCGACATTTTACAATGAACTGAGAATAAGTTATTAATCTCAGAATGGGTCCATTGTTGTACACCTGTCATTCCTCTATCCTTCCCCATGTATAATTCTGTCCCATCCTTGCTATCGTTTTACATTTTAATCCATAAATATTACCAGTTGGATTGTTTCCTTAGCATTCCTTGTCTGTAGTGTTTTAAAAAAATTATAAATGCATAGCATAGAGTAAGGACTTGGGTTCAGATTTACCAGTGGCACCTTACAGTAAAACTGACAATCTGAATTACAGTTTAGCAGGGTGGAACTCAATTAATTGTTCGCTGATTTCTAAACTTCAGTCACATTGCCAGTGTTCTTGCATCCTAGTATGCTAATCAAAGTAAGTTCACAGCATGCTATAGTAACAGCAGAATGGATCAGAAACTAACACCTTAGCTCAGATTATTGTAATTTGGCAGTTCCTGTTTTTCTTGAGTCCATCTGTAAGAATATGCAGTTGTATGAATTCATTCCATTAGGATATGGGAATCCCTGTACATGTTGCTCCCTTACGCTGTGAAAGAAAGAAAAGGAATCAATGACCTTTAAATGGAGAGCCTGAAACCATTTGCAGTAGTTGGTCACAAATGTCCCTGACACCAAATGTGCAGGTGGCCGAAACACAAGAGCCAAGAGAGTTGAACTGGGACATAAATGGCTTAATGAGGAAAGCCACACTAAATCGGTCAGCTTGTCCATGCATTCTATAAGAGCAAGTTAGAAAGCAGGCATAGATTCCCAGGATGTAAGTGAGGGCTGCTGAATTCGAAACCAGACAATTGGTATGTGCCTGTTGGCATGTTTTGTGATGCTATAATGCCCCTTAACTATGCAATCACGAACTGAGCTGATTTTCAACTGCTTTTTGAAGTACTGATTTTTTTTGCAAAAAGTTTAAGCCGTGCATACATTTACTAATATTAACTTCATACATTGATTAATTATCAGCTTTTTCGTGGCTCTTGTTCTGTCAGTATACATTTGCAGGCTTATCTTGGCTGCACCTTGATTTAGCTTCAAAAGCCCTTGAGTGATAGCTTTTTATCATTGCTGTAACATGATCTGAACATATTTGGAGACAAAAAGGGTATATTTCAGTAGCTGTAACGTTTTTCATTTTTATCTCAACTCCCACGCACACCCATTCAAGCTACTAAACGGTGAAAGAACTTGAATGCAATTATTTCTTCTTTTATCAGCTTTCCTTTGTAAGTGCTGCCACAGGTTTCTGCAGCAGTGTGCAGATATCCTTCCTTGTCCTTTGTTAATTAGTAATGCTAATTCTTATGACTGTCAGTTATAAGAGGAGAGGTCTTAAATTTTCTTTACTCACGTTACCATCTGCAGACTATGGTCTGGAAATACTCATCTTATTCTGTTAAGCTTGTCATAGCTTATTTGTTTTGCACTTAACAGCAGTGGATTTTTTTATGTCATTAGAGGCTCAGTAGATAGCATACAGTGAGGTTCTATACTGACATCCACACTTTGGATTAATTTTTCTAGGACTTACACTGTAGAGCAGCATAGCAGGGCTGCTGTTCTCCTCAGGTGTTATCCTTCAGGTAAGATGTTAAACTGAGGTCCAACCTGTCAAAGTTAGTTGTACCTCGAATGGAGGTACAACATACCACGCATTTGTCAAAAAAAGGTGGTATTCATTTAGAATGCAGCTGAGTAGAATTTTTATGAAGCACAACTCAAAAGTTCTTTTTTAAGCAAAATTCACAGCTCCATTATAGTTGCCATAATCAGTAGAAACCAGCACATCTTTGCACAGTAACCAGCACGGTGTGGAACATGTTCCCAGAATTTCTAAGGGAGCATGACAGCAAATGTGACCACCCATCAAGAAGAATACAAAATATATTGGTGTTAAAATTCAGCATCGGATTGAAAAGACAGAAAACATATATCGTGTCAATAAGTTCTCACAACTAGGAGTTTGTCGTATGTAAAAAAATAAAGAAAATAAAGAAGGAAAAACATGCACAGAGTTGAAAGATGTAGCTGTCTCCTTCTTGCTATGATTGCTGTGACGACATGGCATAACAAAAAAGCAGCCAAGATGCAAAATGTAATTGGTTTCCCTTTGGTTGCTTGAGACCACTTTGCTTGAGTTCTTTTAGCTAAAGTATAAAGGCTCAGACATTTCTGTTTGCTTGCTGCATGTTGTAGAGATTGCATTTCTGAATACTACTGTCAATCCAAGATTGCAGTGCCCTGAAGAAAGTATGAGTGTCTGTTACTTATAACTGGTTCTGCAAGCTACAATGACTTTAGAGACAGAATATTAAAGTAAAAGTGACTTGGGGTGGGAGCTTGTCCCCCTACAAAATTTTTATTTGCAGAAGGTGTAATTGCACAAAACCTTATTCTCTTTATGACTGGTTCCTTGGTTTATGCATTTGACAGAAAAGATTGTGCTATAAGGGCCAAGGGCCAAGATGTGTTTTGGGGTGTGGTTATAGCATAAATGGGACATAGAGGAAACTATACAATCCCCATGAGAAAGGTGTAAAATGCATGCTAGGCTGGTTTAACACTGTATTTACAATACACATGTGTAAATATCAAATGTGTAAGGAGCTAAAAAGGAAAGTATTAAAATTCATTAGAAGAAGAACTCGAATAATAATAGGTTTGCCGTGTTAAGTCTTTGAACTCAGAGGTGCTGATGTGGTGATTTTGGATGACCTAAAGGAGAAGCTTTCCAATTCGTGATCAGATCTGACCATACATGAACATACTACAGGTGTAATACAAGTGACCATAAGCGAACAATACTACAGGAGTAGTACAAGTGACCATACATGAACTACAACTCAAGTGCTCTAGGTTGCACTGCATCTGAATCGTTTTAGTGTGTTTTAGCTTCCATTCTGTATATATAAACTTTTCTGTATATATAGACTAGCTACTGATTCTACTGTATTACTGCCTCTTAAATCGTTTTTCAGTTGTGCACTTGCCTTGCTTCATTCAAAAAGTTTAAATTGCTAATTTTGTAGAGTTTTAATTGCATTTACTGTTTAGGGCTACACACTCAAGTGCATTAGCCTTTTCTGTGTTTATTTACTGTATTATTGCATTGTTTACCCTGTTTTAACCAAAAAAAAAAAAATACTATCTTGTTTGCTCGTTTCCTGCCTTTCTTAGCTAGTATAGTCCAGATCCCAGGCTTTGCTGGTTTCAGGACTTTATTTTCTGTGTTCAGAGCTATCCATACCTTGCTGTGGTAGAGGGAAGTCCTACTGCTTACTAGTGGGAGTGTTGAGCATTGTACTGCCTATATAACACTAGAGGAGGGGTTTCCAGCTCTGAAATTGTAATTTTATTAGCCATTTTGAGCTGATTTCTATCCCTTTCAACTTTCTGGCTTTAAAACTCGTGTGTTTGTGCATTTTTCGCATTGTGCAGCACCGCGGGGCTACTGTTAAACTATTCCAGGTGCCAGAAAGTCTGCTCTAAAAATTTTCCCTTACAACTAGCTGGTTTCTCAGTAGTAGCACTAAAATCTGAACCCCTGTGACTAGCACTTGCTGTAGAACCTGCTGGAAAGCACTAGGAAGCCTTAAACTGATACAAGCACTCAACTCTCCTTGTTAATAAGGAAAAATTAATCGTAGGCACTGAACAGCCTAAAATTGCAAAGTACCTTGCAAATGTAAGGGAAAACAGCTTTTGTACTTTACAAAAAAAGGACCTAAACAGACTTGTCCAAGATTTAGCTTCCGGTGATTTCTCCTGTCCACCTGGTGAATCTGGGCATACTGGGGCAATGCAGCAATTGCTTCGTGTACACAGACAACCCTCTCCTCCTACCACCCAACACTACAACCTGTGAGAGATGCACTTACATAGCCCAACTGGAAGCAAAGCTCTCTCCAGCCAAGATTGTGCTAAACAGTCAAGAGGAGAAGGTTAACACCTGCACTACACCTCAAGCAACACATAGCCCTTCAAAACCCACACCATTAACACCCACAGATAGCAACACTAAACCCATATATGCGGAGGCCCTTAACATTAACCTGCCCAAGCAACAAGGACCTCCGAAGCTGAAACGTAAACAAACACCAGTCACAACCGAAGTGACACATAGCTCACAACACCAGTGTGCCACCCAACAACAGCCCCTAAGGCAAGACAATGTACTCAACACTTTAGTCATAGGTGACTCTATAGTCAGGCACACTGATGTCCCACTGACCAGGCTGAACAAGTAGAAAATTACAGTCAGCTGCCTGTCGGGTGCCAGGATCCGCCACATAACGCATGCACTCAAGTCACTCCACAGCAAGTAGAAATACGACTCTGTCATTGTCCATGTTGAGATGTACCTCCCTGGACTAAATGAAAAGAGACATGGAAGAGCTCTCGGATCATGTGGCCCAGGCAGGTATGACCCTAGTCCTGAGTAGCATCCTGCCTTCTCCCAGAATGATACCACAGTAGAAGGACAAAATGATTGACTTCGACAATTGGCTAAGCTTCTGGTGTCATTCAAAGTGGATCCAGTATCTGTCTGCCTGGGGCGACATGATTGACAAACTACGATGCTTTGCCAGAGATGGTCTGCACCTGTCACCCCTGAGATTCAGGTTACTGGCTAAAGCTTTTGCCACCCCTATAGTGCCTTTTTTAGGCAAAGTTCAAAGGACAAAACCACCACCATAACAGCTACTCAATGCTAGAAGTCTAAACCTCAAAATGCACTCTCTAGAGGCACTCCTAAAAATGGAGAACATCGATATCTGTGCAGTAACTGAGACCTGGTTCAAGACTCCAGAGAGCACCTCTGCAATGCCAGGCTACAACGCTTACCACACTTTTCGGCCAGCAAACCAAAGCACTAAAAGTGGAGGAGTGTCCTTATTCACCAAGGATATTCACACCTCCAGGCTAGTTGCCCAACACAATGCATCTGAAATTCTCCAGGTGCAACTAACACTAGGTAATACTGCAATCCAAATTGTAGCATGCTACAGATCCCCCACCATGCCCCAAGATTCTCACTACACCTTTCTAAACATACTGTAAAATATTAAGATACAACCAAATACCCTAATACTGGGTGATTTCAACTACCATGCCATTGATTGGGAAAACTACTCTGGTACCAACACCTTTTCCCAACGGTTCTTGGAATTCATAAATTCCAATGCCCTGGGTCAACTAATCCATTGTCCCACCAGGGGCTCTAATATCCTAGACCTGGTCATTACCAACATGGGAGATAGATGCTCCACACCACTGATCACCCACTCATTGGTCAGATCTGACCATAAGCAAATCACCCTTGACATCCTGATCCCACCCCCCCAGTAAGGAAACCTCCATAAAAATCTCCTCCAAAGCCAACTTCATGCTACTCAAGTCAGAAGTGACAAACTTCATGACACCCATAAAGACGGGAACTGAAAGTTCGACTGCTGAATCCTAAGGCACTGTACGAACACATCCACTCGTGCATGAATCGTGCCATTCCAAATACAACCAAGATACTCTCCTCCAAAAAAAGGAAGCTAATCTGGTGGTCCCCTGCCATAAACAAACTATACAACAGAAGGAAGAAACTGTTGCAGAAAAGAGGAAAATCCCAGGATGCAAAAAACTCTCTTACCAGCCTCAGTAAGAAGCTGAGATCCCTCATAAAATCCTCCAAAGCTAGTTATGAAAATAAAATTGCCAAAGATTCCAAAGACAACCACAAGGCATTCTATAATTATGTCAAGAATCTAAATGTCAATGCTCAGATCTGCTCTGAGCTACAACAGAATGGCATTAAATATACTGATCCCAAGGATATTGCCAATACCCTGGCAGATTGATTTAATGCCAACTTCACCCGCACTCTCACCCCCTAAAGGGCCCATCTCAATACCAAATGATTGCCAAATTCCGGTAATCACAGCCACACAGTTAGAAACCGCACTCTCCAAAGCTAAGAATACAGCATCCATGGGACCAGATGACATCCCGGGCTGTATATTACATGAACTACAAAATGAACTGGCACCTCACCTAAGTATCATGTTTAATCATAGCCTCACCTCAGGCTTCATGCCCACTGAGTTTCACACAGCTACAGTTATCCCACTCTACAAGGGGGGATCCAACTTGGATCCCGGGAACTACTGTCCCATCAGTCTGATGAGCCTGATCTACAAGGGCATGGAACGCATTATCATAGAACTTATAAACAAAGACATTGGCAACCTTCAAACACTGGACCCCACCCAGTTTGGGTTCATGAAGGGCCGATCTTGTCTCCTGAACCTGATTGACTTCTTTAAATCAGTCTCCATAGGTTCATAGGTAGGTACAAGGCTATTGGCCCAAGGGCCTATGTAAGCCTAGCCAACAAGGTTCCCTGGTTTATGCCACCCAAGAAAGTTATTTTCCTGTGCCACTGTCGAGCAGAGACACAGAAGTGATCCCTGGGGTGTATTTCCTATTTCCCATCTACTCATCAAGATTTTTCTTGAAGAGTGCCAATGAAGAACTTTGCTTGACATAGATGGGTAGCCTGTTCCAGAGTATGGGAAGTCTCTGGGACAGGAATCTATCCCTCCAGCATGTCCTGTTTATTGTGGTGACAAGGTTTAGGTCCCTAGAGCATGTAGCTTGGAGGGATTGGGATTTCTTTAGGTGTAGCATGTCCAACAGCTCTGGGTTTGACATAGCTTTATATGTTAGACAGAGATCACCTCGGAGTAGGCATATACTATGGAGTAAAGCTGGAGTTTTTTGAGGCGGTCAGTGTAGGACATTTGTTTGAGGCCAGTAATCCTCCTTGTGAGGTACTTTTGTGGCCTTTCCAGCTGCTGCAGATGTCTTGTGAGGTACATTCCAAATGGGGCATTGTACTCTATAATGGGTCTAATGAGTGTCAAGTAGAGGAGAACAATGACCTCTTTTTTCGTGGATGAGAACCCTTTTATGATGAGGTGTGCCACATAGAGGGACTTCCTGACTACTGTGGCGATTTGACTATCAAAGGAGAGACTACTGTCCACCTGGGTCCCAAGGTCTCTTATCACACATTCGGTGTTAAGTAGATTACTGCCTATGTGGTAGTTCATGGGTACAGAGTTTTTACCAAAGGGGATGACACTGCACTTTTTGGCACTGAGCTTGAGCTGTGGATGCGGGTAAGGTGGTCCACACAGCCTATCTGGACCTCGCCAAGGCCTTCAACACCATCTCCCACTCTGGAATCATATATAAAAATACTAAGCTGGGCATAAATCCCTATGTCACTTGATGGGTTTCCAACTGGCTTACTGACAGAACCCAGACTGTAAAAGTAGCTGACTCCAAATCCAGCTCCAGACAAGTGACAAGTGGAGTACCTCAGGGTTCAGTCCTGGGACCGCTCTTCTTCGGCATCTACTTCTCTGAAGTACAGGCCAACACTAAGGGACTCTGGCTAACAAAGTTTGCAGATGACTGCAAACTGGGAGCCATTATTGAATCCCCAAATTATGTGGATATTCCACAAAAGGGCCTTACAGAAACAGATGCTTGGTGCCAGAGCCATAGGCTCAAGCTTAGTGCCAAGAAATGTATAGTTATCCCCTTTGGGAAAATGCATGTACCCATGAATTACCACATAGGTGGCAGTACACTAAACACCAAAAGTGTGATGAGAGACTTAGGGACACAGGTGGACAGTGGCCTCGCCTTCGATAACCACATCATTACAACTGTCAGGAAATCCTTCTATGTGGCACACCTCATCACTAAGGGTTTTTCATCCAGAAAAAAGGAGGTCATTGTTCCACTGTACTTATCCCTCCTTAGACCCATTATAGAGTACAACGCCCCATTTGGTATGAACCTTACAAGACATCTGCAACAGCTGGAAAGGCCACAGAAATACCTCACTAAAAGAATCACAGGCCTAAAGCAGATGCCCTACGCTGACAGTCTAAAAAAAACTCCAGCTATACTCTGTGGCATATCGTCTACTCAGAGGCGATCTCTGCTTAACATAAAAGGCCATGTCAAACCCTGAGCTGTTGGACATGCTCCACTTAAAGAAATCCCAATCCCTCAGAGCCACACGCTCCAGGGATCTAAACCTTGTCATCACAATGAACAAAACATGCTGGAGGGATAGGTTCCTGACCCAGAAACTCCCCATACTCTGGAATAGACTGCCCATACATGTCAAGCAGAGCGCCTCCTTGGCCCTCTTCAAAAGGAACCTTGATGATTGGATGGGAGATAGGAAATTCACCCCAGAGATCACGTCCGTCACCCTGCTAGACAGGGGTCCAGGGAAGTAAATATTGTGGGGAAAAAAATATCCGGGGAATTGTTTGGCTAGGCTTGTATAGGCCCTAGGACCGATAGCCTAGTACCAACCTATGAGTAGTACAAGTGACCATACATGAACATACTACAGGAGTAGTACAAGTGACCATACATGAACGTACTGTACAAGTGACCATACATGAACATACTGTACAAGTGACCATACATGAACATACTACAGGAGTAGTACAAGTGACCGTACATGAACATACTACAGGAGTAGTACAAGTGACCGTACATGAACATACTACAGGAGTAGTACAAGTGACCGTATGTGAACATATATTACAGGAGTAGTACACGTGACCGTATGAACATACTACAGGAGTAGTACAAGTGACCGTACATGAACGTACTACAGGAGTAGTACAAGTGACCGTACATGAACGTACTACAGGAGTAGTACAAGTGACCGTACATGAGCGTACTACAGGAGTAGCACAAGTGAGCGTACATGAGCGTACTACAGGAGTAGCACAAGTGAGCGTACATGAACGTACTACAGGAGTAGTACAAGTGAGCGTACATGAACGTACTACAGGAGTAGTACAAGTGAGCGTACATGAACGTACTACAGGAGTAGTACACGTGACCATACATGAACATACTACAGGAGTAGTACAAGTGATTGTGAGGTTAATGAGGACAAGATCAAAAAGATTTTGACCTTCAATGGCCTGGTTATCTAAGTATAAATCAAATAAATATGTAAACAAATTTTATAAAAAAGGAAGTGAACAAAGATTAAATATATACATATTTATATTCATTTTTTCACACACTCACACACTCACACACACACACACACACACACACACACACACACACACACACACACACATGCACACGCATATATATTTATGCATTTTTTATTTAACTGTGACAATGAAAGTCAACTGAAGGTTGCGTGTCTTCACTTTATAGGAAGTCTGTAGCATTCAGAGTGTTTAAACATGCAATTCTCTAGCTTTCTTTTTATTTCTAAGACATCTGCTAAATTTTGTGATATGATGTACACTGATAGCCTTATGTATGTAAAGAAGATTGCTGCATGCTGACCATTTAGTGTCCCCTTTCCCCCAATAGCTCCCTCTGTCTTAATTTCTTATGGCAGTAATTTGAGAAGTGACAGCACAGCTCTGCTACTCTCACAGAAGCGTTTCTGCTGTTTAGAGATTTCCCTTGTGCACTATTTCAACGATGCACAGTGACAGGTAGACACAAATTTTAATATGATTCAAATTAAAAGGAAATTACTTGTCTTTGTAATTAGCAGTCTGTCACATGCTCTGTTCAAAATTGGTCTGATATTTAACGTATGCTTTCTTTCTGATGCTGCTTTATTTTACTTTTTGGTATATATGGACCGGAAATAAACTATAAATGAAAGAATGTTTGCAAATTGTGCTTTATAAAGTACATTTTTGAGCAGAAGGTATGGAATGCCTCTTGCATTTGTGTAGGCCTGGTGTACTGGAACTTGGTCCTTCTGGTGAGTGTATAAGCTATATCTGCATGTATAATCAATAATGCCATCCAGGGAATATGTTATGAGGGAAATAAAGGCCCTTCTAGGAGTGGTAAGGCCCTCCACCTCAGAATCACAAAACCTCTGGGTAGTTAATTTTCCTGATAATGCCTACCCTGTCAAGCATTACTGTTTGGTTAAAAGTTTGGGTAAAGGAACAGTTAATTGGATTTAAAATTATCTTGCAGAAAGAACATTTGTAGTAATATCAGGCAGTGGTAGATTGAATTTGGGCCTCATTTCAGTGACTGTAGGTCAGAGGCTGGTATCACGATGCAGATTTGTACTGCTGTTACTATCATAATGATCTTGCACTAAATCTGCTTCAAGCATAAATATGACCTCAAATGACCCTCTTCTTAAATGTTGGAGGAGACATTTAATAAATGAATTTAAACTTTGGGGGCTGGATCCATAACAATAAATTAACTCCAACAAAGCTGCAACTATGATCTTTGGTACCACTTAAAAATGATGCACATTATATTACAACTCACTTGTATGTGCTTCTAGATCTCATTTATCCTGTGGTATCCAGTCATTTGATTTTCCTTTATCGTGTATCTCAAAAAAAGCTCTAAATGATATATGCCACTTTATTGGGTTTTGTGTAGTTTTAGCTTGTGCACATGTTGGAGCATGCAGCTTGCATGATGATGTTATTTTGTGTTCTACCCATGGTGCGTGCATTCTTCCACAAGCACACACACACACACACACACACACACACACATCACACTTCACCCCTCCCCAGAGAGCTTCCATCAGTGGTTTGGGATTCCCAAGCCCACATCACCTACTTCTATACTCATTGTGAACATGCAAGCATATACCTGCACGTAAACGATTGGCCAATCAGCAACACCATCTCCTTCTCCCAGGATAGGCAAGACAGCATAAGCCGCTCACTCCAACCCTCCCCTACCTGACTGTTCCAGGAACCAAGTCATTAATCATTCCTGATATGCCCCCAGAGCTTGTATACGCTCTGTTTTTCCCCTCAAGCTGCCATGTTGGTCACATTTACAGTCTATGACAGCCAGGTGTACAGTTGAAGAACCACAGTGGGACAGAGCAGGATGTATTTCTCTCTCTCTGGGATGGAGGTAGGTACTCTGCAGATTATGTGGGTAGAATAACAGTTATAACAGGTACTCTGCATATTGACTGGAGTGAATAAAAGTTATAGTATGTCTCTGGCTTTATTTGGGGCAGATTGTAATGAAAGGTGCTTCTCAGCACCTGCTGGTATCACTGTATGGGAAAACTTCAACACAAATGTGATGTAGCACCTTTTATTGGACCAACACTGTATGGGGAAAATAAATGTTAGAAGAGTCAAAATGGCCATGTGATTACTTCTTCCTTTTCCTAACAGTGAGTATGAGCACATTCCAAGAAGTTGTGTCATTTTATACTATACAAAATTCCTAGCCTATACAGACAAACTTGGAATTGGCAGTAGTTGTGTCTTTTTTAATTGTTATTGTATAACTGAGTGTGGAAAAAATTCTTACATTACCGAATGGCTGAAGAATCTCTATTAACACTGGGGAAGAGCTGCTTTGCATGTATAAAGATGATAATATAAGCTGGTATTCATATTCTGGGGCTAAAGATGATAGTATAGGCTGGTATTCATATTCTGGGACTTCGTAAAAGCGTTACAGTAAGTGGCTCTGCACAGATTTGGCAGATAAGCTCAGCAAATAATTTGCAATAAAAATGGAAAAGTGAAGTCATTTTTAGAAACCGTACACTTTTCGCAAAAGAATATGTTGTATAAAGTTCGGCATTACAAACTTGCAAAGTACTTCATAAAATCATAAGTGTTTGTGTTATTTATTTATTTTTTATTTCACATATCATGGGCAAGAGTGGCTTAGTGCAGTCTCACTGAAAGTGTTATAGGAAAGCTGCAGCTAACATAGATTTTTTTTAAAGAAAAGGGGTTTATCATTTTTTTATATAGGGGTATATTTTTGTGGACACCATGATGGTTTTGTTATAGATGAGAAAGTAGGTGGTACAAAAGATTGATAAAAGGGTCAACAAAACAAAGAAGGGAGCACAACAGCTTTGTGCTGAAGGAGGTGGGGAAGGATGGTACTATGTTTCTGTTAGGGGACAGACCCCCCCCCATTTTTTGAGAGGGTAGTGTGGGTGTGAAATAGGGAAGAGGATGAAGGCAAAAGGGTAAGGGAACAAGGGCTGAGGAAATGCCAGAAGGAATCCCAGTCCATAGAGCCTTAAACATGGCCACTTGCAGATGGTTTTGCAGTGGAGAACCCTGAAGTTGAGGTGGTAGGGGCCTGTGTTGACAAGGTGGTTGGCACCAACTGGAAGAGTGTCTTCTATATGCTGATGAGATGCTTTGACTAGCTGAATTCTACTATCCACTACCTCCACCAGTACATCCTCAACCAAGCTCTGAAGCCCCCTTTCTGTAAGGCTTGTCAGGCTGCCACATGCCAGAGTGCCTGTAGGAACAGTGCCTCAGCTGTAACGTGCCAGATTGCCTCTAGGGAAGTGCCTCTACTATCACTCTACACTGACATCCCCAGATAAGGAGAGGTTGAATGTTCCCTAGCTTAGGAAGTATGTGCCTGATCCACTCCTGAGGGATTTGAACCTGTAAAAAAAGGTTGAAAGGAATGGATAAGGCATATATATTAGGTGTTTGTCAAGTATCATGTATTCGGTGTGTCCTAACTCTATTACTTCTTCTATTGTAACCACAAAGCACAGCTCTCTGATATTGTACTAGCTGTCTCTTGTTTCTTGTATATTGACTGCCCTACTACATTGTTTCTTGTACTTAGTGTCCTATTATGCCTCTTTGCATTTAATTTATCCAATAATTGTATATCTGTGATATTGTCTTAACCTTTCTGCTATTGTAATTTCATTTGTTTTAATAATATGTTCATTGGAGCTTTTGTCCCCGGGGCTCTGCTGAAAATGGGCATTTACCCAGTCGGACTTTCCCGGTAAACAATTGTCAAATAGATAAATAAGCAAAATAAGAAAAACAGAGAAAAAAGAGGTGGGAAGAGACAAAAGAGAAAAAGCAGAATAAATCCACACAACACTGTACACGCCATTTCACACAGTACTGAAATACTGCAGTAAACTATTGAAGTAAAGCTTGTGTACAGAAAGTGCTGGGGCAAAGATTTGGGAAGGGCTTTTGTACTTAGGAAGAATGATGCGAGTTGTGCTTATCCATACTTGTGATTAATTTAAATGGCAAGGACTTCTGACTTCTTGAAGGGGTGGGTGTTTCTCTCAATTTATATACTTTGCAGTTTATTGAATACAGCAGAAAAAATACCCTGTAATTATTGCACATAATCAGGTTAAAATCTGGTTAGAAAACATCAGCTTGAACTGCTAAGACTCCAGTTGCATTTTTTCTTCTGCAGAGCTATAGAAGTATTTTCCTTATGAGTAATACAGAAATGGTTGTAAACCCGTGCTTGTTTCACTTTTATTTTTACTAATACATCAGTATAATGATTTCTTATACATACTATTATCTTGTTCCTCAGCTACGATTAAAAGACAGAAGGTAACACTTGTTTACATGTAGTTAAATTTATTCCACACATAAATATAAATGTCTTTATTACTGTCCAAGCTTGCATATGCATACCTGTATGAACTGGTATAATACTGTGCTAATATTCCCTTTCTTTCACAAGGAAAATATTAAATGTGAAATGTGTCTTGAATGTTGTTTTCAAAATACATGTAACACTGTGTTCTGGTTTAACTAAATTTCAAGTACAGAAATGTATCAATTCATGGAAGTGTGCATTTCCTTTTCTGCAGAAATGTGTCTGATTTAATAGGTAATTTTGAAGTAAAACAGCATGCTCTCAGAAAACTCTGTGCTAAACATTCACTTGGCTCAGCAACCCTTACTCCCATCTCCCAACGTGCAGTAAAATTAGGGTGTGGTGTTCAGCCATGTTGTACATGCAGTTAGCAAACCTCTGAACAAACAACTGTGTTAACCAACTGTTTAAGTCATATTTGTGTAGCCTACACAAAACCGGCTTCATGAATTGTGTTATAACTCTTTTCCTGCAATAGTAATAAAAATGCATAATTGCAGTTCTTATTTCATAACTTTGTAAATCTAGTCACCATTACTAATGCACTTACTTTACATAGTTACATATACAGATTATAATAATGAATAGAAATGTCAGATAAATGTATTAAAATTAGAATCTGTTAACACATTAGTAATATTCTTCTTATTCAAAATATGCATGTATGATTACAAACATGCTTGTGATTTCCCATGCATTGCATAATAGTAGTAGAAGTAATTTTTCAGGTACACAAATCTGTCTTTGCAAATACCTGTATTTATGCAAACTTGTTAACCATTTTTATATACGAGTCAGTTAAGAAACCAAATATTTTACTTACTATAAAACTCTGGCCTTCTCGCTACAACCTGGTCTACCTACTCGGCCAGCTGGTCAGCCATATGCTTCTGGAAGTCTTCATACCTGTGATGGCCCTGCTGACACAAGTAGATTATACATGTCAGGGTTGGCAGGTGATCACCCAGCTCCTGCCAGATATCAATCTTTTTCTGTGTGCTGTGTCTTGTGCTTGCTTCAGTCTTCTCCAGGTACACATCATGCAAAAGGTAAACCGTGATCAAGGTCTCTTTATCAGACCAGCCAGGAGTTCAGCCTCATGCCTTCACAGGTGATTCCATATTTTAAATAGCCAGAAGAAGAATGAGGAATGTATAGTGCAAGATGTATTAAGCAGGTTCGAACTACTCCCTGTAGGGTGTGACATCACCTTAACCAAACCCTTTTTGCTGCATTCTCACTGCAACAAATATTAACAATTAACAAGTTTGGTGTAACCAAAACTGCTTTTTGCCACACACTGATCCTTCTTAGGTTCATAGATTAGTACTAAGCTAACTGCCCTTGCGAGCTATTTTAAGCCTAGCCAATTATCCCTTGTGAGATTCAAACCCTGCACCTTGTGTTTGTAAGGCAAACACCTTAACCATTAGGCCACTCTCCCAACCCATTTAAAGGAAAACACTTACTTTTCCTTTCCATGTGTCAATAAATTTTTAAATATATGGTTAATATGTTTCATTGGTAATGCTTATTGGTAAAAGTTATTTCTTTTGTACCCTAATGTATGGGTCATGTAATATAAATTGCTATTTTTGGGGGAGGGAAAAATGTTACTATGTATTCATTTTTTTACTTTTATGACTTTATGATTTGTTTCATTTGCTAGAGTGTGAAATACAATATTGGATGGGCAGGGGCTAAGTTTCATATTGTTGTAAACCCTAACTGCATTCTTATTTTGGCTAGTCTAGAGACATTCACACATTCCCATGGAAAGTTTGGGATAGCTGTGGAGTGCTGTGGACTTGGAAACTTTCCAAAGCATGTCCATGTCATTCTGAAGTAAGTTCAAGTATAGCTGGACACCCATTCACAATTGGCACAATGCCGAATTTACAAGATATACCTCTGGGCACGTTTGTGTATACTACTACTGTGACGACTCATCGAGATGCATGTAAAGTAGCCTAATTTGCATATAAACGGCCCTGAATTTTCTCCAGTAAGTTGAGCGTCGCCATGTTAATTCACAAATAGCTGAGATAGGTGGCTAATGAATTAGGATGCCACAGGCATACTAATGTATGGAATTTTTTTTTTAATTATTAGTATTTTATAAGAAACACTTCAAAATTTATTTTTAAAAATCATTAAAGCAGAAGTTATTAATTACAGCAGACAAAATTGTGAGTTATTTCCTATATGAAGCCTTTCAACATGACTGAACAGGAATCAGTGAGCATATCAACAACATAAGCATTATTCAAACAGGTAGTAATAAAAAATATATTAAAATGAGAGAGAATGTCAGATAAACAGTGACAGCAGACCAATCACCATATAACATAACCTGCAGCTATGACTGCATGCATCAATTACACTTTGTGTTTTTTTTTACAAAGAAAGAAACACTAACCTGGATGTCATGAACCATAATTCTGGACTTGACACCACCTCTTTACCTATGAGCTGCATGCAGTGCACGACTCTGTCCTTACTACTGCTACTGGCTGGTCATTATTAGTCATAGTGGGACTGGAACTGAGAGCTGCACTGACAGCATGTGTCACTTCACCACCAGAATGGCACATGATCATATTATGCAGAATGCAACATTCAGTAAACATCTTACATGCAGTAGCTGGGTCATTCTGAAGGGCACCCCCAGGCTCAACCAAGCACCTGAAATGGCTGTTCAGGAAGCCAAAGACCCACTCAATGACAATATAGATTTGGGACATGAATGTATTATATGGCTCCACTTAGATTTGTCACTGGCATCATGAACCATTGCTGTTCATATCAAGCATCACCTGAAAAAAAGAAAAGAAAGATGGGGGACAAAATAGGAAAAAACAAACATTACTATACAGCAAAACAGTCTTACATGAATAACTACTTTTTTTTCTTCTTACCAACAAGATGACCACTGGACATCCTACCATGCAGAGGTGGTACAGTAAGTTAGTGTGACAGATATAGAAACCATATGCACTGCCAGGATGCTGGGCAGAGATGTTGGTGATGCACCACCATGCATCACACATTACCTGACAGTTGATGGAAGGGTAGCCCTTCCTATTGTGGTACTACTCACCCTGTGGACCAAGAGAGGACCTAATTGCAACACAGGTGTAATCTATTGCACTGAGTACCTCAGGGAAACATGCCAGCCCATAAAAGGCATGCATAATCCTGGCTTGGTCCTGAGGTGACCCCAGGAAATAGATGCACTGATCCACAAGTGCCAGGAGTACATCCAGGTGCTGCTGCAGTATCTGTAAGGAAGACGCCTGTGAGAGCATAGATGCACTGATTCACAAGTGCCAGAGGTACATCCAGGTGCTGCTGCAGTATCCGTAAGGAAGAAGCCTGTGAGATCATAGATGCACTGATCCACAAGTGCCAGGTGTACATCCAGGTGCTGCTGCATTATCCGTAAGGAAGAAGCCTGTGAGATCCCCAGAGCATCCCTAGTCTGTCTCTGGAAGGCCCCATAGCAAGTATAGCAAAGGCTATATATGCTTTGGTGTCCACAGGAACAGAAAGTCCATTCATTCCTCCAGTGCCACTGTAGGGGGGGTCAAACACATCCACTAAGACCCTTATAACATCCCTGTCCACTCAGATTCTATCAAGGATTTCCCGATTATCAAAGTTGTAATGAGTAATCCTTTGCTTATATTTTGCCTTCTTGGCAGGCAAGCCACTGGGCACAAGTGTTTTTAGCCCAGCCAAGACAAGCAACTTACACCCAGAAATAGTAAAACTCACTGCAATTGGTAGCATTTTCACTGATTGCAACTCTGATATATTTGGCAATGCTTCCCTTTATATAACACATCTGACCGGCACAGAAAAGCTGAAAAAATTGACTGAATCATAAATGGTATAAAAGATACTTCATTAGCATACAAAATTTACATTATTCATCATTTCTATCTCATTATTTGCATATTTGCATAAGCACATTCATGGTCATTGCACAATGGCATAAATGTCCTCTTTAAATCACAGATCACCTGCGCTCATTCATGCATGCCTCAGAAAGCCTAAATGTATTTGTGTAAATGTCTATGAATACCAGCCACAGTGTACAATGTAGTTTGCATAGCTAAGGTCTTTGTGTAGTTCAGTTTATGCTTACTGTTTTGACAGAACTTTCACAGTAACTGAGAAATCATGGAATATGTTACAGTATCACCACTAGTAATGCATAGTAATTGTAGAACGTGTAATAGTAATTTACACTGTTAGTTCTGTTCTGTAATGCCATTTGTAAGAGGGGCTACAGAGGGTTAAGGGGAGCCACTTAATCTCCTTTTACAAATAATACTAGAGAATATGCAGTTTGTAGGTAATTGTTAACCAGGGATGTATCTTCATTGCGAAACAACATTTACTTTCTTATGAGTTATGTGGTGCTTTCTTTTATTGTACTGTGCAGATGTATCTCAAATGCTTTGTGCACAGCGAGTTACACATACATGGTACAATACACTAGTGTCAAAGCAAAGGCAGAAGCCAGCTTTTTTAAAAGAGCTGCAGATGATACATCGACTTAAATGCCTTATATATTCTAAACATTAGTGATGCACTTTTGTGAAGTTTGCAGAGAGACCAACATACCTTGTCCCTTTGGCCAGTTTTGTCTTTTTTTTCCATTTGTGAGATCGTTTTCCAAGGAATGATGATGAAAAGCCTCCGCTTAGGATGAACATGAGGCTGGTATGGAGACAGATGCAGACAGTGGAATATGATTTGAGGAACAGTAGACAAAGCCCTTATAGCACCTGAGTTGGATAACTCATTGTGGCAAGTCCACCCAGTCCCCAAAAGACGCATGCACACACACACACACACACACACACACACACACACACACACACACACACACACACACACACACACACACACACACACACACACACACATGTTGAGACATTTGGTAGATGAATTAAGGAAATCACTGCCAGAATTATAACATTTCCTCTGTGCACTGGAAAGGTAACAAAGGAGAGAGAGGGAGGCAGAATGTGCCACCTTGCATAAAGTATGTTTAGAAAGAAAGTTGGCAACTATGGCCCAGTCAGATTTATGTCATCCCAAGAAAAGACCATGCAGAGAATCAAGTGGTGATGGACTAATGGAGTCTCCGAATGCTAGTTTTACAAGAAGATGAGCTTCAGCATGGACTTTAACACCAGAGGTCCCGCCAGTCTAATTTCAGCAGTTCTGTCAGTAAATTATCATCATGGCTGACATCATGAGTCTAGCAAACTGACTCATTAAAAATGACACTGGTCAGCTTTGTGTATGTAGATTTTGACATTCTGTCAAAACTACATGTTATTCACTGTGTGTTGCATTATAAGTTACCAACACCTTTGGAGTGAAATCTAGAAGTGTGTTACCAAGAACACTTTGCTATGTTGTTCTTGTATTGTAATACAAGAAAAGGACATTTGAAGGAGAAACAATATATGCACAGGTACTATTATATTTTATTTTATTTTCGTCATGAAGTTGCTATGAGTAGAAGTTGTCACAGTTATCTGATATGCAGTGATCTCCTGGATGATAATACATATGTGAGGATAAAACTTTACACTTGTCAAGGATTTTGCCTATACAAAACAAAGTTGTTTGTTGTATTGGTTCTACATGTCCTTTTTTTATGCTTTGTAAATTGTCACTACTCCTAGATGAGCACTTGTGGAATAAGCTATGGGTAATCATCTATTCACCTATAACCGATAAGCCATTTCAAGACTATTCAGGTCTCATATTAGCTATACAGTTTAACTGCTAGAGGAACAGACATTAAAAAAAACATTGTTGGATCACATGCATAAAGGTCAGAGTGGGAACAAGCTGTCAGTATCTTAAAAATGTGGTATTTTCTGTTGTATTCTTATTGTATTTGCATTTATTTTCAGTGTCCTTATTAAGCACTACATATATTAAATTTGTGTTGTGGGTACCCTATATTTAATTCCACTGCCTGCTTTCATGCATTGTGTTCTCTGATTCAAAGATGTTTTTTAGATGTATTCCATGAATTTATTTGTGTAGATATCTGTATATTTTCCACTAAGGTCATGTTCTATCTGACTGTGGCCTGGGACTCATTTGAAGGACATCGTTGCACCATCCTACTCACTAGTATGAAGAACATCCCTGGAATTTATAAGAGAGAAATCACTTGAACAGAAAGTGATGGGGGGGTGAGTTATAGTCTCGTAACAAGGAGGGGATGAAGCATAGGGGAATAGTATTTGGTAGCATGGCTCAAGCAGTAAAAGCACTAGTAACCATTTCACCAGATTCGCATTAATCTAAGACCAGGTTTATTTAATGAAGGATTAGAGCACGTGCAATTATACACTTCCCTCTAGTCGAGCTTTAAATGCTGCAGTTATCAGCTCAATGCATTCAGAGAGACTTCCTGCAATAAGAGAAAGTTATAGCTGGTGCAGAAATGATTAAGTCATGTATCTAATCTGGATGCAGATTTTGATGGTGCGTCTTGTAACCACCATACTTCTCAAACTCTTAGTACAAGAAATCTGGACAAAGCCAAAAAAGGCAGGAATTGAATAATTTATGTAATATTGCTTAGGTTATATGATATATAGCAATATATGTGAAGTATAATGTTTATGTTACTATAGTTTGATTACTTTTATATGAATGTAAATTTGCCTATGTTACAAGTGATAATTCAGTAAAGCTGTTTGAAAAAAAGGCCATTAATAATGGGGGGACAAAGGTAAAAATATGGACATTTTTTTAAAATATTGCTTTTACAAACTTAGAAAGTTAATAGAACAGCAGGTTTTGTGTTGGCATGAATTTTTCTGAAGGATGTGAAGTCTGAAATTTAAATGTCTGTCATTATTTTCTGACTTCAGTCTTTAATGACTTGCCAATGATTTGCCAGACAGCTATAATTTTATGAAAAACAGACCAAATATATGAGGCAAAAATCTGGACATGCTGTGAAAATCTGTACAGTTGAGAGGTACGAGTCCACTCATTGCTACCCCTGGCAGGTCATTAGGTTCCACAAACCACAGAAGGCCAGATGGAAAATGCATGTTTATGTCTGGTGATAAATAGAAAACTGAGTTTGACAAAGGCAGCTGTGCAGATGGTACTAAAACTAGCAGCTGCACCACAGAAGTTGAACTGAGTTTAGAAGTGAAGGAATGAACAGAAGACTAGATGATGAGCAGGCCACAGTAAATGGGAAAATGACTTTTTAATATTCGTGTTTTAAATGGGTGATCAATCTATGCCCAACTGCCTCTTTTTAGGGGGTGACCCAAGAGTTTGGGTAAGTGACTTGCTGAGTCACATAGTAGACAAAAGGGGACTGAGGGATTCAAACCTAGGTTTATAGGATGAAGTAGCTCATTTCCTTAATTGTCTGAGCTAAATTGCAAAACAAATTTGCTGAAAGCACAAGTAAAGGCCAGAAATGTCCCAAACCACTGGAGACTGAAAAATAATGTTCAACATTGCTTCACTGAACCTGGTGATCCTGTCTTGTGGAAGCAGTATAGTAGTTAAGTAGAACTGACCATTGTACTTGAGGCAACTGGCTGCATTCTTGCTAACCCCCTTGTTTATGCTGAAGTCTTCAAGGATGGTGAGCCTTATTAATGGGGCTACATACCTCTGGAGATGATAGGAAATTGTTTGTTACAGAAATTTAAAAAAGGCATGTTCTTAATTGCAGGAAGGAAATATTTACATCAAGTACAGATAAGGATCATAGAAAAAGGTTGATCTTTCACTGAGAGTATGGCAAGCAAAACAGCATACATGTCTAGGTCCTAGAGCCCAGAAATCTACTTTAAAGTAGCCAGGAATTGTACTGAATTAGCAGGTATAACTTGTTACAGAAACACTTAACATTAATAATCTTGTTGTTTAAGCCTGTGAAGAAATGAGTGCCTTACTCTTCTGCAGATGTTCAAACTTCTAAGAGAACTATATGCTCTTTTTTTCTGTTCAGGCTTTAAAATTTACTTCTGAATGGCTAGTTCCATTGGCATAGAGGGATAAAGCTGTGACTATTACCTAGGTTACCTGTTTGAGAAGTGGCTCAGGTGCTTGCTAGAGCTGCTGTGGGATGAGAGGAGTGATGCAGCTTACTTGGCTTGTCTGCCTTTGGGGATTGGGGATGGGAATGTATGCAAAGGTACATGATCCAATGGATAAATCCATGGTAGAGACTGGACATCCCACAGAAGCACTAGCTGCAGTGAGGGCAGGGCTGCTGTGAGATGTGAGTTGCTTTACTTGTGGAAGTCAGTGGCACACTGTTACTGATACCCATTGCATGTCAATCACTGGACATGGTACTGGGCCAATCCTGGCTTTCAGATTATAAGGGAGGGAGGCAGGCAGTCCAACCTACTGGAGAGATACACAGCATGTAGCATTTAAGCTGTGTGTGTGTGTGTGTGTGTGTGTGTGTGTGTGTGTGTGTGTGTGTGTGTGTGTGTGTGTGTGTGTGTGTTGTTGGCTTTACACTTAATGGAGTACATGCCCACAGAGAAAGGTATAGCAGGCCATTACCTCTGTAGACACCTCTGTAGACATGCATGTTACCTGCTGGGGAAGGATATATAGCCTTAAAAATGGAAGAATCCCTTAAGATGGACCAGAAGACTGCCCTGACATGACTAGCTTTCATGTCATTGATTAGGAATAAATGTGCATAGTCACGAGATGCTAAATTTTCAGCAGGCATTGGGACAGAAAAATGATTTAACACATATAAACTCATTCCCGCAGAGACTGCAATGAAGCTAGTCTAATATGCTTATTGCTGTTGAAAGAAAGATCCATGCAAACCATGCCACAAAATGTAAGGAGATGAATACAAAATTCATATAAAAGTTTAAGGTTTACAACTTCAGGGAACCACAGACAGAAATCACAAAACTCTTGAACAAAAGTCAGTCTTGAGATGTATTGCCAGTGTACACTGCAGTAAATCTAAGCATGACAGAAAATACTAAGGTCATTTTGGAATTATCTTGTGATTTTAAGGGGAAAGTGTGTTCCAGAAGCAATGTGTTAAAGCAGCGAAGGGTAGTGAATAGCATGTTTTTGCTGGAAAATGCTACAGATTTATTTCAGTAGTTAAAAACTTAATAGAAGAAAGTGCAAAAAGGGTATGGTGAGTAGTTCTTAATAGTAGATAGAAAACAGCATGACCCTACACTGACAGTGTATAGGAATAGAGCCCTGACTGTGTTCTACTTGACTTGAGGTTGATAACTAGCTTGGACACTTGATGGTGCAGCCAGTGGAGGATGTATGTGTCCATCCTGGAAAAGAAGCACAAATGGCGAGGGGCACATGTGTATGTTGACTGTATTTCCCTGGCGGAGACCATAGAAACCATCATGCAGTTCCCCCAACAATGGGCAGGGAGACTCTCTAATGTTTCCCCATTATAGAATTGAGGTAAAAATATTTTCATGTTCCCAATCAGGTTGTTTCTAGGTGGGTGCAGGGTCCAAAACTTAAAAAAAAAAGACAAAATCTTAAAACCATCCCTGGTGGCTTCTTTACTGATTGCCTCTTTCGGTCAGATCTCACCCTGGTGATGGGGAATGAAGGGGCTGATTTTGCTGGTGGGGGGGGGCTTGATGATTTTCACATAGAGAGATCAAAGTGCCCCCCCCAAAAAAAAGAAGGCAGTATGGCTCTTTACAGATAACCCTTAAATCTGTTCAGTGTTCGGTCCCCGTCAACAGGACAGAAAAGGGAGGCCACTTCCTGTTAGTGATGTGATGCTCTGAAGCTGGATACCATTTTCAGTAAAAGGTGACTCTGTTGATGGAGAAAGGGTACCAAGCCTCAGCCATCTCACCTGCAGAATTAGTATGATTAGTATGGGAGGGAGGGAACCATTTTCAGTAAGGTGACTCTGTTGATGGAGTGGAGAAGGGTACCAAGCCTCAGCCGTCTCTCCTGCAGGATTAGTATGATTAGTATGGGAGGGAGGGGACCATTTTCAGTAAGGTGACTCTGTTGATGGAGTGGAGAAGGGTACCAAGCCTCAGCCGTCTCTCCTGCAGGATTAGTATGATTAGTATGGGAGGGAGGGAACCATTTTCAGTAAGGTGAATCTGTTGATGGAGAAGGGTACCAAGCCTCAGCCATCTCACCTGCAGAATTAGTATGAGTATGGGAGGGAGAGAACAAAAAAAACAGTATTATTTATTTATTTTTCAGATTCTCAATCCATGGTTACCATCAAAGCATCCTTCTGCCAGCCCAGCTGGACATTTCTTCCCTCAGAAGGCGAGATTTCTGCAACGCACTCAGTGGTGCCATCATCCTGGTAATTTGTACTCCTAGATCCTACCAGTTCCTCACAGAGGTTTTCTACAATATCCCAGGGTGCAGGGTGGACTGGATGCATTGTAGGGTCATGCCGCCTGTTTTTAAGAGAAGCATCCGACAATACAGTGTTCCTCTGTAGTCAAAGCACCTCTGACAGTTTTCGGTCTACAGCAGGTATTTTAATGCAACATCCATAGTTCTGGCCTTGTGTCCCATAACCTTATTCCCAGTGAAAGAAGCCAGCTTCACATCATCATCTTCATTTCTGTACCCAGGCAGCTTCTTCATCAGGTGAGCAGCTAGTGAGACATGGGCTTGACTGTGCCATAGAGATGGAGATTATTTTAACTTGCTAACCAGTCCACTAAGGACACTTTGCAGCCAAATTCCAGGCTACATGTGCAGAGGCAAATGCAGTATCTGTGCCAATTTCCTCCTTCTCTCTCTCTTCAACTTCTCGCTTTATATATATATATATATATATATATATATATATATATATATATATATATATATATATATATATATATATATATATATATATATATATATATATATAAAATAGAAAAGTCCCAACAAACCAGGCAGAAAACTGCTGTAATGCTGAAATCAAACAGGCATCCACAGCCAACAGATGTATAAAAATTCCAAAGTTTTAATGCAAGACATGTAAAGACAAAAATACGTAAGTGCTTTCACGGTATTACCTTACTGCTTCATCAGACAAGCATTAATACTCACATAGCAACTCTTATACATGTGACATCACTCCAAAAAATCATTGCACCAATAAGATACAACAATGTAAAAAGCATGAATACATGATCATTCCCCAAGCACAACATTTAAAAATACATATCCCTAAATAAAAAAGTTTCTAAAGACTAAATACAAGAACACAATACATGATTGTAAAATCTAAACAATAAATATGCAGGACAAGAAAAAACATCTCACAAAAGAGACTATAAATGCTCAGGAATGCTCAATCCTAAAAGTAAATGGACAAAACTTCACTAGAGCTGTTTGTTTCTCAACAACGGCTTCAGTGGAATGTGGTAATTTAACCCCATGGCCAGATGCACCCCCAGCCTCAAAATCCACTCCAACTCCACCACTTCAGTGAGAGTTACTATATCACCTCCGCATAAATTAGGACTAACAACATGCAGTACTTGAAAAACAAAAGTATGTTCAGGACTAGTAGACAAAACGTGGTTGGCCAGACCACTAAAATCATGCTTCTTCCTAAGGCAATACACGTGGTCCCTCATCCTTTCCTTCAAACCCCTATTAGTCTTTCCTACATAAAAAGGAAATTGTGTTGACAATGGGCTAGATAAACAACATGTCTAGTGTGACAGTCAGCGGGGGCCTTTAATTTCCACAAATAGCCAGTAACTGGATGTCTAAAAAACCTAGATTCGTCTATAAACTGGCAATAATTGCACTTGTTACATTTAGATGTACCCATGAGATGTAAAGGTATAGAAACAACATGATCTCATTTTTGTCCTAACCATCTCAAAAGCCAAAGTTTAGGGTATCAGGCTGTTAACTCACCTTTCTGATGCCAATGATAACTTTTTTAATTTATCTTTCTGAAGTAAATGATTTTTTTTTTGAGTATTGCTTGGCTTAGTGTTTTCATCATCTTCCACTGACAGTGTACCACAATGGGACTGTTGCAGAACATTTTACCTTCCTGCAGCTGATACTGCAGTCTGTAGGACAACATCTACTCTGATGCACTTTGTGACTGATTTGAAGAGAGGAACTTTGATGCACAATCTCAGTCATATGGAATAGTGCTAAACAACCTGTCAAAAGGAAGTAAAATAAATACACGCATGTGTGTCACATAAACTGCATAGCCATACACAAGGCAGCACTGAAGGAAAGGGATAAGAAATCTGCCATTTCCATCAGCCAAAAACATTTAAATTGTCTGCTAAGGCGGTGGAGAAGCAGGAATACAATGCTGGTGCTCTACCAAATAAGAGACAGAGATGTTTTAATCGGGTTATGTACAAAGTGATTCAGTTCAGTCGCTGCTACCTGAGAAAAGGTATCCGGCAGCACAGAGAACAAGTTGCTGTGCCCCTCCCCCACTCCACAAAAGGTTAACCACAAATCACGGAAGCCCTACTCTTGGAGATTTCACATCACTCTACAACAATAGTACTCTAAAAATATTACAGGACCAGTCTGCTTTTTATGTAAGAGAAAAAAGATGTGCAATACATGAGAGGAGTTAATATTTGTTACAGATTATGTATGATTGCACTGGGTGTCTTGCACCCAATCACATAGGAGGCTGGGTATGAAAAGCAAACGTCAGATACTCATTTGCTTTATAGAGTGATATGTTAGGGTCAAGTTTGTGAAACCCGGTTCAGTGAAACAAACAGATGTTTTCCTGATGAATGGCAATCATTCCTATGACATTGGCCTATGTACCCCCTCCACCAGCATACACTTATCTGGAGCAATATATTTCACTTTTTTAAGAAGTGATTTTTAGGAACAAAGCTGTAATTCACTTCTTAGGAGTGCAGTAGAAAATGTTAACAGGATTCAGAAATGTATTAACAAGCAACATCTCAGCATGAAAACAGTAGATCGTACTGTATGTAGTTATGTAAATCAGTGCGTCTAAGTATGTATATACCTTCTGTGTTACACTGGGTGACCGTTCTTTTACCAGTCAGCTGTCCACTGTCCTAATTTGGCATCACAGTTTCTTGAGCACAGTCAGTGTACTTAGCATCGTTAGTAATAATGAATAGGTACTGTTGTCAGAAGTACCTGATAGAATGCAGTACTTAATTGGAATCTTGTAAGATTACTCACTTACTGAGTAATGCTGACACCATATTGTGCTTCAAGTGAAACAACGTGGGTTAAGTTGGTGTAAATGTGCAGAATCTCAATAATTAGTGGTCTTGTTGAGCATTGAATAATCATCCCTAAAACTCAAAATTCCTTTTTCATCTTCCACCCCACGAGTACTGAATCTTACTTCTGAATACCTCTTGACCTCTTAGAGAAAAAAATCTGGAGAAAGCCGTAAATAATGGGTGGACAAAAGCCCAATAATAGGGACTTTTTTAAATATCACTCTTACAAACTTATAAAGTTGATAGAATAACAGATTTTGCATTAGCATAAATTTTCTGAAGGGTATGAAGTCTGAAACTCAAATTTATGTCATTATTTTCTGACTTCAGTCCTCAATGATTTGCCACTGATTCACCAGAAAACCACAATTTTATGAGAAAGAGACCAAAAATATGAGGCAAAAATCTGGATATTCTGTGAAAATCTGTACAATTGAGAGGTATGCACGTGTGCCATCAAACCTATAAAATGCAATGAATTTGAAAAGCCAAGCAAATGAAAGAGCTGTGAAAACTCAACAACTGAGCTGAAGGGATACATCACACCCACTAGTCTTATCACATCTAAGATTCTAACTATAGTTAGATGCTTTCCATTTACTAAATCTATGAGCAAGTTAGTGAAATTGTTTTACCAGTTCAGTAGTACAAAGGAGATTTCCATTGCGTAAGCTACTTGTCTGTCGTTTTGGGAACTAAGACTTTTCCCTGTACATCACTATCTAAAATGTTTACTCATCTGTAGCCTTTTTGTCTTGTACATTAATTTCTGCCCTGTCCCACCCCTACCCCCCCCCCTTTTGCAACCTGTTTGGCGCTTTGCACTTCTATTTCCTAATAGCTTGTTCAACAGTTGTATATGTAGAACACTGCTGGTATGTATTCATAATGTGACTTGCTTTGTGTGAAATGAAAATTAAGATGCATGGTACCTTTAGCACAGCTCAGAATGCTACTCTTTAACAGCAACTGCTACAAAGACTGTAATTTTTCAAAATAATTAGCCATTTCTGTATACAAATACCAAAAGCTGCACCATATTCTGAAATAAGCCCACACCTCCCATATCTTGCTCAGAGCAAAGTACATCTGAGTGCCTTTAGTTACCCAAAAGTACAGCTGTTACTTATGAAGTCCACACTTTGGACCACCTTACTACTGTGATAAAAGGACACGTAAACATTACAGTAAACAATAGAATGAAAGTATTTCTGACAAAAATTGAGCCTGTCACGATTATTATCCTGTTGTTTAGCTAAAATACATTTTTATGCCAAGCAGTTGTATAAATATAGATTTCCATTTAATCCATAGTGTTTGTTTTAGCTGAAAAACGTTGTTCTATTTTGATTTGCCTTTAATTAAGAGTTTCTGAAGACAGCATCAGTATATAGATTTGCAAAAAAGAAAAAAAACTTTTTAGTAGTTTGCGTTTACATGTTTAACTGTAGCTATGCTGTTGTAGTTTTCCTTTTTCACAAAAAAGCCTTTTTTCTTACTATTACGTCCATTCAGGTTATGGAAATGTTGCCAGAAGCATTTTCAGTTCACTACAGGGGTTCTAATACAGAATTATGCTTCGTCTCACTAAACGATTGTACCTCCAAATGCACCCTTTATTTTAGCATCATCTTGTACCATATAAGGCATGAATTCATCATTTTAAGTTATCTGTCAAAAATGAGTTTCAATTTTATTTTTATTTTTTATTTTTACTTTACATTTGTTAACCGGGAAAGTCTGGCTGGATGCAGGTCCATTTTTAGCGGAGACCCGGGGAGAAAAGCTCCAAGCAAATAATACAATTCCACAGAGAATAACAGCAGCAACTAAGGAAACATAATAATAATAAAATACATATAGGATACATATAAGGAATACAACTGAGTGCAGATGGCTCCAAGCACAAATATAGGTACAAAAACAATATCACATAAGTGAAGAGTGAATATATTTGAAAAACAGTTAGCAGATTTTTGGGCAGAAAGCCAATATCAATATAAGTATAAAGGATACAACCCATGGTTGTTTTTGAGTTGGGTAGCAACCATTTGATACTAAGCAGATGTCTAGCAACAGGACATAGGGAGCAGCCATTTGATCCCTAGCAGAATCCTAGCACCAGTAGAGTGATATGGCCTAACCTGGGGAGTACCATGTGCAATGCCAGTTAGTTATGTATTGGGTTTTGAGAAGTTTTTTAAATTGAGAAGTAGTGGTGGTGGTAGAAGCTAAGTGGCTTGGGAGTGAGTTCCAGGTTCTGGCGATGGTGCAGGCAAAGAGATTTTCCTGCCTCGTTTTTGTGTTTGATGACAAGCAGGTTAAGATAAGGAGGAGTTTTGCAGCACCAGAAAGATTATGTTTGTTCCTAACATGTCAGCATAAACAATAATTTCATGATCACAAAAGTTATGTACAACTGTTAATGAATTCCACCATTTTGTGCGAGTCCCCTTGGGTTGAATGGTCCTTGGTATTTTGAGAGTCTGCTACTATGTATTTTTATCCATCTCCACAAAGCTGATTACAAAGGTCTCATTGGCTAATCCTTTCAGACTCTTTATTAAACAGTCAATTACCACTATTTGAAATGATAGATTTTCTTCTGGTTACAACCGTCTCCTCACAACATTAACTTGGTAGAGTACTATTACAGCAACTTATTTTTTCAAAAGTAATCATTTCTTGTCAAAATAATTAGCCTTTTTAGCATCACCATCATCATCAACCCCGTTTTGCCCATTTTCTACATAAGGTCGGAGTGTCATGTTAACTGTCACCATCTCTCTGGATTCAGTGCTACACTCCTACCTTCTTCAGCATTCATGCCTGACTGTCGCAGATCTTCTGTCACATAATCCATCCACCTGTTTGCTGGATGCTCTCTCATTTTCTCTTATTCTTCCTGTCTGTCCCAAATCTTCTCCATCACTTCTTGTTTCCTCATCTGCTTTGCCTTTACTGCCTAAGTTCCTGTACCATACAGTAGTACTGGTCACACCACTGTTTTGTACACCTTACTTTTCAGTTTCTTTGGCATTCTTCTGTCATAGACTACACCTGACAATGTATGCCAGTTGGTTACAGCCCCTCTTATCCTTGCTTTGACCTCTTCATTCAGACTTCCCTTCTCCTCAACGATCCCCCAAATACTTGAATCTATTAACTTGTTCCTTTATCTTCTCTTCTATTTCAATTCTTAGCTTCTTTTGATTTTTCCAATTTTCTGCCATTATCACTGCCTTATCTGTACTTAGTTTCATCCCATGTGCCTTCAGTTTTGCATTCCATTCTCCTATCATTTGCTTAAGTTTTTGCTCAGAGTCTGCCTGCAATGCCATGTCATCTACATACAGCAACTTTGTTGATCTGTCCCCTCCAACCTATTTGCTAGTGTAGTCCAGCACAAATATGAATAGCAATGGGCTCAGAGCTGAACCCTGGTGCACACCAACTCCCACTGGGAACCCCTGTGTGTAGCCGAGCACTGTTCGTACTTGAGTCATTGAGTCCTTGTACATAGCCTGCACTAATTCTACTAATGTCTCTGGGACTTCAAACCACCGCAGTACTTTTTAGCATATAAATATCAAAAGCTGTAACATATTTTGAAACAAGCCCATACTTCCTATGAGTTGTTCAGAAACTTAAACTGCTTCATTTCAGCATATCAAAAAAAATTAAACTGCGTTATGTAAGTATAACAGGAAAAATTCTGCTTCTTTTTAACATACAGATAGGACTATAAAGCGGGACAAACTTTTACTTGCAGTAGTAAAAGTTATGTTTTCACCACACAGGGTAGAAAAGAAAACAGCACAGTGTCTTACTGGTCTTGGCAATTGATTCAGTGTTTATACAGTCCTTTAAAACAAAAAAGTTCTGCACAGTACCTTGCAGTCAGGAAATTGTTCCAAAGAATATTTTTTTTTCCTGACTGTTAGACTTTCCTGATATTTACACACACAGCCACGGTGAAAATTCCAATATGGACCAATTATTTCTAAAAGCAGTCCAGATTTTTGCCACATATTTTTGTTGCATTCCTTATAAAATTTGTAGCTTTCTAACAAATAATTGAAGATTCAAGTCCTTAAATAACATCAGATATTTCTGTTTCACACTTCAAATCCTTCAGGAAATGCATGTTAGTACAAAACTTGTAATTCTGTCAACTTTCTAAGGGACCTGAATTTTGTCTGTGACTTAAACATCCATGTGAAGCTGAATTCATCATTTACCCAGCTTAAGTGCAGCCTCAACCAGTGGATGAGAAATTGGAAATTTACACTGGGCCTGGCAGCCATGTCCCATATGGACAGAAGTAGCTTATAAATTACTGGCTCTCAACGCCCTGTTCAAATACAAGACATCATCATCATTATTATTTGGGAAAATCTGGCTAGGCTAAGAAAGACCCTGCGTCGTTAGCCTAGTAATCTATGAATTTATGGATCTAAAAGAGCAATACCTAAACTCTATCCCTGATATCCCTGTGTCATTGTTGGCTTTATCCAAATTTCTTCTTCTAAAAGGTGGAACGGTAAAGATGCTGTAGGTGTAAAGGTTGTATCTTACATGCATGACCTGCATGCTACAGAGGTGTAGATAAACACTGTTGTAAGACTGTGTAACCGAATGCCAAGAAATGCATCATCATTCCCTTCAGGAAAAACAATGTCCCTTCACACTATCAAATTAACAGCAATACCCTATGTACCTACGAAGTGGTAAGAGATCTGAGATCACAAGTAGACTGCGACCTTAGCTTTGACCATCATATGTCTACTGTAGTAAGGAAGGCTTTCTACATAACACACTTGATTAGCAAAGACATCACCTTGAGAACAAAGGAGGTTATACCCCTCTATATTCCTCACTAATCAGCCCTATAATTAAGTATAATGCCCCTTTCAGGGTGTACCATGTGATGCCTGTGCCCTGGCCCAACAATCAAGGAGCCTTAATCCTCACCACTAACTCCAGTGAGGGGCCTCCATATGGGGAAAGGATAATAAATACACACACAGTACTAAGTACAATTTCCCTTAAGTGCACACAGAGATCACAGTCAGTCTGGGACTGGTTTCTCCCTTTCTCTCCAGGTCCCCAATAAGGCTCCCCACTGGCACAGCTATAGGGTCTAGATCTTAGCCAGCTGGGCAAGCTAAAACCTCCAGCACCCTCTCTGTTCAACCAGTGCTTCATGTCCCTGCCCAAGTAGCTGACGCACACACACACTTTGAGATGAGTTTATATAACCACACAGAAACTTCTGGGGAAGGCTGGCACAGGTTCTCCAGCTGTGCCTCTTTTACCCAGACTATAAGGTAGAAATCACTGCCACCACACAGCTAATATTTATCAGCTACTCAAAGGCCCTTAAAAGGGTGTCCAATTATTACTGTGCAATATTATTATCCAAATGGTAAGTGCAACCTAACAGTCAAGACTTATTTGGAGTGACTTGGTACAGTCTCACTATATACATGCAATGCACTCTTAGAACTTAAATTATCTCTACACAAAACAGCCACAGTTGAAAGGTTTAATATTTAATAATAAATAAAAACACAAGACAATACTTCTTACTACACAGTGCTAGTCAAGAGTTCAGAGATCACAGAGAAATATTTAAAATAATACCGTAGAAAAGTTCTGACATCACAGAAAAACAAAGTAGTCTAATCTTCCTATTTCCTAGCTATTTCTAAGAGAAAACACAGTTCTAAAGAACCTACATATAGAAACAGGCAGAGTGGTGAGTTGAATGTTCTCAAGACAAAATGTTCTGATCTCTCTGATTCTCTCTCTTTAAATTGATAACACAGAGCTGCTTCACATGACATCATTCTTCACACTTCTCTGGTGTTCCCAGGCTAACAGAAACTACATTTACATTCTTTACACCTGGTCAGAATCCAGAGCAATAACGGACATTTTTGCATGCAAATTCTAGCCATTAACTCTGGCCTTAAAACAATAGGCAGAATTCCTTCATCCAGACATATTGGAGCCGACTTTATAGATCAAAGACAGTCATAAAATGCTTGACTTAGCTTTCTTACAGCAGAGTGGACTGTTGTTACATTTCTGAAATTTAACATTTACCAACATTTTCCCCATTTAAGAGAACACGCCTGTGGCTTATATTAATATTTACAAATGACAGAATTATCTACAGAATTCTCTCTGGCTAGGCTGGCAGCCTTCACCTATCTATTTTCACATACCATACAAAGCATCTGCTGCAATTGGAGACAACTCAGAGGTTTCTAACTGAGAAGATCAAGAAACTCCAGCATGTGCCTTACACAGACAGACTAAAGTCCCTGTCACTATACTCAGTATCATATAGACTTCTTGGGGAGACTTATGCAATCTTCATCCCAAACCTAATGAATTTGCTGTACATCAGTAAATCAAATGAGACTAGAGCTATCCATCCCAGGGACCTACATACAGCCTGCAACTTGAATAGGACATGCTGGAGGGACAGATTTGTCGCCCAGCAACTGCTGCATCTTTGGAATAGTCTGTCAATTCATGTGAATCAGAGCACCTCTATGATACTGTTCAAAAGGAACCTGGACGAGTGGATGGGACACCATAACTTCTTACCAGAGATAGCACCCACAATCATCCTGGACATGGGCAGTCATTAATAAATATGCTCCTGTGTGTTGACTAGAGTATCTATGGTATTACATTGGGAAGAAACAGCTAGGCTTGAAATGACCTCCGGTTCGATAGCTTAGTAACCGCCTATGATCCTATGACATGGTGTTGGTGTGTGGTTGGTAAAATACAAGGTTGTCTCACAACACCTGATTCCCCCAGTTCAATTCCTAGCTACAATGCCTTTCATTTTGGATTCTGCTTTCCTCTCTGTGTCTGCATATGCATTTTTAGGCAGTGCAGACCCTTCCACATCCAAAGTCAAGCTGTAAATGAAGTAGAAATCCTCTGAATTGTCCATAGGTGTACATGGTGTGTGTGTGTGTGTGTGTGTGTGTGTGTGTGTGTGTGTGTGTGTGTGTGTGTGTGTGTGTGTGTGTGTGTGTGTTTGCATCTTTTGATAGACTACCATCCTCTCCAGAATTCATTCTCTGCCTTGCATCTAATTTTGAAATAGTTAAAATTTCATTTTTTGTGGACATTTATCACTACCTGCAGCTGCCTCGTCTGCCGGGTGTACTGAACCTCCAGTTACTCCCCTATACTCTCTGACCCATATTCAGGACTGGTGAGGAGACTGATAAACATGATTCAGCAACATACTGCTGCCCGGGAGTTTTTTTTCTATTTTTTCTTTAGCACCCATTCCTAGTGCATGCTGGTAACACCAGCACTGTCAATGCAACAGTGCGTCCCATTAAGTATCCCTCTTCCATCTACCCGGATGGGGCACTCCCATCCTCCTTGTCTGTGTCGTCAAGTGCCCAATCTAGTATTCGTACTTGGGTCATCTGGGCAGAAGTTCTGACTGTAGACCTACGCTTAACCAGGACAGGCAAATAATTTAAATTTCACTTGCAAAATGCACTTCGTATCCTTTTTGAAATGTTAGCTTAACTCTTAATATACATATTTAATCACTTTTAAGAAATGTAATGTTTTCCCCCTTTTGTGTAAGCAATCCATTCAGAATTTCCAGATAGATAAAGAACTGAAAGTTATCACATCAAGCAGTCCCATTTTGACATAATAATGAGAAAGGAAACTATAGGCCTTTATCAAATGAAACAAATTGTCTGTATCTATATGTTCTGAAGTATGCATAATGCCACCACATTTTTGTTTTTTAGAATATGGTCACACCTCTTCATAGCACATGCTGTGACTTCATTTGCAGTTTTAAAATAACAAATGAGTTGTTTGTCTAAAAGTGGCCAAAAGCTAGCATTTAAAAATTCAAAGCTTCACCTGTTATTTTTTGTCTGGTGCTCTTCATTAAGAACCATTTTGAATGTCCCTATTGCAGTTTTTACCGCCAAAACTAGATCAACAGGTGATCCCTTAACCCGAAGTTGAGAACTAAAAAGAAAGACAAGGTCTCGTAAAGTTAAAGAAAAACAAAAACTTTTACAGAAACCCTCTGCTTTTACACTCAAGAAAGTAAACCCAAGCAGTCTGTCAGCAGCACCAGACTGTCCCCTCCCCCAGTACATTGTCCAAGCCCAGTGGCCAGCAGCAATGTCATCCAGTCTGTCAGCAGCACCAGACTGTCCCCTCCCCCAGTACATTGTCCAAGCCCAGTGGCCAGCAGCAATGTCATCCAGTCTGTCAGCAGCACCAGACTGTCCCTTCCCCCAGTACATTGTCCAAGCCCAGTGGCCAGCAGCAATGCCATCCAGTCTGTCAGCAGCACCAGACTGTCCCCTTCCCCCAGTACATTGTCCAAGCCCAGTGGCCAGCAGCAATGCCATCCAGTCTGTCAGCAGCACCAGACTGTCCCTTCCCCCAGTACATTGTCCAAGCCCAGTGGCCAGCAGCAATGCCATTACTGATTCTTGTTATCCTGGAGACCAGCAAATGCAATGGAGGCAATGACCGAGCCTGACAACTGGTGATTAAGATCTGCAAAAGAAAACTGGCACATGTGTCCAGGCAATGGAGGCAATGACAGAGCCTGACAACTGGTGATTAAGATCTGCAAAAGAAAACTGGCACATGGGTCTGGCACCACTTCTAATCACTATGTCCAGTCCATTGCAATCATATGTACTGTCCAGCTTTTTTCATTTGGTGAGTATTAGCGGTCATTTTCTGGACTTGATGTTTTGGTCACTTAGAACATTTCTTCGTGACATTCTGTCAAATAAAATATTACTTCATCACTGCAAATCACTGAACCTCTTCTGTAGCCTTTTCTGTTTTGATTGATTTACTGTCACATTTAGTACAGTTTTAGTTTAATTTCTGATGAGATTATGGTTATTGTCTGTTTGGTCTGTGTTAATTTTAAGTTATTTATTTAATTTAGTCAGTCATGTATCCATTTTATTTGACAATTTTAAACTTTATCTGTATTTTAATGCATGATTCTTATTCTATTTACTGTATTATGTGTAACTTATTTTTGTTTTACAGTAGTTAGTTTAATAAACACTATACTAAACTTTAACTCTTCACTTTGTCTCTTTTCATAATTCTTCACTTTGTTATTGTATTTGTAGATTACTTTTACATGCACTTGTAACTAAATTGAAGTGCAGCATTTTTGATTTTAGTAGTATGTAAATATATTTATTGCTGTAGAATGTAGTTCTAGTCTGTAAACATATTTATTGCTGTGGGATGTAGCTCTGGTATGTAAGCGTATTAATTGCTGTAGGATGTAGTTCTAGTTTGTAAATATATTTATTGCTGTGGGATATGTAGCTCTAGTGTGTAAGTGCATTTATTGCTGTAGATCTAGCTCTAGTGTGTAAACTTATGTATTGCTGTAGGATGCAACTCTAGTGTGTAAACATATTTACTGCTGTAGGATGTAGCTTCTTCTTCTTTCGGCTTTTCCCAGTTAGGGGTCACCACAGCAGATCACCTGTCCGCTCATGATTGGCAGTGGAGTTTTACAGTGTCGAGTTGCCAGCCTGGCACCCAACCTTCCACAGAAGGCACACACACAGTCACACTTAGGACCAATTTAGAGTGTCCAATCTACCTACAGCATGTCTTTGGGATGTGGGAGGAAGCCCACGTGATCAAAGGGAGGATATGCAGACTCTGCACAGAAGGCACCCCAACCAAGGATTGAACCGGAGAACCTCTTGCTGTGAGGTGGCAAAGCTAACCGCTGCACCACCGTGGCTGCCCACTGCTGTAGGATGTAGCTCTAGTGTGTAAACATACTACCTGCTGTAGGATGTAAACATATTTACTGCTGTAGGATGTAGCTCTAGTGTGTAAATATATTTACTGCTGTACAATGTAGCTCTAGTGTGTAAGCGCATTTATTGCTGTAGGATGTAGCTCTGTTTATTCCTACATACTGCTGATTTTTCAGTGTAAGATTTTTTTTTTCTCCTTCTCTGGTTCACTAAAAAGGTATTTCATGTTATTGTTCATATTTCTTGTCCTCCTGTCTGTTTTTTGTCATGGTTAAGACATAGTGAAGCCTCCTGTATCACATACAGATAATCAGACTATTTTAGTGGCTAGGGATCTGGGAACTGTGAGAGAAAATATTTAATACAGTGGGAGTAAAAATGTTACATTTTATATGATGAGTGTGTTTGTGCATGTGTGCATATGTTTGTATCTGCATCTCTCTGTATGTTGGTTTGAATGTCTGTGTGTACATACCTACATGATTATAGTGTGTATGTATGCATTTCAGCATTATCTTAAATATTGAAAAACCCTGACTGAGTTTGAAATCTGAGCATTATATCCTTCAACACTTAAAAAAATGATATCGTTTTATGCATCAACCTTAACATTGCATGCTTGCTTATATTCATGATTTTATGTTTCATTTCTCCAGCTCATCTTCATTTTTTCCTCTAGCATATTAATTTTTCATTACGCAGAAGACTAATCTGCATTGCAGATAGGGAATTGGAAAGGATCTTCTAAGCCCGTTCTTTTTCCTCTTTCAGTGCGTTTTTTACTGAGGAATAAAATAAATCCAGACCTTTGCAATGAAGATGGTCTAACTGCTGTGCACCAGGTAAGAAGACAAAGGATTCTGCAAACACAATACATATTTTAACTGATCCCTGCACTATATGATAGGGAACCACTATTGGTATATCATTTGTTTTTCAAATGGCAGCACCTAAAGGAATGTATTAACAGAAAATAATTGAAACAATGATGTTATAATATTATGAAACTCAGCTTAGTGACTAATTGCTTCATTGTCTTCTTAGATACATTGTGCATTATGGATGTATCATTGTACAAAATTTGCAATGATAATGTAAAAGTAGTAGGGCAAAACTTTAATTATGTATTTATTAATCTATTTATTTATTTTTTGACCAGCTACTGATGTTTTAATATCCCCAGCTAGCCCCACATCTCTTTCCTCCACAGGATCACCACATGATGGGGGTACCTCAGACATGTGCTTTCACTTGGTGGGTCACATCAGTCAGGATGAAAAGACTCATACCCAATGGGCTACACACACACACACATATATATATATATATATATATATATATATATATATATATATATATATATATATATATATATATATATATATATACACACACACACAAATATATACACACATATATATATATATATATATATATATATATATATATATATATATATATATATATATATATATATATATATATATATATATATATATATATATATATATATACAGACATATACATATATATACATATATATATATAGACATATATACATATATATATATATATATATAGACATATATATATATATAGACATATATATATATATATATATATATATATATATATAGATATATATATATATATATATATAGATATATATATAGATATATATAGATATATATATATATATATATATATATATATATATATATATATATATATATATAGACTTGGAACCAAAGATAAAAGCAATAGACATGTTGGGCCTACCATACCCCTATCAAGCTTTTTCTGCCCTGATGTGATAGGCCAACATCAATTACGTGAACATGCAATAGTGCACTGAGGGAGAAACACTCCCACCTGTCTAAATGGGTTCCCCTCTTTACCTAACCATTTAAGCTGTTATCATGGCACTAGTATCATTACTGGTGCTTGTAAAATCAGCTGCAGGCCCCCCAGAAGGTCCCCACATCCAAATCCTGGAAAAGGTGAACAACCAAGGCCTTTTTATTCCTCTTTTTCAACTTCCCCATACCAGCTTGCACAGGTGCCCAAGCCACTGTTTGAATTCATATCACCTGCATCATCATCAGGACTGTATCATTTTCTGACAAGTAAACCGATAAAAACTTCAGAATTTTAAGTTCAAGTCTCTGATGCATTTGCATCACAAAACACCGAATGTTGAAAGTGGTACTTACAATGTAAATGCAACCTATGTTCATGCAACAAATGTACCTATTTTAACATTTGCTGGATAGTTGAATAGATTATTTGTGGCTTTTGATAATAAAGAAAACCTGAAACAAATCTTTGCATCTCTAGCCTTCCTCCTTTAGTGTTAGAGGAGCCATAAAGAAGCAGGCCTATATTAATGTAAGCTTTGTGGACCTTGTTAGGTGGCAGGTAGGTAGGTACCCTTTGTGCTTGTTGGTCACTTATCATTCTATCTTGATCCTTTTATTCCTGCATTTGTGAAGAGAGTGATGGGATCTCTGGATAAAGAAAGAGGGACTATCATCTTTTCATGGAATCTGAATTTTTTTCCATGGAGTCTGTATTCTGTGGGACTCTATATTTCTCATTATAATGCTTGAATTCTCATATGATGGTTGTGAAGACACCCTGGTAAGTGCACAGGTCCCTAATACACAAAGAATGGGGTTAAATGTATTGAAATGCGATGTTTCGTGTTCTGTTTCACATGTTTAAGCCTTGAATTCTTACCATGCTTTTTGAACAGTTACCAAAATGAAATACACATTGGTGTTAATTAAATGAAAACCAAAGGGAAACTGAGATTTGCTTAAGTCCTTTGCTGCAGTAAGGCTGTAACCGCATATTTTATATCAAATACCCATTTGCGAGATCTGCCTGTTCTGTCTTGAAAAGCTGTTTTAAAATTAGTAGTCCGCTACCAGTAGTCAGGTTAAAGAAAGCAAATGACGCATAGTGAAGTCTGAATAGAAATTCTGAGGTGTTTTTCCTGCAAATGTTTGTAACCCAAGGGAATTTCTGTTGTTTTCACACTGCCACAGAAACAGGGAAACCCAATATTTATTCAGTTACTGCATGTCATATCCATATGCACATTCCTTTACATTGTCATATTTAGTATCTTATCAACAGACTAAAAAAACTTAAATATACATGATACTGTTAAAATTTCATTGCTTGCTTTTGGTATTGAAAAGTTCAGGGAGATTTCTTCCCCTTGTAATATAGTGCTACAGTAAATTACATTTTTTTTATCAATGTGGCTTTGTGGCCAGCATCTTGGACCAGTACTATGAAAGTTAAACCTGTTCCCCATCTGTGGTCCTGATCCTGACAAAATCCACCAAATTCTCTTACTGCACATCCTGCAAATATACCAGTTAATCAATAGCTGCATGGAGCTATGTTGAGTATTTTTTATCTAAGTAAGGTTATTAACTCCGTACATGGGGTAGTGAATGTCTCATGTTATATCTCTTTGACTGTTCCTCAGTTAAGTTTGCAAGTGATATTTACAGGTAGTTGTCAGGAAGCATGAATGTTGTCTAAGTTGTCACAATAGTCTCTTCTCTAGATTTCTATCATGGACAAAACCATGGGCACCAGAAAACCTACCGTAGATACACTGTGTGATAAATTTGCAGTGGTTTGACTACACTCCATGATCAAAACAAAAGAGAATGCCAGCAAACAGAAACATACAGTAAAATATGATGAAAAGCATTTTACCCCCACCCCCACTCTTACTCATATATTCTTAATTCATAATTATACATCAGTGAGAAGACAGCAAATCCATTAACTGTGCTGTTATTAAATTGCATTGTTCATTTTTTACCTGAACGGTAGTTCTTCACTTTGAAACTGAAACACTTCCTTGCAGTGTACTTTTAATGGCTCTGCTTTTAACCATAAGCATTTGATTCTCAGTGTTTTGAAGTCATTAGTACTTATAGGTTCATAGGTTGGTACTAGGCTATTGGCCCTAGGGCCTATACAAGCCCAGTCATAACAATTCCCTGGATATTTCTTCTCACAATATTTATTTTATTTACTTCCAGTTTGATTGTAGACTGTGGGGATTGTAGACTGTAGAATTTAGATTTGATTGTAGATTGCAGGCTGTGGGGATATTTCTTACCACAATATTTGCTTCTCTGGACCCCTGTCTAGCAGGGTGACTGACGTGATCCCTGGGGTGAATTTCCTATCTCCCATCCAGTCATCAAGTTTCTTTATGAAGAGGGCCAAGGAGGTGCTCTTCTTGACTTGTATGGGCAGTCTCTGGATCAGGAACCTAAACCTCCAGCATGTTTTTGTTCATTGTGATGACAAGGTTTATATCCCTGGAGCAGGTGGCTCTGAGGGATTGGGATTTCTTTAAGTGGAGCATGTCCAACAGCTCAGGGTTTGACATGGCCTTATATGTTAAGCAGAGATCGCCACTGAGTAGACTATATGTCCTTATGTCTGACATGCTTTTGATCTGGGCAGTGTTTTGGCAGCAAATCATTATTCCGTAATATCAGTAACACAAAACACATGCACTGCATATAAATGTAGAGTGTTTATATGTCCTCCTTGTGTCTTTGTGGGTTTTTACTAGTTGCTCCAGCTTTGGTCCACATACAAAAATGGGCCATAGTTGAATTGTTTTTCCTCTAAATTGTCAGTAGGTGTGCATGCCACAGGAATGGTTGTACACCCTCGAGTATGCATGCGTGTGTGTGTGTGTATGAATGTATGTTTGTAATGTATGTGTTTCTGTGTATGTTATTTAATGGGTCGGTGCCCTATTCTGCATAAGAACTCACTTAATGACATGATGGACACTGCCTTCACCACATTATTAAGCAAGTAATTCGTGAATGAATAAATAAAAAAATAGAACTGAAAGAGCAGAAATGCTTGAGACATGCTTAGAATCTGCGTTTGCAGACATTAACATGCCATCATAGTGGAATATATGTTTACGCAGTTTTTTGTTGTACGATTTTGGATACTGAATTATTTCAGCATTGCCCCCTGACTTTTATTGAGAATCAGGAAGGACACCTACACAGTAGCAGTATACTGACCTAAACAGTAGAAAACATGTTCTATTCTTGAATGTATTTCTTGTAATCTTAGTGACACACAGTCTTTACTTCATTATGTTTGTATTATAGCATTTCGCTACCCCAAATTCGTACCAAGCAGCTGGATCCCATATGTCCTCCTGAGTTAAAATTGATGTATTTTTCAGATGTGCTGCAGCTGTTTATGAAGCATATGCATTTAACTGTTGACTGCAAGTTTATGCATCACTGTTGCCAGAGTTTATAGCTTACATGGACCTCCATGTCTTGATTTTTAAATAAATACTTTCTGGGAAATTAACTAGTATCTGAGCCAGTTCTGTGCTTGTAAATAAAGTATGTCACCCTCTGATAAATGGGCACCCAGCTTCAGTAAATGTATTTCTTCTATAAAAGTGTTTAAGTAAACATAAGCCATATCTTTCCTACTCTGTTGCAGAATGCATCATTCTTTGAAGTATTTCTTAATATATTTCCAAATCAAACAAAGCATTTTTCATTTTTCGTGAAGTTTTTTTTTTCTTAGAAGAGAAAGCAATGCCCACAAAACATCTTATCTGTTCTTTTTTTTTTTTTTTTTTGCAGTTTACCTTGAGAAGATTCTTGTATTACTAGTAAGACATAGAATGAGGCCAGACCTGAAGCCCTATGCATTTTTGTTATGTTTTCCTGGTCCATTGCACTAACAGAGAGCAAAAGACAGAGGCACCCTTACCTCTCACTTCATTAAGATGAGCTTTCTTCTTTCTTTCACTTATGCCATGACAAATTATCTCTAACTTTTGTTTTTTGGCTTTTCCCAGTTAGGGGTCACCACAGTGGAACTCCGGTCCGCTAATGATTGGCAGTAGATTTTTATGGTGCTGCGTTGCCAGCCCAATGCCTAACCTTCAGCAAAGGCACGCCCATTTACGCATGTCTTTCGAACGCCACTCGACCATGGGGAGGACATGCAGACTTCACACAGAAGGCACTCCAACTGAGAATCGAACAGGAGAACCTCTTGCTGTGAGGCAACAACGCTACCACTGCACCACCATTTATTTTATTTGTTTACCAAGGTAGAACACTGATCTTCATGGACCTTTTCAGACTGAGCCTGGGAACACTGCCTAAGTAAGTGACTTGTTCAGAGTTGCACATTCAAGCAATGGAGGGTGAGGGAATCAAACCCTGGACCACTGGAAACACCAGGTTAACAGCCCCTTATCCTCTATACCAACTGCCAGGAAAATTTCAAGGGATTGTGTGGTGGCAGCCTTGTTTAGAACCCAGATCAATCAGTTTCTTCAAAAGGTATCAACCTTGTTAGCTCAAGTAATCTGGACAAAGCCTAAAATAATTGGGTACAAAGACCCAAAAAATAGGGACAGATTTTAAATATTGCCTTTATAAACCTAGAAAGTTGCTAGAATAGCTGGATTTGTGATGGCATTAATTATTCTGAAGGATATGAAGTCTGAAACTCAAATGTATGTTGCTATTTAGTGACACTTAGTGACTTCTTTCCTCTGTGGTTTGCCAGAAAAGCACAAATTTTTATGATTAACAGACCAAAAATATGAGACAAAAATCGGGACAGTCCGCCAAATTCTGGACAGTTGAGAGGTGTGATTGCAACATGACTGATGCTCAAACATTCTGGAACACATATGATATGTCAGTTCCCAAGTGTCTGGTGCACTAGTCACTAGGTCTCAGCACAGGTCAACATCCCATCTGGTCACATCTTCCCCTCCTGGGGATGGAGTCCTAGCTGGCACTCTAGTTTCCCAGCATGTGGAAATAAAGCCTAGTTTCTAGTGGCATGGATAAGTGCACAGCTTCTTTAACTGGCTGCCCCCCAAAGTGAAGCTGTGTTTTAGCAATTTTTCCTCCATGAAATGACTTATTTTTTTAATTTAAAGGTAACGTGACTGCTTTTTTTATTCTATTTGTATCTGTGCAAAGCGGGTGTTTTTAGATAGAGGGAGAGAGAGATTGAGTACAAGAAAAGATATCTAATTTTTATTGACAGAGTGTTACAGTGGTTATTGTCGCTGCCTCACATTGCTTTGATCTCCAGTTTGGTTCTTGGGTAAAAGGTGTTTTTTCTCTGCATGTTCTGCAATGTTTTTGCAAGTTGCTCCAATTTCCCACCACAAGACATGTTGTAGGTGAATTGGCAATTGTCTTTACTGCACATAGGCATGCATTCACATTCTGTGATAGGCTTGAACCCTATCCAAATAAGTTCCTCTACCTTGTGGCTACTGAATGCCATGAGAGGTAACTCTGTCATGACCCTGAATTGCATTAGATGGATAATCAGGTACACAACAGTACAAAAAAATGGTAGTTTAATCCACAAAACAGGGAATGGGGAAAGGAGAGCAAGGAGACTAGTAGGTACAAAAGGGCCACATCGATGCAACAAATTAACATATATGAACAAAAGTGAGGGGCCACATCGATGCAACAAATTAACATACATGAACAAAAGTAAAGGGCCACGTCGATGCAACAAATTAACATACATGAACAAAAGTAAAGGGCCACATAGATGCAACAAATTAACATATGAACGAAAGTAAAGGGAAATTAAATTGAACTAAGTGATGCACATTGTACAGTAAGAGCTAATAAATGTCATTTAATATCTACAGATGATCATCTCTCTACATCTAAAGTTAACACATGGAATGGTAAAGGTAACATATTTAAAAAATTAAATACTGTCAGGCTAGCCTTGGTAGTTTAGTTTCCAAAAATGTATCACTGAATATTTTTGCCTCGATAAGATAATGCTGAGATACTCCACCTATAGCTGAGAAAACCTAAATAACACTATATACTTTTGGGTAGTATATTAAACATTGATAGCTTAGGATTGTAATAAGAACAGAATACCAATGCTAGCTGTCACCATTAAAGTGCATTATGTTACTCAATCTAAAGGAAAGAAGGGGATAAAGGAAAGTCAGAATATTCCAGAAGATGATGAGCTGGCATCAAGTCTCCTTATCTAGGTTTGTAGTTCTGTAACCCATGCTTCACAAATGCAGCTAAACTTGAACCCTTTTTGCATGGATAAAGCTTATTATTCATAGAATATGTCATGTTTTTACCAGCCACAGTGATCCTCCTACTTGTGCATCCACTGGCAATGGATGTAGAACAGTCATTCAAAGACTAACGCAGTGAAACCCATTTAATCAAATCTGAAAGACTTTTCTGCATGGGAATGGTGACAACCCCACTTACCCACCATGTAGAGGGCTGTTCCCCCAAATAATTTAACTAATAGTGGTTACCAAGCTTTGGGGTAAGTTATAAATAATTTATTAAGTTGCCTGTTTGGTCTTTCAGTATTCACTGAATGTGATTTGGTGACTTGATCTTTAGTGGACCTTACGATACCTGTCTTGGCAGACTGGGAGAATTGCTGTTTTGCAATAGCAGATAAACCCCATCCTAGTCACTGTGAGAAAATGACTGATTAGTTTGGCAATTTTGTCAAGATCAACCTAAGCACTTAGTAATGTGTGTAAAAACTGTGAGTGTAGTTTCATATTTCAGGAATAGCTTCAGCGTAGACTATGTCTCATTCCAAAAGCCTCTTGGACTGGGCAGTTAAGGAAGATATAGACCAAAGTGTCTTCCATTTGCCTTTATTATACCTATTAACTCATTCAAGCTTATGATGCCTTTTTGTATACTTACAGTTAACATCCATAGCTTCTTATGGTGTCCAAACCCTTTGTGAGTCTGGCTTCTTTAACTAAGTGACTTGCTAGCTAAGAGACAGTATTACAAAGGGCAAGGAAAAATTAATGAAATGACACTAAGTTTATTAAACTCTCTACTGCAAAACATCATATATTATTACATGTTTGCCAATTATTATTTATAATTTCATACTTATGTTCATAGTTTCATAACTAATAGACCCACATGCTGTTAAGGGGTATAGTGTGAAATGCTGTTATGGAAACATGAAAATCTATTGTCAGTGTCCATTTATAGGATCATGGGGTCATGGGAGATTACTAGGCTATCAACCCAGAGGTTATTTTAAGCCTAACCATTTCAACTCAGTGTAATGCCATAGAGGTATTAGTTCGTACCCAAGATTGCATTTAATGATGACTGCCCATGTCCAGGAGGGCTGTGGGTGCTATCCCCAGTAAGAATTTATGGTGCCCCATCCACTCATCCAGGTTCCTCTTGAACAGTGTCCTATAGGTGCTGTGTTTCACATTAATTGGTAACCTGTTCCAAAGATGTGGCAGTCGCTAGAAAATAAATCTATCCATCCAGCATGTCCTATTTAAGTCTCAGGCCATATTTAAGTCCCTGGAATGAGTAGCCCTAGACCCATTTGATTTGTGGATGTGCTGTAAGTTCATTAGTTTTAAGTCTTGGGTTGCTCTGTAGGCCAGGCATAAGTCTGCACTAAGAAGTCTATACGATGCAGGGTATAGTGACAGGGATTTTAGTCAGTTTGTGTAAGGCACATGCTGGAGCCCCTTAGTCTTCTTTGTTAGAAACCTCTGAGGTCTGTCTAATTGCTGTAGGTGCTTAGTACAGTGCATAGCAAATGGGGTGTTATACTCAATTATGGGCCAGATAAATGCCGAGTACAGGGGGGTTATAACTTATTTTGCTGTTGAGGCAATGCCTTTACTAATCAAGTGAGCTACGTGGAAATCAAGCATCTGTCCCTTACTACTTCATGGGTACTTAGGGTATTGTTATTGATTTGCTAGTGTGAAGGGACATTGTTTGTGCAGAAGGGAATGATGATGCATTTCTTTGCATTGCATTCAGTTTGATACACCAGTTGTTGGTCTGTTTGAGGAAAATCCTGCAATATTTCTATATGTACTTATACCTTAAAAACTAAGTGACTTGCAAACTATTGCATGGCATCAAGTGAAACATTGGATGTCTTTGAAGAAAACTGTCATTGACATGTGCAGTCTGTCACTCCTCTTGAGAGATATTCCATGTTATTTATATTGTAAATTATCCAGTCAAGTATATGATTTCATATTTCTGCAAATATCTCAAAAAATATGCACACAAAGAGGAAGTTCTTGCTGACACATGAAATCTTGTGACTGATTAACAAAAGTGCTTTAACAATATATATGTGGGTTGTACAGTTTCCAAGACAAAATGATTACTTAGAGGTTGGCCACATAATGGTGGCCTCTTACCAGTTGATGGGGAAGTAGTGTGTTGTATTGACAGCAATTAGATGAGAGCAGGCATAAGGGACAGGAAAGGATATAAAAAATAACAAGATGAAACATAAGAGATGAAACATAAGAGATGAACTCAATCACAGACCCACTAAAGAAGGTTTCTAGTGTTACAGCAGTCATTTCCAAAAAACAAAGTGAAAAGATACAGTGTTTTATGTGGTGAGACTACCCACCTCCATATCCAATGGAAGGAAATGCTCTCTCCATACACCAACATGTTCTGAAGCAATTCTGACTTGCAGGAACAACTCTTCACAATTGTGACATTGGATCAGGACAAACATTCCCCTGTCTGCGGTTGTGACATTGGATCAGGACAAACATTCCCCTGTCCGTGGTTGTGACATTGGATCAGGACAAACATTCCCCTGTTCCCAGCAATGTGACATTGGATCAGGACAAACATTCCCCTGTTCCCAGCATTGTGACATTGGATCAGGACAAACATTCCCCTGTCCACGGTTGTGACATTGGATCAGGGCAAACATTCTCCTGTCTGCGGTTGTGACATTGGATCAGGACAAACATTCCCCTGTTCCCAGCATTGTGACATTGGATCAGGACAAGCATTCCCCTGTCCGCAGTTGTGACATTGGATCAGGACAAACATTCCCCTGTCTGCGGTTGTGACATTGGATCAGGACAAACATTCCCCTGTTTGCGGTTGTGACATTGGATCAGGACAAACATTCCTCTGTTCCCAGCATTGTGACATTGGATCAGGACAAACATTCCTCTGTTCCCAGCTTTGTGACATTGGATCAGGACAAACATTCCCTGTTCCCAGCATTGTGACATTGGATCAGGACAAACATTCCTCTGTTCCCAGCTTTGTGACATTGGATCAGGACAAACATTCCCCTGTTCCCAGCATTGTGACATTGGATCAGGACAAACATTCCTCTGTTCCCAGCTTTGTGACATTGGATCAGGACAAACATTCCCCTGTTCCCAGCATTGTGACATTGGATCAGGACAAACATTCCCCTGTCCGCGGTTGTGACATTGGATAAGGACAAACATTCCCCTGTCTGCAGTTGTGACATTGGATCAGGGCAAACATTCCCCTGTTCCCAGCATTGTGACATTGGATCAGGACAAACATTCCCCTGTTCCCATCATTGTGACATTGGATCAGGACAAACATTCCCCTGTCTGCGGTTGTGACATTGGATCAGGACAAACATTCCCCTGTCTGCGGTTGTGACATTGGATCAGGACAAACATTCCCCTGTCCGCGATTGTGACATTGGATCAGGACAAACATTCCCCTGTCCGCGGTTGTGACATTGGATCAGAACAAACATTCCCCTGTCCATGGTTGTGACATTGGATCAGGGCAAACATTCCCCTGTCTGCGGTTGTGACATTGGATCAGGACAAACATTCCCCTGTTCCCAGCATTGTGTCATTGGATCAGGACAAACATTCCCCTGTCCGCGGTTGTGACATTAGATCAGGACAAACATTTCCCTGTCTGTGGTTGTGACATCGGGTCAGGACAAACATTCCCCTGTCTGCAGTTGTGACATTGGATCAGGACAAACATTCCCCTGTCTGCGGTTGTGACATTGGATCAGGACAAACATTCCCCTGTCTGCGGTTGTGACATTGGATCAGGACAAACATTCCCCTGTCTGCGGTTGTGACATTGGATCAGGACAAACATTCCCCTGTCCGCGATTGTGACATTGGATCAGGACAAACATTCCCCTGTCCGCGGTTGTGACATTGGATCAGGACAAACATTCCCCTGTCCGCGGTTGTGACATTGGATCAGGACAAACATTCCCCTGTCCGCGGTTGTGACATTGGATCAGGACAAATATTCCCCTGTTCGCGGTTGTGACATTGGATCAGGACAAACATTCCCCTGTCCGTGGTTGTGACATTGAATCAGGACAAACATTCCCCTGTTCCCAGCATTGTGACATTGGATCAGGGCAAACATTCCCCTGTCTGCGGTTGTGACATTGGATCAGAACAAACATTCCCCTGTCCATGGTTGTGACATTGGATCAGGGCAAACATTCCCCTGTCTGCGGTTGTGACATTGGATCAGGACAAACTTTCCCCTGTTACCAGCATTGTGTCATTGGATCAGGACAAACATTCCCCTGTCCGCGGTTGTGACATTAGATCAGGACAAACATTTCCCTGAATGCGGTTGTGACATCGGATCAGGACAAACATTCCCCTGTCTGCGGTTGTGACATTAGATCAGGACAAACATTCCCCTGTCTGCGGTTGTGACATTGGATCAGGACAAACATTCCCCTGTCCGCGGTTGTGACATTGGATCAGGACAAACATTCCCCTGTCCGCGGTTGTGACATTGGATCAGGACAAACATTCATCTGTCCGCGGTTGTGACATTGGATCAGGACAAACATTCCCCTGTCCGCGGTTGTGACATTGGATCAGGACAAACATTCCCCTGTCCGCGGTTGTGACATTGGATCAGGACAAACATTCCCCTGTCCGCGGTTGTGACATTGGATCAGGACAGACATTCCCCTGTTCCCAAAATAAATTAAGTTTTCCTCTTGCTTCTGCTTACAGTGCAAAAATGGCACTGAAAAATTCCCACAGCCAAGCTTTTGCTACTGAATACTGCACTGCAGAGACAAGAGGCAGCATAAACCTAACAAACCTTCCAGTATCTAACCAGACTATATCCCCTCTGTTCCACAAAATAGTCCTTTCAGAAGTAAACGGTGGAAATTTTCAGAGAGGTCTCAGTTCTGGATGTTTAATCAAATACATCTGAATACGTCATATTTTTGAGTAACTGTTTGATAATTAGATAGACAGGAAGATAAATAAACAGATGTGTTCAACAATATGTGTACACTTTGTTTTTACTGAACCTTAACTACAATCCCATAGCTTGTGATATACTAGGGCTGAGGTTAATACTTAAAAGGTCGTCTAGGCAAACCTTTGTAACCCCAAATATAACCACCTCTGTGGGGAGGGAAAGAGAAGATTGTGAAAGTACCCCATCAGTGATGGGGTTCTCAGCAAAAGTGACACTCCTGATCTATATTTACAGTTTTGGAAACAAAAACATGTACATACCAGTTTGCAAATTATAATATACCTAGTTGTTATCTTACTATAAGTAATTCAAAAAAATGCCTCTCCTAAATGGAGTCAAGTGGTAGGAATCCAATTCACAGCCTAAGCGTTCTACAAGAAAACATAACCATTACTGTTTACTTAAAAATGGTGTGCTAATGCCTACAACAAACTTTCTGGTAAAATATATCAGCTCATTTTACTCAATATGGCATTGCATTCTGCCTCCTTGGCCTAAGTCTGGAGGGAACTAGAAAGGTACTGTTTAATTTAGAACAATTAATGTCAAAATGCATATGACACTGCACTGAATTACTGTAATAACTTTGATAAATCACCAGATCAGTAGGATTACCTTCATAGAAAACAACTTGGTCAGCTTCCCACAATCCCATTATGAGAGGCATCATTTTAAAGATGGTGTTATTTAACAATAAACAAGTGAGAGGTAAACGGGAAAGAGTCATTGCATGTGGATTTGGGAGGTTTGTCTCCTTCTTCACCCAGGCAGTATTTTGTTTATTTTTGTTTCCATGAAATTCATGAAAGAGTCCCTTGGGAAATGGGACATGATGTCAAGTACCATGATCCATCTCCAGTTGGGAGGCTGTATACTAATGCCCTCATGCATCCAAAAAACAGTGCCTTCTGCTGACCCAGTTATGTAGAGGGAAGGACTATGACATCATTCACTCCTTCCCACTCCCTACACCCCAGAATAACTTGTTTGTAAATTAACAAGCTGTGTATCTCAATATGAATTAGGGTACAGGACCCCAGAAAAAGTACCTAACATTTTTCAAGGAATGTCATTAGCCAATAAGGATAAAAAGGGTAAACTAAATAGTAAAAACCCAAAAACTTCAAGTGGCAGCCAACCACAAGCATACTGCTCTTCCTTGTTCTAGGGAAATGAGGATACTGGGAACTCTATGTATTTAGATTCAACACATTTATTAGATAGCTAAGTATGTCCATTCTGTTGCCAAAAAGGCCTCGTTATATAGGACTGTTACCATAAAGGAGAGCACTGATGAGGAAACACAATCAATCTGTCTCTTATCCCCACTCCCAAACCAACAACAACACACCCATCATGGAGTAAGTTACATACCATACAAATCAAGCACCTGTAATATGCGTTTGGAAGATTTCAGAATATAGTTGATATGTCAAAAGCAAGTATTTGGATATCGCTAGATTGTATAAAAGTCTGCATCTAGTTTTTGTATTATAGCCAAACTATCCACTTATGCTGTGCTGATGAGGTCAATAAAAAGGCCAAAACATGCATTTCTATAGCTAGTGGGGTTTGGCTTTATTGGACTGAATGTAACCATAAAGACTTAAAAAGTAAAAAATTCAGTGATATTTAGAAACCATGTAGATGAAAGACTTGATGTTCTTAATGGGTTATTTGCATATGTTCCATGGGCCTCCATTATAGGTTGTTTAAGGTATCACACAGTGAAAATTCGATCTTGGATGAGTTTTGCAGATTTACAGAATAGGTTATATGTCTGACCTTTTTATACTTTGGTTTAGATTAGATGTTAATTGGGATATTTTGCAACTAAGTTTAAAGGCCCTGCGTTTCTTTAGTATAGCCGCCAAACGATCCACTTATGCTGCTCTAATGCGATCAGTAAAATGCTGAAACAACCAGGATTTGGTCAATTTATGTAATGCTGGATTGATGATTATTGTACAGATGTGAGCATGTTAACATGGTTTGTTTTTTTGCATATAAATGTATGTTTGCTTATGTCTTAACTGATAATTCAGTAAATCTGTTTAAAAAAGGTACTTGGATTGGGAGTCGTACATCAGTTTTCAGAAAATATGGATTTCCAATTTATAATATACTTTTGAAGAGCCAGTTCATTAAGTTTGCATATTTGAGTTATCTTCTATTTGTACAATTTTCTTTGATTTGTTTTGACATTCACACATATTTTCATGTTTCTGCCATTAAAGGCATTGTGGCAATAGGAGGTACTGCCAGCCATGCCAGGAGAAATAGGGCAGTAGATTTGTAACATATGTCAGCAAAGCTAGCTGGAATTTTGCAAATAAGTATATGTCATCTGTATATCAAACTGATTTGTACAGATGCTTGTGCTGAAAATGTATTTGTGAGGTTTGCTTGTGTTAAAATGTATCAACAGTGTGCCCTGCTGGAAGGTAAAGAGATGTACATGCATTATTGTATCTGTTTAAATGTATACTTTGTAACAGCACATACTGAAAGTGACAAAGTAAATCTTAATCCACCTGACATTGTAAAATATTTTTTAAATTAAATTACTTTGTGGGTTAAGCCATAAAGATATTATCCCACAGTTTTGAATGGAGCCGCAGACACAATGCCTGTGGCAGAGAATAGTTGGTAACTCCTTTAGGAAGAGTGAAATGGTTTTATGGTTTTATGACTTCCAGCAGCTACACCACATCTGAGCAGTGCTCTATCTGTGTGTATTGTAGCACATAGGTGCTAAACCCTGGTAGCTTCTAGTGATGGGGGATAGTGCAGGAAACAGAGTCAGATGACTAGATATATGTGATGTCATTCTGTACAGAAGTAGTGTTTTAATATTAGAGGAGACTGAAGTCTCAGCAGCATTCTGTATACTGTCTTGGATCTAACAACAAGGACTGCTCACCCACATTATCTTGCCTTGCTCTATTCAGTAAGTATGAACAATAATTCTTTAGATGAGGCAGAAAAAAAGATATATATATATATATATATATATATATATATATATATATATATATATATATATATATATATATATATATATATATATATATATGGGATCCGGACTCATGCTCGACTAGCATATGTTCAAATCATAAAACATCGAACACACATACATGAAAGCGCTTAACATCAACAAGCGCTTCCATGTATGTGTGCCTCTTTCGTAGCTCGAACTACAGTGCGGGTAAGGGAAAATTCCCTTTTCCCCACTGTAGTGCAATCTTGGAGTGAGAATAATAAAGTACGGGGTGTGGAGGGTGCAGGGGGGCGAAGTCTCCCTGCAGAAATGTAGATTTTTTTTTTTGAACTACGCACACACACAAGTGCTTTTCGATGTGTTCGATGTTTTGTGATTCAGACATATGCTAGTCGAGCATGTGTCCTAGACCCATATATATATATATATATATATATATACATATATATATATATATATATATATATCATACATACATACATATATATATATATATATATCATACATACATACATATATATATATATATATATATATATATATATATATATATATATATATATATATAGAGAGAGAGAGAGAGAGAGAGTGAAAATAGCTAAGCATTGTTTTTTTTCTGTAACTGTGTAACTCTTTCTAGCTGTGTTATTTTCAGTATTTCCTGTGGCTGAAACTCTGGAGTTTACTGTAAATAGATACTTAGTATTTTCATGAATTTAAACTTTTCATTGTGGCTGGTCCTTTTTAGAAAATATTTAAGTTTTGAGAGTGTTTGAAGATAACTCTGGCCATTCCTAAAAGCCTGGCTGTTTGATCAACATTACCATTTGTATTAATATTAATTTTACTCAGTATAAATGGATACCCTTTTAAGAGCCGTATATTAACTCACTGGTGGCAGTGAATCTACCTTATAGTCTGGACAAAGTTGGCAGAATGGGTTATCTGTGTCAGCCTTTCACAGGTGTGTGTGTGTGTGTGTGTGTGTATGAAAATTAAATCTCAAAGAGTGTATGTGTCAGTTACTTGGGCAAGAACACATAGCACTGGTTTCACAGAGAGAGTAGTGGAGGACTTGGCTTGGGCACTCGGCTGAGGACTTTACTCTGAAGCTGTGCTAGTCGGGAGTCTTATTGTGGACATGGAGGGAGACAGATAGAGAAATCCAGACCCCAGGATGATGGTGATCCATGTGTGCTCTTAAGGGAAAGTGTGTTTGATGCATAGAGGTCATTTGTATTCAAGTGAACATCCCTCTCCAGTGTCAGTGATGAGGATTCAGGCTCCTCAATTTCTGGCCCAGAGTGGGGACATCACAGGCATATTTATGGTTTCATAGATTTAGTTGCTGAGTATATACAGTTTGCTAATGCAGATATTCAGTTTTTTAGTTTAATGTGTTTCAGTAGAATATGCTTCTGAATGTAGCCACAGAGTCACAAATCCGAAAGCAAACCAATTTCACTGAGCACAGAGACAGTGTTGTGGCACAGGAGAACTATAGACTCCCTGACAAAGTTGGACTAAAACCATTTATCAGGTGCCTGTTCAGTGACATTGAAGGGTAAACCCATGACTATGGCCCTGATGACTGATTTTGATTAGTGGCTTGGACACAACAGCACAGGCAAGAATAATAGGCATGTCCATCTTGAGAGGGCACAGTCTTGAATGCAGTGTCATGTATGGTCTTTTCTAGAGGTTGGGATCAGTGTGAGTATTGTATTCTAGTGAGTCAGGGTTTAAGGCTGAGACATATAGGGAGTTGTGGCTGAGATGCCATGTAGCCGAATGCATGCCAGCCACCAGGGATGGGACAAGAGTATGCATGTGCACAACATTAGGGAAAAGGCACTCCACAGCAGCAGAGTAATGCTGCCCCAGGTTCCTTCATCTACTCAGCATCCCCAGACATTGATAGGAATTAGGCTACAAGAGGCTAAGCTGGGTCCAGTAGACCCAGTGGATGAGGAGAGGTCCTGGAACCAGCTGATGGCCAGCTGTGTGGCAGCCAAAAAGAGTGCAAAAATCCCAACACTAAACAAATGCAGCACAAATATGCAGCTGAAGATCCATTAGCACTCTGTCAGCACTACGAAACATTACAGAAGGACTGCATGGCTGTGGAGCCCACAGCAAATGTCAGCTATATTAGTTGATGGCTGAAGAACTCACAGCAGTAAATATGCTGCAAATACAAGGTGGGACTCCTAAAAGCTTTTAAGTAACTATATAGCAGAAATCAAAAACATCTGTTCTACTAAAGTCATAATTAAACCGCTATAATCCATAAGAGATGTGAGAATGTATTACTGTTCTAAAGGCCACACAAAATGTGATGCCCTCAGTAGGGTAGAGACATACCTTAGGCTAATAGAAAGCACTAGTAGGAAAAAGTTGCCAAGATGCATGATGGGAAACAGACATACCTAACAAGTTTATTTTAATGATGCAGGAGTGGAGGATTTAACATCTGCTTTTACTGTTAAAAAACAGGATCTGAGAATAAGCCTAGAGATGTTTAAATGTCATATGAAACAGAGCAGAATGAGCAGCTCATGCCCTTTTATTCACAGCCTGCAGTGAGGTTGGTATGAGCATCATCTATCTGATAGAAACCTCAGATCCCTGCAGGCTGGCATTGCTACATTTGCAGGAATACTTGCAGGTCGCTTTGTCATGGCATATTGTGGTATGCCATAAAAACAACCCTGTTGACCAGCATGTGGCAGTCTGATGGCAGCCTGATCCCTTGTTTCCATTTACCTTTCTCTAAGTAATGCAGGCTAAAATGTTTCTTATGAAAGAAAATATGTACACAGTGAGAAATTCTGTTCAGTTTAATCAGGGTAATTAACTGGGAAACAAACTGAACATGGGTGAATACTGGAGATAAGTCGGTGTAGGAGTTAAAATGTTTTAACTATACCTGTGTTTTATGAAAAAAAAGCGTAGCTGATGAGAATTTATAATTTATTTTGCCAAAACTGCCTTTATTGTTGATGCTTGACTTTGTATGAGGAAATTTCCAGCTCAATAAGTCAATCATTATTGGATATCAACATTTGATCTGACAACAACAATAATATCTTCAGATTATTCACTATGTGTTCATATCTTCCAGCTTCAGTGCCATGCATGCAATTTGCTAGCTTATGAGAAGACTCTGTGACTCTAGCATTATCTTACAGTAATATTATCCATGGCAAGTGGACTTCATAATTAAAACCTATCTGGAATAGAAGCTGATGGTTCATTTTCTGCTTTCTTTTAAATAAGCATGTTTTGTGAGGTTCCTGGTCCCCTAATAACATTTTGGCACACTGCAAAGACCTGTGCTAGGCCCCTACAAGATACCCATCAGAAGGAAATGGGAAAGTAGTGAGATAAGATAAAACTATAGGAAGTAAACAAAAAGTGTTTGTGGTTATCAAGTCATATCTGCTAAACAAAATACAAGATTAAAGCCAATCTGAGGACAGCGCTTAACCATTTTAATTGCAGGAAATGGAATCTTCATTATTATGGTTGTTTCATGCTCCTTTGCAAATCAGAACTGCAACTTGTATTTTCCCAGAAGAGCTTAAAGACACTTTAGCCATTCCATACCCTTCAGCAGAATAAAAATTGCATGTCTTTAACTTCAATAATTACCACAATCTTCTAAAACAAAGGGAAAAAATTATCTCTGCATGCCTGTCTTCACATTAATGAATGTTATCCGAACGGAAGCTCACATAGGAATACTGGGGTTCGTTTCATAATTATTTTTTCATACTCTGTAACGGTCTGTTCTCATTCACTGCATAATCTTGGCCATACAAAAAGGATGAGCAGCAGTTTCTTCTTACTCTAGTGACATTTTTCCTGCTGGCTACAGTTGCCTGAATAAAACTCACAGAAGTAAAGTGGTTTAAATGGTATAATTTGTAAGCTAGATGCCAACACACAAGATTTTTCTGTTGGCTGTAACATTTATAAGATAGATAAGCATGCCAGTTTATTTGCAGTTCTGGTTGGAAGGATTTGTTGCACTCTGACATTACCTTTATGATGCCTCGTGAAAATAAGTCTGAACACTTTTTATGTTAAGGCTGCAAGATGACAACTAAAATGAAGTAAAACTGCATATATCTTCACTTGCATGTCACATGGAAGCAGAGGAGCTATCAGGAAAGTAGAGTGATTCAATGTATAAAATAGGATACTCTACCTTCAAACTTAGCCATGCACTGCTAAACTAAGATTACTTAATCTGAGAGAATTATACTCCATGTAATGATAATGCTTATTTGGGATATGCATAATATGTTTATGCCTTGTAAGTAAATATTTGCTAAGAGAATATTAATGTTTTAGTGCATAATCTGCAAGCATAAATCAATTTGTTTCCTTTGTTACTAAATATGGTTTTATGAAGACAAAACGTTTGCCCTTAAGTCATTGGCTACTTTTTTTTAAATTTAATTTTAAAATGAAAACTAGTAAATGGTATCAGTTAAAGACTACATCATAAATGTTGATGTGTAGTGCAAACTATAGGTTTAGTGCAGTGATACGCTGTTGAGGCCTAAACCTGTTGACACCTTAGGGTTGTGTGATTGTAACAGGAAGTACAGACATATCAAAGAAGTAAGTGTGGCATGATGATGATGGTGATGTGAGAGACTGCCTTGGCATTTAATCTTATTCCAAGTGTGTATGTAGGGAGGCATGAAAAAACACATTGAGGACATGACAGGAGTGCTGATGGCACTTTAGAGTCTTCTGGGGAAGATCTATGTCCTTAAAATAGTGGTTATGACAAGAAGACTAGGGGAGCTGTATTAAACTGAGGTAGTCTTCATATTTCACTCATCCTTGCCCCTTTAACACTAGACATACCTCTTAACTTTGCAGATTTTTTCAGAATGTCCAGATGTTTACTTTATATTTTTGGTCTCTTCCTCATAAAATCTGTGTTTTGCTGGAAAATCATAGAGGACTGTTGTCACAAAATAATGCCAGACTTTTGAGTTTCAAACTTCATATCCTTCATAAGTTGCATGACAGTACAAAACCTGTTATTCTAACAACTTTCTATGTTTATAACAGCAGTGTTTAAAATCTGTCCTAAGTCATACCTCTCAACTGTACAGATTTTTGCAGAATCTCCAGATTTTCCCTCATATTTTTGGTCTGTTTCTCATAAAATTGTGGTTTTCTGGCAAACCATTGGCAAATCATTAAGGGTTGAAGTCAGAACAAAAATGACAGTCATGTGAGTTTCAGACGTCATACCCCTCAGAAAATCAACGCTAAAGCAAAACATTTTATTCTATCAACTTTCTAAGTTTGTTACAATAATATTTAAAAAGTGTCCCTATTTCTGGGCCTTTGTCCCCCTATTCTTCATGGCTTTGTCCAGATTTCTTGCTCTAAGAGTTTGAGAGGTATGTCTTTGTTTTGGGGTTTTGTCCTCCCATTATTATTGGCTTTATCCAGAATTATTGCACTAAGATGTTGACAGGCATGTGTCTGGAATGTAATGCACAACAGATACAGAACTGATAACCCTATTCTTATATACTTCTTTTGGTGAAGAAAACACTGTTGTGTGCATTTATGGGACATAACAGTCACATGAAATCTTTAAATGGAAATTTGAAATCACTTTATTAGTACAAGAGTTCATTCTTATTTTTTTTGTTAACCTTTTGGGTGAGAATATGAGATTTGATATCTAAATGTACACTTTTAGACTTCTAATGTGCAGTTAAGTGAATTTAAGTAAAATGCCTAGAACTTTTTCTTAGCATATTACAAATACGATATTTCCCACTTGCACTGCATCCATTCATTAAGATGTTGTCATTATGCAGGCTTAACTTGTCAGTTGCAGAGATAATTATACTAATGTATACAAATGCAATACATAAGTTTATTAAATATCAGGCAGCCTGATGCTGCTGGGCAAGGAGACAAGGCATTTCTATCCACCGGTCACTTTATCTCTACTCTGACTCTTATTGCTTAGAAATATAGTACATCTTTACAAAATGGATTTTTCATATCTTTTTTTTCACTTAAGCAACTATATCTAAGTATCCACACACACACACACACACACACACACACACACACAGACACACAGACAGACACACACACTACATACAACCATGTGTTCTTATATGTTATGCAGCGGAAAAGCTAAACAGTCTGATCACGCAATAAAATATTCAGAGGTCACCACTTGAATGTCTTTAAAACTCACTCGAACACAGGAGGGAGACTTATAATCAGAAGACATCGCACTTTGGAGCAAGAAAAATTACTGACAGGCAAGGAAAAAGCTGTGTTGCTTTTTCCAGAGATTTAAGGCAGACACTATGCCAAGGAGAGAGAGAGAGGATGGACTAGTGGTGACTTCAAAAAAAAACACCTGAAAAGCCCATGGCAGGTCACTGCTCTCTGACAAACATGAGTGTATCGTATACATAAACAGAAGGGTATTATGAACTTCTTGGGGTATGAAGTATACGAAGAATATTTTGTTTGTTGAGCCCCAAAATCATTAAATAGCCCTAATGAGAATGTATTCACATAAATGTTTTTTTTTTTTTGCAGTTTTAATGAAGCTGATTTTAACCAAAGTCACTCATTTTCTGAAACAGAAGTACTTATAGGTTCATAGGTTGGTACTGGGCTATCTGCCCGAAGGCATATATTAGCCCAGCCACATTGTGCGGTATTCACTGCCCCTTTAGTAGTTCCCTAGGCCCTTGTACTAGCAGCTAGTACCCTTGGCCCCTATCTAGTAGTGCTGTTGGTGTGATCCCCGGTGTGAACTTTTTGTTACCCATCCACTCATCAAGGTTCCTCTTGAAGAGTGATAGTGAGGGGCTCTGTCTTATGTAGATCGGGACCTTGTTCCATAGTAAGGGAAGTCTCTGCGAAGGGAATCTGTCCCTCCAGCATGTTCTATTCATTGTTGTGTTGAGGTTTATATCCCTAGAGCATGTAGCTCGAGTAGATTTGGTTTTGCTAAGATGGAGCATGTTCAACAATTCTGGGTTGGACATGGCTCTGTACGTTAAACAGAGATCGCCTCTGAGAAAGAGGTATGCAACAGAGAACAGTCTTAGCTTTTTCAATCGTGCTGCATAGGGCAACTGTTTGAGGCCAGTAATCCTCTTGGTTAGGTACCTCTGTGGTCTCTCCAGCTGCTGGAGATGTCTAGCCAGGTACATTCCAATTGGTGCATTGTACCCAATAATGGGTCAGATGAGAGAAGAGTAGAGGGGCACCATTACATCTTAGATCTTGATGTGAACCCTTTCATGATCAGATGGGTCACATAGAAGGATTTTCTAACCACTTTGGCAACATGGTTATCAAAGGAAAGCTGACTATCTACTTGGGTCCCTAGATCCCTTATTTCTTCTTCAGATTTCAGGGGATTACCTCCTATGTTGTAGTTTGTGGATACTCTGTTTTTTCCAAAGGGGATTACTACGCATTTTTTTGCATTTAGCTTGAGACCATGGCTTTGACACCATGTATCAGTCTCATTTAGGCCCTTCTGGAGGATCTCCATGTCGGCCAGAGACTCTATTATAGCACCCAGTTTGCAGTCGTCCGAGAAGTATATGCCAAACAGGAGGGGCCCCAGGACAGAGCCCTGAGGCACACTACTCGTTACTAGTCTGGATTCGGACATAGATCCCACTACTCTTACTTTATGGGATCTGTCTGAGAGCCAGTTTGCGATCCATCTTGTGATGTAATGGTTTATGCTCAGGCTGGTGAGCTTATCAATAATACCTGACTGGGGAATGGTGTCAAATGTTTTAGCAAGGTCAAGGTAAGCCATGAGTACCTCCTTTCCCTTATCTATAGCCTGAGTAACTGTCTCAAAGACATCCACCAAGTTCAGGAGGCATGATCTGCCCTTGACGAAGCCGAACTGTGTGGGGTCCAGTGACTGGAGGTTCCCAATCTCTCCATTTATGAGTTCCATAATGATTTGCTGCATAGCCTTACAGATCAGACTGGTCAGGCTTATTGGTCGGTAGTTCCCAGGGTCAGTTGTAGCCCCACCCTTGTGTAACGGGACCACCGTTGCCATGCACCGTTCTATGGGCACATATCCTGTGGAGAGGCTGAGACTGAACAGGGTATTAAGATGCGGGGTTAATTCCTTTTGGAGCTCGCGTATGACACAGCCTGGGACACCATCTGGTCCCATGGAGGCAGTGTTTTCAGCTTTAGAAGGAGCCTTGTTAACCAATGTATCAGTAATAATTGGACTTGCACAATCCCCTGGAATGGTAAAAGGCCCTGTAGGTGGTGAGGGGGGGAATTTGCACTGAACCTGTCAGCCAAGATGTTGGCAATGTCAGAAGGGTCAGTGTATTTTGTTCCATTTTGTACAAGCTCAGAACAGACCCGAGCGTTGCCATTTAGGTTTCTGACATAGCCATAGAAGGCCTTATGGTTATCCTTGGCAACTTTCTTTTCAAAATTAGCTTTAGTTGACTTGATGAGGGCCCTCATTTTCTTACTAATGCTGATCAGGGATGATTTTTCTACTTGAGATTTGGCCTTTTTTTGTATAAGTCTCCTCCTTTTATTGTAAAGTTTGCTTATGGCCGGGGTCCACCAGACTGGTTTCTTCTTGCTTGAGGAAGGAGTCTTGGTTTTATTTGGGATAGCACGTTCCATGCAATCCTGAAGATGCATATAGAGTGCCTTGGTGTAGGATTCCGTATCCTGGATATCATTATCCTTCTGTAAGGGAATAGTGAAGCTTTCCACTTCGGATGCAAGTAGTTTGAAGTTCGCTTTGGAAAGGTTTTTGACTATGGTTTCTTTGACTGGGGGAGGTGGAGAGGTGTGGATGTCCAGGGTTATCAGTTTGTGGTCGGATCTGACCAAGGAGGGAGTGATAATGGGTGTGGTACAATGGGCGCCAATATTTGTGATGACTAAATCCAATATGTTGTCCCCTCTAGTGGGGGAACATACTAGTTGTTCAAGGGCATTTGAATTTATAAATTCTATGAATCGCTGAGCATAGGAGTTGGAACAGTTCATCCAGTCTATACCAGGGTAGTTGAAATCACCCAATTACTTGAATTATAGAAATGTGTACAGTGTTTCAAAAATGCACCTGAAACAACTGAAAAATGAGAAAAACAGATGCTTTCTTATTTTTTTAAAAAAGTATCTACTTTTTCTCCAAGTAATAGTGACAAGACTTTAGAAGTAATTATAAGCAGCAAGCAATTGGAGCATACTCCTACATGGGAGCTAAAAGGATTTGTTCCTCACCCACACATAAAATACTAAATTTGAACAAAAATTTTGTCATAATCTTCTGATCACTGCTTTGTGCATTTGCAGCAAAATGTTCACCATTTGTTAGACCTGTCTTTTTTTTTTTATCGCCAAGTGATATGGTAGTTTTTCTTACGTAAACTTTGCTACCAATGCACCTGTATGATTACCTCATCTGCAAGATCCTTCTTAAAGTTCGGACTCTGGGGCCAGCTCAGTAGACAAAGGTTTACCTGTTTTCTAGTGGTTTGGTATCGAAAGTAGTAGTTCCAGGTCTTGGAGTTGATTTCATTTTAAAGTCAGTCTCTAGGAAAATCCCTATGTCCTCTAATTTGAGGAGGTGCAAAGGAAGGAACCTCAAATAAACCACCTAAATTCCCAGTTGTGTCTCCTCCAAATATTAAGAACTTGTAATATCTCTGTTGGAAATAAACAACTTACTTGTCTACAGATTATATCATCAATTCAAAAGCAAAAGACTGTCCTCTGAGTCAGACTAATAAATTAGTACATATAAGCTAGTGCTTATATGAGATGTGGTAACCAAAAAATGCCAGGTTACTGTGTGTACAGAAATTGTGGAAAACACATCCTTGATTGTGTTGATTTTCTGAAATTCAGAGTCTTTCAATGTGGGCTTACATAGAGAAAAGTTAGAATTATCAAAAGACTTGAGGATTATATTCTTTCCCTGTCAGACTTGTCATAATAGAATTGGTTCCCCAAAGCCCTTATGTAAACTTGTATGCCTTCCTTTTAAAAGCTTGTAAATCAAGCATAGTGATACAGGTGGTCATTTCAATGTGTCATGTGTGGGGTAGAAGTGTTATCCTGTCCTAAATGAGGTGTCACATAATCACCTCTGCTTTCTAAATCACCTCCAAAGATCGCTACTATAATGCCTATATATCTTCACACATTCCTTACTTTGAAGCATACATCTCTACTATTTCTATTTAAATTTGCCGTGGTAACTCACTCGACTCATTATCATAACGTTTTATTCCTTCTCCTCACTTCCTTCCTTCAGTTCTTATACTCACCTTGAATGCTTCAGAAATTGACACCTGATTTTCTGTATTCTGGAACTCCGGTCTATAATTATTTTGTTGATTATGCTGCAAATTTAGCTTTGTAATCAAATTTATTTTTTTCCATGGTCTACTTTGAAAATGAGCTATGATCAGTAGGTCAATCTGATCAGCAAAATAAAACTAATTTATTAAAAAATAAATAATCTAGGACATATTTTCTTCATAGGTTTTCCTTTTAAATCTAGGGTAAGCATTTATTTAATTGTGTTGAGCTGGCTGTGGAATTTTTTTTTTTGTTATGGCTTGGGTCACTAGGCACAAACATTGCAAAAAGCAGAGAATGGCATTAACGTTTAGTAAATATTTAGCATATTACAAATGGTATACTAATATGACATAAACTTGTATACATAGATGATGTTTTAAAGAGAAAAGTAAGAAAACGCCATTAAGGAGGTACCCCTATAGCTGTAAACTGAACACAAAAACCAATGTCATATAAGAACAACATTTAAAAGTTATAAATTTTGAAAAAAGAGAGTCAAGCTCCATGTAAAAGCTTAGTCTTAACTATGTTATGGAGCAGTTTAGTTGGCCATTATCTCTTTAATGCCTCTGTTTGCGGCTAGCTGTTAGGTATTTGACAAGTTTAGTTTAAAAGTTGCATAATCCTGCTAGTTTCTCGCTTTCACTGGGAATTGACTCCAGGTAGCGGGCAGTATTTTGGAATGCATTTTCACCTGCTGTTGAAGGATATTGATCTCTTTATAGTACATATTAGTCAGGGATTTGAAATGATCATACTCGAATGTCTGATAACTCGTGGTCTCTCTCATAGGTCTCAACCTCTTAAGAGTCCGCTGTGGAACACAGACCTTAACAATGTGTGACAAATGGTCGAAATGTAGAACACCCTATTTTTGCACTGGGCGAAACATGCCATTGCCATGGAGCATGGTAGAACATCTGTAAAATTCAGTAAGACACTTCTCAGATCCCAAACCTTTGTTTTATAATCTGCAATACCATATCCACACCATAAGTAAATGAAACAGGACTTTACAAAAATAAAATTCACATTTTCTAAACCATTACAAGCTACACAAATGATTTTAGTTAGACCAAGTTAAACATCATCCTGTTTACTTTAAAGCATCTCATTACTATAAATAACTTACTTTTGACATACATCCTAACATACCTCTCAACCTCTTAGTCCAAGAAATCTGGACAAAGTCCAGTGTAATAGGGGACAAGCAGCACAAAATAAATATTACTCTTATAAACTTGGGAATATTGCTAGAACAGGATCTGTGTTGTATACAACAGACATACCAGGGACAAGCATCACAAAAATAGAGACACTAAACTTTGTTCTTATAAACTTAGAAAGTTGCTAGCATACAGGTTCTCAAGGATAAAAATTCTTGCAGAGGTAACATTGCAGCTACATTTATAAAGCACTTACTTCTGCATATAATCCACAGACTCGGTCTCCACACAGCATGAAATGTAATAAATGTAATCCAAAATGATGATCTGATCAGCCCCGGTTGTCCAGCAGGCGGCGACACAAACCTCAGCCTTCTAGTAATCCATCTGATCAATCTTGATCCATCAAAGCAAGGCCCCTGAAGTCCCTTCAGCTTACTGACTCCTCTCCTGTCTTCTGAGTCCTGAAATCTTCAATCCACAGCAGAATGTGATTGACCTGTATTAGGGACCTCTCATTGGCTCCTGTCCTGAAATGCGTTACTTGATTGGCTTGTACACCGCTTTCACGATTGGCTGTAAATGCGGTGTACAAGCCAATCAAAAACTGTAGAGCACAGCCAGTGCTGTGTAATGGGGAAGGGCAGCACAGCTATGGATTGGTTTGTATACCGCGATGTCGATTTGGCTGTAATTGCGGTACACAAACCAATCAGAATGCAAGTAGGGGAGCCACAGCTGTTCAATGCGGAACAGCGGAACAGTGGCTTCACTCGTCATTAAATGCAGAGCGTTCCGCATGATCCGGAGCACTTGGATGCTCAGGTCTCTCTGCTTTTGACAGGGAAGTCCCTGGGGTGTATAGTATCAGAAACCATTTGATCAAGTTCTGGGTTCAGCTTCTGTCACCTTGTCAGCCTGTATGAACTACGAACAAAACCTGATCACATCAAAACACCTGTGGAGATGATACCAAGCAAGTTTCTCTGTTTCATCATGCATTAGGAGTCTGTTCATACTTAGTTCCTGTTTCACTGATATTTTTCTTACGTTATTTAAAAAAATATTCTTGTAGTAACTCATATGACAACAACTGGCCATTCCCAAAGGCATTTCTATAGCTGTAGCACTCAAATTCTATATAAATTATTAAATATGACTGTTATACAACCACTTTCTCAGTTTTTGTAATCAAATGAAATTAGACTTCCATTTGGCTTTCAGCAGCTGAAAATACAGAGATCTAGAACTTCAAGTCAGCAGAGTAAAGTGGACTCTTTTCACCAGTCTTTATTTCTGTACAACTTTTGTTTCCCAGCCCAGAATATCTGCCATGTAAAATCCACCCATCCAAAACCCCTTCCTCTGATTTTGTACATAAGTTCAAGGTGCCACTTCACCAGTTGCAATCATCTAGAGTCAAGGTTTACAAAAACAGGTGGCTAGCACTGCCGTGGTAGTTCTTCTGCATCACACACTTGCATGCAGACTCACACCTGTGGCCAGCTTAGTGTCCAGTCCATCTACTGCATGTCTTTGGAATGTGGGAGGAAACCAGAGCACCTGGAGGAAACCCACGTGACCACAGAGAGGACATACAGACTGCACAGAAGGCACCCCAGCTGAGAATCAAACTAGGGAACATCTTGCATTGAGATGACACTACGATCCACTGTGCTGCCCTAAATCTCACCAGATAAAAATGGACCTCTTCACTATCTACATAAATTATTGTAGATGACAGAAAATAGCTGTTTAGACCCTTTCTATTGGCATGTTGGGATAAAGCAGTTCCTACATTCCAGGTAACCTGAATTCAATTAGCAGCTCAGGTGCTTGACAATGGAGGGGGAGATGATGGGTGTGCCATGATCATTTTTGCGAATAAGAGAGTGAGCGCAGGGACAAGTTCATTGTTGAGCTCAGCAGAAACTTAAACAGTGAAGGAAAGTCAGGGTTAGGGAGTGAGAGGCAATGAATTTGTCATGCCTGTTTTATGGTCTGAGGATGGCACATATGCTCAAAGCCACTCCTTTTAGCCTCCAGCCTAACGTGGGACATTGGCATGTTGGGAGAAGGACATAATGTCTCAGAAATATCTTGGCCCCCTTCAAGATGATGGTGTAGCTAGCTGAAAGGGTTACAGGTAGGACAGAAGTGTATGAACTAAGTTGAAGTGACTGCAAGGAAAAATAAGAAAGGAATGGATAGGGAAATTTGTCATGGTGAGTAAAGTAGCCAGTGGAATTAATACAAAGATCAGGGCTGGAACTCTTACTGTATAGCATTCACATCAGATATAGCAGAAGGGGTATTTGATAAACTAAACATTGAAGATACTGAAAGAGCTGTAAATGAGCCCTCACTGTCTCTTACATTTCACTGTTTAACATACTTATATCTATGGCTGAAGGAGTGACTAAAAGGATTAATCCGGTTACCAGTAACTAAAATTGAGACCACGGTCTTGGATTGGGAAAAAAACAGAAAGTCGTCAACAGATGGGCAGAGAGGGACAAGTAAGTGTGATGCTCTTCGTTTTGTGCACAAACACCCAAAGGTCACTTACAACTTAGGCAACATTAAATTAGGACAGATACAGTGACTGAAATGATTCTAGACGTTATTTTACCGACCCTGAACCATCGGGTAAAAGTAGTGAAAGCAATAGGAAGAGTCAGCACAATGTCGGACTTCATTCAAAAGGGCACGGATTCCAGGAATACAGTGGTTGTTCTCCGCTCTGTCGCTCTGTTACATATTGGTAAAACCGAATCTAACATACTTATTGCAGTTCTGTGAAAAAAGAAATGTGAAACAACTGGAAAGCAATGAAGAGTCATCAACGGATGAAAAGAAGACGTTGAACAATACCTGGAATGATGCACTTTTCCATTCATTAGTCATTGAAGGATGTGATATGGGTGCACAAGATACCATAAAACTAAAGTAGCATGCAGATTAAACACACTGTATGGAGAAAGCATTACAAGGCATCAGATGCAGTTGAAAGTAGCTCTTCTCAACCTGGACATAAAGAAGTATTATTTCCATTGAAAAATTGGATGCTCTGAGCTGACATCTTGTGTGAATGGTGGGTTTGTGAGTATGAAGGGGCTTTCAAACAGATGGAAAAGGTTGGGTAACACAGGGTGGGAGGAGGCACTGTCTGCACATTAAATTTGCCCAAAACAAGAAGACAAAATAATTGTCCTCCTTCTGCTATTATATCAGATATAATGTAAAAGGAAAATATATCAGATATCATAATGTAAAAGGAAAATATTATATCAGATATAATGTAAAAGGAAAATATTATATCAGATATCATAATGTAAAAGGAAAATATTATATCAGATATCATAATGTAAAAGGAAAATATTATATCAGATATAATGTTATTATATCAGATATAATGTAAAAGCAAAATATTATATCAGATATAATGTAAAAGGAAAATGGGCTTTACCAAATATGCTTCCTAGTGATAAAGGATGGTTAGTGAAGAATTATTGGATATCTCTATCTTGAACTAGTTTATTGTAAGTTCAAGATGTTGACACTACAAACATTTCATTCTCTTTTTATTCAGAACACTCATGGTAACCTTGAAAATCAGAATATTTATGTGCACACCTCTCCTACAAAAAATCAGATTTGGTGAGTGTCAGTCTCGTTGTCACTTCACTTCCTTAACATTTAGCTTTTCTACTGCACTGATGGTGTTTACCAAATGGGTCTATATTACCAAATCGAAGTCAGATAACCAAACACCTAAACATCAACACATGAAGATCGAACTACCAAAACTATGAACGGACACTTCACCAAATTTTTTTCCCATTGGAAAAAATTGCTTGGCCATAGTCGGGAACTTTCCCTTTTCACTACTGCAGAGCAATCTTGGAGTTGGTATATTTAGTTAGGGGGGTGTGGGGAGCAAAGTCCCCCACTTTTGTAGGGTTTGACAGTTTGTTTGGGTTTTGGTCGACCACAGACATGGCCATTCATAGTTTTGGTTGTTTGATCTTAATGTGTCGATGTTTAGGTGTTTGGTTATCTGACGTTTTGATTAGGTAATATAGACCCTTTACCAAATACCTGCCTTCAATGTTTGTTCAGCTTGCAGTTATATGAGTTCATAAGTATTCCTTTGTGGAGAACAGTCTGACTCAGACCATCACCCAGGAATTATATCTTATAATTCAGAAGACTGATTGGTGTTTTCTAAATATAATTATTTTGGTGACCAAGAAAAAAATAGCTCTTACTCCTTGCCAGTAGATTTTTGGGGCAACCACTATTAACAGATATTCCAAGAAATGACCTTTGAGGAAAGGGTAAAGATTACACTTTTTCCAGTACACGCCATTTTAGAAGACATTTATAATAGCAAGATTGTTCAATATCTGGACTACTTGGACTCATTGCAATGTTAATCATGAAGGTACAGCGGTACCTTAAGAACCCAAAGAATCAGACTTCTTAGCCTCTGAAGTGCACAAGTCCATTAATAGCAGCCCTTGTGAAAGAGTTTGACTCACAGTACTACCAAGTTACTGTCAACCAAGGACTGCCCTTTGTTCTTCTCGGTCCATTACAAAACCTAGTGATAGTGTCACTGAACTCTGGATGGGGAGCACTTCTGCAGAATTTGAAATTCCAGAAACTACAGTTCTTATCTGAGAAGGAATCCATGAACCTTAGCAAACTTCCTGGTCTTGCAAGGTTTCAGGCCAGCCCTAAGATTGTCACAGCCAAAACAACAGTAATGTGCAACATCAAGTAGGTAAGCTTATATTTTTCACATCTTTTGCAGACTATCCATTATAATCTGGGCATGGACAGCTCATTGGAGCTTGTCACATTAGGCTGTTTTTATTCCTAGTCAGCAAGACACCCTAGGTGGAACTAAGCAGAGAAATCTCACTCTCCCGTAAGTGGAACCTGGCCAAACAAGCCTCTCAGAACAGGAAAAACTGAGTCATTCGAGAGTAGATCTTGTACCATCCATCTGAAATATCTTTCCATTTTGCATTGAGGCTTCCTTACTTCAGGCATGGGTGACAAACTTTTGGTTGATAGTATGCATTAACTCCAGATCATATGATCTTAAAGCTGTTGCTAAAGGTGGAAAGCCAAAAGTCAGACCTCATTTTTAAAGCTCCTTGTTGGCCAAGTTAGACTTGATTCACTCATCTAGCATAGATGCTGGTTGCTCACCTCGTAGTGCTTCCTTTTCACAGGAATTGAGTACCCAAACAAGAAAGTAGGGCTCAGTATCCAAATCTCAGGTTTTATGGAGCGTGTCAGGTTAACAGCAAATAGCGTTTTTTCTCAGTAGATGTAGAGTCTGTCCCAAAAGAATTGTCAAGTCCTGCAAGCAGAAAATGTACAGTATCGTATCACTTAATCCTTTTTTGTCCTATTCTTTCAGTGCTTTGTGTGCCAGTCCTACTAATATCTATATATTCTTCTGTGTCCTCGTGTTGTTGTAAAAAGTGTTTGAAAATGAGTCATGATTTGGGACTTCCAAGACATTCTGAAAGGTTTGACTGCTACATGAAATTTGTGATTGAGAAATTAAGTAACACCTCCGGAGCCTTTTTAGTCCATACTTCAAACTGATTGTTTGGAAAAGACTTCCTGGTATCAGCACAGTCAGACGGATCTCTGATTTGCAGGTCGTCAGGATAAAAGAGGATTACAGGTTTTCCACAGGGACTTAATTCACTGAGAACAAATACCTCTGTTGTGCCTAAAAGTATCTCTGAAATTTCACTGAACAAAACTATGCAGCTGCTTGTCTTTTCTAAATAGAAGAACAAAGGCAAGAGAGTCTTGTACTCTGTAGATTCAGACAGTTCAAATACTGCACTGAAAGGACTAAGCCAAAAAACAGACCAACTCTCCAGGCCTAATAAACCAAAAAAATATCCAAAAAATTTTTGTATGACTAAGCACACCCTTTCCATTTGCTTAGGTAATTGTATCTTTTGTGAAAACCTTGCACATGACTTTGGATAGCGTGGGGGTAGATAAGTAGAGGGACAGCTGTAGGTGGGGAGCTAAAAAAACATATTTTGTGTAGTGACCTTGCCTGAGGGGGCCACTGCAGGTAGAAAAAAATTGGATGCAGGGAGGATGCAGCAGATAGTCTTACACCTGCACAGGTGTACACAATGCACTGATATTATGGTACACCCTTATGAACAAAAAAGGTAGGTGACAGGACCCAGACATATGAGCTTTGGCACTGTGAATTCTTGAATTGCTCCTGGTGATTCTTCTGTTCTGTGATGTTAGGCTTTAATGCTGTGAACTGTTGAGGAGGACTTGGTACTTATTAGGGTTGTACTGATCTGAAGAGTGAGCAGGAATGCAGAAGAAACTGTGCTGCGCAAGTAAGGAGTAACTATAAATAAAACAAAAATGAAACATATGTTAACTAATGTGTACTGATGCTTTTCCCTTGTCAACCTCTTCCTGGGTGGTTAGGGTCCAGTAAATTGGTACTCTGCAGTAGATGCCTGCAGAGAGACAGAAGGACAGAATGACAGTTGGGACACTGGGGTCATAAGACTGATTGCCAAGAGTTAGACCTAGTGCTAATAACAGGTGCAGTATTCAAAAAGAGGGCTGGAAAGAGAAGAGTCCCTGTGTATTGATGACGGCTTTTCAAGTACCATGGTGCCTTTGTTTATCTGAATGTATGTAGTGGTTTAGGTTTCTGCTTAGTTTGGTGCATATGTTGAGGTTTTGTCCCAGGTTTATCATCTCCCAAACTATGACCTTAAACCTTTAAATGGATGTTGTAGTGCACGAGTTGCAAACAATAATATTCATTTTGCTTCTGACCTGGCTATATATATTCTGACATGGATATGATTTTAATCACTATTAGGGTTTTTCTTATAGGTTCATAGGATGTTACTGGGCTAATGGCCCTAGGGCCTTTACAAGCCTAGCCATGTAAAACTTGTGTACCATAATTGCCCCATAGTTGGACAGTCAATATTAGAAGAGCAATTTTGTGATCGGCACCAACTACCACTGTCAATGAAGGACATAAGTGCCACCCCTGGGGTGAATTTACAATTACCCATCCAGTTGTCAAGGTTGCACTTAAATAGGGTCACTGAGGAGCTCTCCTTCATGTGAAGTGGGAGCTTATTTCAGAGGGAGTGGCAGTCTCTGTGAGGTGTATCTGTCTCTTCAGCATGTTCTGTTAATATCACAGGCCAGGTTAGGATCCCTCAAGTGAGTGACTCTTGTCCCATTTGATTTGCAGATGTACAACATTTCCATTAGGGCAGAGTCAGAGACTGCTCTGTAGGCCAGGTCACCTCTCAGCAGTCTGTTTGATAGAGTACAGTGACAGGGCTTTCAGTCTTTTCATGTAAATCACATTTTGGAGGCCCTGGATTTTCTTGGCTAGAAACCTCTGTGGTCTCTATAGTTGCTGCAGTTGTCTGGTGAGATATATACAGAAGGGAGCATTGTACTCAATTAGTAGTCTGATAAGGTTCGAGTACAGTGGAGTTATAACCTCCTTAGTCTTGGATGCGATGCCGTTATTTATGAGATGCACAATGTAGAAGGCTTTCCTTACCACTATGGACACATGGTGATCGAAGTTTAATTGGCTATCAACCTGTGTTCCCAAGTCTTTACCACTGGGTTTGAGCTTAGAGGGGTGCTATCTATGTCATAATTAGCAGGGGCTTCTTCTTTACAAAAGGGGATAATGAGGCATTTTTTTTTCATTTAGTTTTAATCCTTGACTTTGACACCAATCATTTGTCTGAGTCAACCCCTTCTGTAATATATTTACATATTTGTGGGACTTAATGATTGCTCCCAGTTTGCAATCTACTGCAGACTTGGTAAACCACAGGCCATCTACTTTTGCCTGGATCTCAGAGAAATGTATTCCAAACAATAGAGGGCCCAGCACAGATCCTTGTGGTGCCCCATAGCAACTGGTCTACTGGTGAAGGTGGACTCCCCTGCTTTGACAGTGTATGTTCTGCCAGTGAGCCAGTTGGCTACCCATCTACTGACTTATGGGTCAATCCCCAGTTTTTTAATTTCTCCAAGTCTTTTGGGTTTCTAATACCATGACGGGAATGGACCCACTTCTTAAGTCAAAGTATGATTAAAGTTCATGAAATTAATATTGTTTCAATCTATGATGTCAGCCAGAAATGCTCTTTGCAGCACTTGAAATGTGCCCTGTAATGATTCCTTCTGCAATTCATATGGAGTTACATGTATTGGTAACATATCTAAATATGACAGTAGATTTTTTTTTTTATAAAACCCATTGCTCCTACTACTATTGGAACTGTCTGGGTATCTTTCTTTCACATTACTCTCATTTCTGCCTGCAAATCCTGATATTTTATGACTTTGTGTCTCTCTGTACACAAGAAATTGTAGTCACTGGTGTAGAGATTTCAATGATCAATGCTGATTTTGTCTTCTTTCCATGGACCACTATATTTGGTTTTCTCGCATCTATCTTTTGAACTGATAGAAGTGGGTGACCCCATGTAATATAAACTTCAACATTTTCTATGATGCTCTGTGGCTCATGTTTCCAGTGACTTCAATATTATAATGTTTGCACAATCCCCAGTGTAACAGTCTTACCACATTATTATGCCTTTCAGTATACAGTCATTCTGCCATTAGTATGTCACAACCAGCAACAAGGTGTGCAACTGTTTCAAATTCTGTTTTGCAAAACTTGCATTTGTCTGTTTCTCCAACATGTTCAATGGACTTTGTAAACTAACATGTATGTCATCCACTATCTTGGGCTGCCAGTATTAACCTTTCATCTTTTGGTTTGAATTTGCCTCTCCTTAACCATTCCTGTGTTCGATCCTGATCAACATAAGGTTGTTCCAAAGTTTTCTATACTTGAAACTATATTTATGCATTTTCCACATTTTTTGCCTTTTCATCTGATCCTTCACCTTATAATCTTTCTTTTGTTTTTGGCACATTCAGTTGCTGTCTGATTTTTATCTAGTTCTGGTTTGATTTCCATTCCCCCTTGATGCCAATATGTTTTGGCAAGATTAAGCAGGGAAGTCATCTTAAATTTAGTCTCCTCATGTTTCAAAACTTTGGGTCTTGTGAGGTCAGCAATATGTATGCAGTCCCACAATTGCAGCTCTATACATATAATCAATTTCAAGGAGACCCATCCCTCCTTCAGAACGGGGAATATATAATCTTGCTATGCACTGATTTTTATAAATCATTTGATGAGCATGAAGCATCTTTCTTGTTTTCCTGTCTAATCTATGCAACACCTTTTCGGACCAGTCAGTTACTCCAAAACTGCAAGTTAGGACAGGAAAAGCAAATTAGTTTATAGTTGGAACTTTGCTCCTAGATTTCAGCTCTGTTTTCAGGATTAATTTGTCTTCGAAAATATTCCTTATTGAGTTTTATTTGCATTCGTTCATGTTTTATTGGTGATCCTTCATCAATTCCCAAATATTTATACACTCCCTTGCTCAAGTTTTGTTATATTACATACTTCTTCCAAACTGATGTTTGTCAAGACTAAATGACATTGTTATATCATCTGAGAAAGTTTTGACTACTTGCAGTTGTGCTTTCAGTTCTTCATTTGATGAGCTGTACAGTTTTGTATCATCAACAAAGAGAAGATGAGAAGTCTTTACACTTTGTTGCTTTCTGGGAGCCAAATTATATCTATGACATAATCTGTTAAGCAGACAACTTAATAGGTTAAGGGCAAGGCAAAAAAGCAACAGTGATGGAGAGTCATCCAGGAATATCCCCCTTTGGATTTTTATCCCTGGAACAATAATTTGTCCTTTATCATGGTTTTATTGCAAAGTGGTTTGCCACTGTTTCATGGTTGCTGTGATGTATCCATTAATATGGGATACTGTCAAATGCTTTTTTGCAGTCTGTCTATGCCATGCTTAGATTCTTCCCCTTTTGCAGTTCTCCAATATGACTTTATTTAACAACAGATGATCCTTTGTTCCATATGACATTCTTTTATTATCCTTTTGTTCTACTGCCATAATTGAGTTTTCTTCTAAATGACCATAAACTCTAGCAGCATCAAATCTCATGTATAGTTTATATGCCATCAGAAGACAAGTTATTGGTCTATAGTTTTTATGGTAGCGTGCAGGTTCACTCTTAAGTGGGAGCATTATTTTTCCTGTTGTTAGCCAGGCTGGTGTCTCTTCGGGGGGGCGCATATAAATAGTTTTTACTCATAGCTAAATATTCATGCAAAGATATTAATATTTTAGCCAGATGTTAGTTATTGCATCTTGGCCTGGCGTTTTCCAATTAGAGGCTTTTCTTAAATTTGTTTCAGTCTCTCTGTTACTTCATCCCATTTTATATTCTGTAACTTTGAACTTCTTATTCTTTCTTTTACTTCTTATATCCATTTAGCATCTTTATGTTCCACAGTATCTTCATAAATAGTTCTCAAAAATGTATCTGTTTCTTCTCTTTTTGGTGGTCTTTCAATTCCTTTTACCTTGTTGCACCTTGTTTCCCATTTCTCTACAAAACTTTTTTGGATCATCAGTAAATTGCTTATTTTGTACATTACCTTTATATATATCTGTGTATCTTCGAAGTTTTTCCACCTGGGCTGAAATTTTAGTTTATTATTTGCGGTAGTGCATGATAAATCTTGATCCGTTATAATACTGCGTATTGCTTTTATCACATCTATCTTTCTGAGTATTTTTGTTGATCTGTTCCCTCTTCTATACTCTTAACAGTGACACTTCTTGTCTTAATTGCTTTATAGTTTTCTTTATTTGATACTTCCATGATAGCATTTGATTTCTCCCTGTCCTTTCCTTTGCTACCCTGTGTTCTTGTGGTAAAACTTTATTTGATATTAATTTGGCTACACAGTAATGTATCCTATTTACTTCTGTTATGTTGCATGAATCTCTATGGACAGTCCTAATTTCTGTGTTCATTTGTTTTATCAGACTTGTAACTTTTAGGGTTTTATTGACCTTCTGCAGTCTATTTCTTTCATTGATCTTAATATGTCTCTCCATCTCTATTAAATCAAACAACTATTCTCTTAGGTTATTTTCTTCTAAACTGTGGGCATATTGTTTGTTCCCAATTTCCTGCAGGCATGCTATAGAAAGTTCCAGAGCTTCTTTCTGTGCCATATTCTCTTTAGTTTCACCCTGTGTCATCCATTGTTCTTCATATGGGAAATCACTGGTTTATTACTCCCCGACATTGACTGTGTCAGAGTTGCCACAGTTTCCTGTTCTTTCCCTTGCTGTATAGCTCCAGCTGAAAGTTTGCACTGGTTTTCAATGGGAGGCTCCAAAGTATCTTCATATGTCAACTGATTAGATGCTTCCTGCTCCACTGGTTTCTCCTTAATTTGGATGTCCATTGCTCTATCCTGTTGTGTTGTTATCGGAGTTAAATTTTCTACACTAAATCTTTCACTTTGCAGGTAAACTATAACCTCAGTTTCTATTTCTTTAACTTCTCCATTACTAATCCTCTTTTCTACTTTTCCTCTTTGTTTTCTTATTTTTTTGTATTGTGAAATTTGCCATATCTGGATGTTTTTGCCTGTATTTCTCTTCAAATATCTTTGGTGCTGCTCTTTTTGCATTGATTAGTTTTGCTTTCTCCTTAGCATAAATATCGCACCATATTAAATCGCTTTTCTTTCCCACGTCCGTATTTCTTCTTCAGATGTCTCCTGTTCCTCTTGTTTCGCCTTACTTTGGGAACTAGTTATTCCATTCCTCTTGTTTCTCCTTACTTTGGGAACTAGTTATTCCATCATGCTGTGATATGACCTGTGTTAGTCTTTCACTTTGCAAATATTCCATAACTTCAGCTTCTATTTTTTTAACTTCTACTTGGCTAATCTGTTCTACAATCCCTCTTTGTGGTATTATTTTTTATTGTGAAATGTTCCATATCTTGATGCCTTTGCCTATATTTCTCTTTGAATATCTTTGGGGCTGCCTTTTTTGTGTTAATTAATTTGGCTTTCTCATTTGCATAAATATTGCACCATTATCAGATCTCTCTTTCTTTTCCATGTCAATATTTCTTTTTTATACCTTTTAAACATCTCTAAATTTTGTTCTTTAAATTTTCGCACTTCCTCAGTCATTTCTTTTTCCAAACGGCACAAGGTTTCTTGGTCTGTATAGTGTTTTTCGTGGATCTGCTGTATTAATGAACACACTTTTATTTGAAGCTTCTGATAGTTTTTCTTGTGGAAGTATTTTTCTTTCCTCTAATTTCTCTCTTAATTGTTTCATATATCTTTTGCCTGGAAATTCTGGGCTTTTTGCATAATGGTAACAATACATAATTTTTCTTGTCCTCAATAGTCCACTCTGTTGTCTGTATAGCTCTTTTTTTTGGCCTATCAGTTTTTGTGATTTTTGTGGACAGCTACTTCCTTCTACCACGGGGGGGGTCCTCCCCAAGGACCTGGCCTAAACCCATTGTAGGAATGTTTCCATGTCTTGAGAATTCTACACTGTCATTTATTTGCAGTCCTGGTACCAGTGTGCATACCAGGACTGGGCACAAAAGCCGAATCCTTCTATTATAATCAGTTTGATCAAAAATAGCAACCCTTTCTTCGACTTCTTATTAAAACCAATTTGTGTTAAGTAGTGTCTAAAATCCAGTTCGCACACTTGTTCAAATAATCTTAGTGTTGGATTTAAGGGTCGAATATGACTTCACATGAAAAACAAATGTTACAATTGTTGAGGACATCTTTTTTTAGAGTGTTAAAACCAGACAAGGGTGGAAGGGTTGCTATTTTTGATCAAACTGATTATAATAGAAGGATTCAGCTTTTGTTATGTAGTGACGCTTACACTAAAACTTCACTAAATGAAGTTAACATGGCATATAGCCGTATCAAAAGTTATTTTAATGATTTGTTTATTGAATCATTGATTGATATTGATACTTTTAACTATATTACACTCTCTTGGCCCAGAATTCCAGTGCTATTTGGCATTCCCAAGGTTCATAAGGTGTTGAGTGATCCACCTATGAGACCCCTTATTGATGGGAGAGGGTCCATTGCTTACCCTTGTGCTAAAGTGGTCGACACAATATTAAAAAAATATCTTTCATTAGAACCACAATGCACACAGGGTGAACCTTTTGTTCTACATGCGCTTTTTGGATGATATTTTTGTCATGTTCAAAGGAAATGGTTTACAAGCTCAGGCATTTGTCAACTATTTAAATTCTACTACAGAATTTTTGAAGTTTACATTCAATTTTAGCATGAGTGGTATACATTATCTGGATTGCAAATTACTGAAGGATACAATTAACAGCAGGTATGTGTCTAAAATATATCGGAAAGAGACATTTTTAACTCGTTCCTTCATTTTTCAAGTTGCCATCCTTTCCATCAAAAGCGATCGATTGTGAAAGGCCAACTTATTACAGCAGCTAGGATGGTTTCTTTAGACACAGATTTTAATACTGAATGTATCTATTTAAACAACATGTTCCAGCAATGAGGGTATCCTGAAGATTTGATTCAGTCTTTAATTATGGAAGTGACCCATAAAAGACAGACAGGGCAGATAGAACCACTATTGAATAAAAGTTTTACACCAGATAATACTAGCCAGAACTGTAATACAAGAGAACCTACCAGTGGCAAGGTTTTTCTCTTTGAATATTCCCATACGATTGGATCTAATAAAGATTTTAGAAAGAGTTTTATTACCACATATAATAATAATAGTGAGATGATTCAATCTATTCTTTATAAAAATTGGGAATTTATTACAGTAGATAAGCTGTAGGCTAGTAAATATGCCCAGTTACCCAACGTAGTTTTCAGGAAAGGAGCCAGTCTTAAAAGATTGGTAGAAAGGAACAAGAATTTTTCCTTTTCTAAAACTGTAGGAATGACTATTTGTGGGTGCTGCAAGATGTGTAAACATATGGAGACAGGAGAGACATTCCACATAAATAAAAGAAAATATAGATTGAGAGAAACATTTCACTGTAATTCGAAAATTTGTGGTTTACTTGGTGAGGTGTAAAATGTGTACTGCATTTTACATTGGAAAAACTGAACGTAGACTAAGAGACGGAGTCTACGAACACACCTATGCCATAGAGAGAAACAAATTAGAGAACCCCTTAGCCAGACATCTTATGGCTAATGAAAACCATGCTTTTGTGTTTAAAGCAATAGACCAAGTCAAGATAGACATTAGGGGTGGTCCAGCTAATTGGTTACTGGAGGAGTGCGAATTAGCTTGGCAGATCAGACTTCATGCTTTTTCAACACTAGGTCTGAATGAGTCATGTAACATCACCTGTCTTTTAAAACTTAAAAGTTTAAGTAGATAGAATAAGTAGATCACTTGTTATAATATTAGTTGACAGGGGAATAGAGCTGCATGGTATAAACAGTTTTTTTCATATGTAAACATTTGAAAGTATGACTTTAACAGTCGGCTGTTAGTTTAAATGGTCGGTAGGAGTAGTACCTTACAATGTTATGATAAGGTACAAAAGTTAAATAAGTTATAAAGTCAGACAGTAGAAATATTGATGTTCGTTTTACTGTATTCTGATTGTTCTAAATACCTGAGAGGGTCTTATAGTGAACGACCCTATTTTCATTGTACATAAAATTTTGGAAGTTGTTTTATTTGAACAGCGGCATAAATGAACATATGGATGTAGATTTTTATGTTGACTTTTTGCCGCATTATTATTTATAAAATATTGTATGTACAACATTTGTTGTGTTTTAAAATGCCATTTTTACCCTGGCAATGAAGATTATAAGGTGACATGGATTGCTACGATATGATAATTTGTTGTGATTTTTTACTAATGATTTGACTGCTTAATACTCATAATGTTTTAATAGATCAGCTGATCATTGATCATGTGATTTTTTTTTTTATTTAAACCTTTAAGGAGTTTGTTTTATGTAATCTGATGAAGTTGCCGTATCAACGACAACGAAAAGCGCTTCATTAAAACAGTTTTTTTCGTACTTCACAATTCTGCTGGGACCTTTGTTTTAGAGTTTCTGAATGATCTCTGAGTGGGGGATTGTGTCATAACCCTTGGCTAAATCAAGGTAGGCTGTATGTACTGCTTTGCCCTCATCCAGGGCTTTGGTGACATCCTCAAAGAAATCCACCAGGTTTAATAAGCAAGATCTACCCTTGATAAAGCCAAATTGTGTCGTGCCAAGAGTTTGAAGGTCACCTCTATCCTTGGTGATAAGGTCCATGATCATTCTTCCATGGCCTTGCAGATAAGGCTGGTTAGGTTTATGGGTTGATAGTTTCCTGGATAGGTTGCTGGACCCCCTTTGTGCAAGGGGATTACTGTTGTTGTTCTCCACTTTGCCAGAGCAAAACCAGTGCTCAGCCTATGGTTAAAGAGAGTGCCAAGTGGTTCTGCTGAGTCTTGTTTTAGATTGCTTAGTAAGCATCCTGGGATGTTATCTGGTCCCATACAGGCTGTGTTTTTGGTCTTAGAGAGTGCTTGTATGAGGGTGGCCGCTGTGGTGCAGCGGTTAGCATTGCTGCCTCAGCAAAAGAGGTTCTCCGGTTCGATCATTGGCTGGGGTGCCTTCCTGTGTGGAGTCTCCGGTTTCCTCCCACATCCCAGAGACATGCTGTAGGTGGATTGGACGCTCTAAATTGGCCCTAGGTGTGTGTGTGTGTGTGTGTGTGTGTGTGTGTGTGTGTGTGTGTGTGTGTGTGTGTGTGTGTGTGTGTGTGTGTGTGTGTGTGTCTCCTGTGGAAGGTTGGGTGCTGGGCTGGCAACTTAGCACTGTAAAACTCCACTGCCAATCATGAGCAGACAGGTGATCCGCTGTGGTGACCCCTAACCGGGAAAAAGTCGAAAGAAGAAGAATGCTTGTATGACCTGTTCTTTGGAGATACTCCGTAGTTTACTGGTGTCATGAATGCTTTGGGGTATGGCTGATGGGGATGGTGGGTGAAGTTATTGCTAAATCTGTCAACTAACAGGTTGGCAATTTCCTCCGGTTCAGTGTGAGTGGTACCATCCATTATAAGCTCGGCATTCCCTTTTAGGTTTAGGATTTAACGGAAGAATGTCTTATGGTTGCGTTTAGCTAGGAATGCTATTTTAGTCTCATAACTAGCCTAAGGGGACTTCACAAGATATCTGCCTTTATTGTTCATGCTGTGGAGGGTATTCTTCCTCTGTTAAATAAGTTCCCTCTTGTACTTTCTTTCTTTTGTTATATAAATTACTTATACTTACAGTCCACCAGCGTGGCTTGTTTTTTTTCAGGAGGACCTGGTTTTAGTCCTGTTAGGTACATCTGGGTCAAAACATTTGTTTAAGTGGCTATATAGGGCATTTGTTTACTCTTCTGCATAGCAGCTATTGTCAGCTGTGTTAGCAGGGGCTTTGAAACTTTTTATACCATCACTTAGTAGACTATAATTTGCTTTGGAGAAAAATTTCAGTTGTTTTGCTCCTTTGGGGAGCAAACCTTACCAGGGAGGGCAACACACAAGGGGTAGTGCAGTGACCCCCCCCCCCATGTTGTTGAGCACTAGGTCTAGAACATTTGAGCCCATTGTAGGGATGCAGACCAACTGCTCCAGTGCATTTGAATTAACAAAATCCAGGAACTTCAGAGTGATTGTGTTTCTGCTTGTATACGTCACCCAATTGATGGAATGATAGTTAAAATCTCCCACGATTAAGGTGTTTGGCTGTATACTAAGCAGCTCTAGCAAGTCTGGGTAAGCAGTGTGCTTCTCCTGGATCATGGTGGGGGGACCTGTAACTAGCAATGATGTGGTAGTGTATTTTGCCTATAGTTATTTGGACATGGAGTAGCTCAAGAGAGTCATACTGTTTTACCAGTCTCAGGGTGTATTTGGATTTAATGAGCATGGATACACCTCCACCTTTGGTTCTTTCATTCTCGTTTTGAGGCCTGAACGTGCAAAAGGCATTGTAGCCTTGTACAGCTGAGGTGCTCTCTGTGGCCTTGAACCAAGTCTCAGTGACTGCACAGACATCAGCACCTTCCAAAGTGAGGAGTGCTTCCAGGGAGTGCAGTTTACTGTTTAGGCTCCCAACATTCAACATCATAACCTTGAGTTTGTCTCTAGTGGATTTCTTTCAGAATTTTTTTTTTTTGTTTTGTCATTGCCTAAAAAAGGCACTATGGGGGAGGCAAACATCTTTGCCAGTATCCAAAAGCCTTGTGGAGACAGGTGAAGACCATCTCTGGCAAAGCAGTGTGATCCGTTGGCCATGTCTTCCCAGGCGGGCAGATACTGGATTCCAATGGAGTGACACCAGAAGCTAAACCAATTACTGAAATCACTCATTTTTTGTCTGTATTGTGGCATCATCCTAGATGAAGGTAGAATGCTGCTTAGGGCTAGGGACATCCCTGCCTGGGACATACAATCTGAGAGTTCATTCATGTCTCTCTTCATATAGTTCAGAGAGGTACATCTCAAGTCATTCACCCCCCATATGTACTATGACAGAGTCATAACGGTAATTGTTGATGAGTGACTTGAGTGTGTGATTTGATGGGTTCTGGCACCTGACAGACAGCTGACCGTGACCTTCTCCTTGTCTAACCTGGTGAGGTGGACATCTGTGTTTCTCACTGTTAAGCAGTCTATGACTAGGGCATTAGGTTTTGAGGTGTTTTGCCTTATGTGGCTTAATTGTTGAAACACTGATATGTGTGTTGCTATGTGTAGTGGTGGATTCTGTTTGTGTACCAGCATATGTGTGCATGTTTGCACATGGGAGGTCTCTGGTCCTTTGGTAAGCACTTACTGAATACCTCTGCATATGTAGAATTATGTCTCTTGACCTTTTCTTGTGTGAGTAGAGAGATGTGTGTGCTGACAACCTGTTTGATGTCTTGTTTATTGTTATGTGAGTGGACTAATTCTAGTTTCATGGTATAGTTTCATAGGTTCATACTAGGCTATCTGCCCTAGGGTATTTATAAGCCTAGCCAGAGTGTGTTTGGCTTTCGCCACCCATTTTAAATGAATTTTGCTATGCCCTTTTTCGAGGTTAGTATACTGTGCCTCTGTCTAACAGTGACACAGAATCATGTCTTACATACTGTATTTGTTTGCTTTAGGAGCAAGTGGTTGTCAGTATACATGAGGTAATTGCTACATTGCCTTAGGATGCCCATGTCAGTCAGGCACAAATTAAGGCAATAAAATAGTAAAACAATATTTCAGTGAAATACAAGTGCAGGTGATAAGCAGGTATAAACAGTAAAAACAGTCAAAAAGGCACAAATTAATGGAATAAAACAATAAAATACAGATGAAAAATGCAGATCAAACTTAAAATAAGCTTAATTTCTTGTTCTTAACTTCATATGGCTTGGATTCAAGCAGAAACACTCTGGACATCTGGCAAAGGATGCCAAACACAGAGCAGCTCCAGTTAATTTAATTTAAACTAGAACCTTCTTTCATGGTTTTACATACAACTGAATCATTTTATAAACCAGTCATCAGTTTCTTTTAACAGCTTTGTCCAAGCGCAGACTGGCTTATTCTTTATGCTCTAAGAAAATCACTGCTTCAGGATGCTGATCTGAGGGGTCTGTATTATCCTGTCGAAACGGCATTACAGAGAATGCCGTTTCACTGACAAACAGCGAACTGGCAATACAGCGAAAGCTCAGGTCAGCGATTTTTTTTTCCTAGGGAAAAATTCTCTTGGCCATCGCCGTAACATTGCCCTTTACCCCACTGTAGTGCATTCTCAGAGTTGGTATATTTAGTCAATTGGTATATTTAGAAGTGGAGCCACTTCTGTTAAATGCGAAACAGCAGGCTGTTCCGCATTGAACAGAAAAGGCTTTGCTGTGCTATTTTTGATTGGCTCATATACTGGCATATGAGTCCGTCATAACTCGCAAAGCAGAGCCACTTCTGCTCAATGCAAAACAGAGGGCTGTTTCGCATTGAACAGAAGAGGCAGTGCTGTGCAATTTTTTATTTTAGGCAGTTCTGCATGAAAGACCTTTTTTTTGTGCCTACCTTTCCTTTCATAAATTTGGTAACCATGGTGTAAGATGACCTTTAATACTGTGTCATATCAGCTGATCTGATTATTGTATTTTTGAGGTACATGGCTCTTTTGGTTTCACCTCAGTCTAAGCTAAATGGTTTCAGGCATCAGCCTTCTATTACCATGAAAAGATTTGTCCTGAGGATGTATGTATCTGTTATATAAAAGGAAAAGGACCACCACCAGTCTGGCAGTTGGCTCAGAAGATTAAGGAGCTGTTATGAGATGTTTCCTGTGGTCCAGGGTTTGATTCCTTTATCCTACATTGCCTAACTGTATGACTCTGAGCAAGTCACTTAATGAAACAGTGCTCCCAGGCTGAGTCTGAAAAACGTCCATGGAGATCTGTTATCCGTTACCCTGGTAAACAAACAAACAAATAAATGAAAAAAGGACACCATAGCAGCATGTGAATTTTCAAATGTGGATTTTATGAAACAGCATTTTCTAATTCCAACTGTACTTTCACCATGTTCTCCACTCAGTTTGTTTGTGTCTTTCGGCTTTTCCCGGTTAGGGGTCGCCACAGCGGAACTCCGGTCTGCTAATGATTGGTAGTTGATTTTTACGTGCCGAGTTACCAGCCCTGATGCACAACCTTTAATGAAGGTACGCCCATTCATGCATGTCTCCACGCAGAAGACGCTCTAGCTGAGAATTGAACCGGACAGCGTCTTACTGTGAGGCGACAACGCTACCGCAGCACCACCACCATCATGGGTTTTATGTTCTCCACTCAGTACTAGGTTCATTTTGTTCCTGTTCTACATATAGATGACTCAACCCAATGTGCTAGCAACTGTAAGAGATCTGCTCCTTTCCCATACTACCAGGGAAAGTTTGAAGACATTACCCAACAAAAGTGCAATGATGTAAAAACATATTATGTTGTAGGATTATGACATGTATATTCTGAAGCATGCTATGATTTTTGTATATTCACATTTTCCAGTTTCAACTTTTCATTGTTGTCTCTGAGATATTTAACTGGCTCTCTGTATGCATTCCTCTCAACTGTCCAGATTTTTGCCTCATATTTTTGGTCTGTTCCTCATAAAATTTTTGGTTTTCTTGCAAATCACTGAGGATTGCATTCACTAAATAATGACATTCATTTGAGTTTCAGACTTTGACATCCTTCAGAAAATTCATGCTAACGTATACTCTGCTATTCTAGCAACTTTGTAAGTTTATAAGAACAATATTTAAAATCTGTCCCTGTCTTTGAGCCTCCCTCCATTATTTTTGACTTTGTCCAGATATCTTGCAGTAAGATGTTGAGAGGTATATCTTTAGGTGATTACTAAGAAAGGATTCCTTAAGAATAATGCTATTAACAAAAGCTTTTAAGGAATTGTACTTTGCCTTTATTTTTTTAACCATATAAAAACAACTGCCACCAATCAAAGATGCCACAATACAATCACTCAGAGTTTGCTTTTCTTCTGTCTATTCTTCAAGGAAGACATACTGAGAGTTTTATATAGTCTTGAAGTGCAGAACAAATTAAATGAAGAAACAAAATTCCACATCTACTTGGCTGAAAGGGGATGGTTGCAGCCAGAAATGAAACTCTCTTAGCACCAAAAAAATATTTGAGCTATGTAAACATCTTTATCACTGCCAGACTACTGATATGGAGGACAAAGTTTAATACTGTCCCCAGTATTCTGGCAAATACTTTGTACTTCTTTTACTCCCAACAACTTGCTTACATCTCATTCATCAACCACCACACCTGAGTTATGAACAGCTCGATTTGCAGATCTGGGAAGTCAGGTTCAGACAATGTTACACTGCCAACTGAAAAATAATTATCTTGTTTACAGGCCCTCTCCTCTTATGCATCTGCACTGTAAAAGCAGTCAGTTGAATGTCTGCACAGACCTCAAGACTCCCTGCAATGTTTTCCTTAATATGCTGTTTCTTCTAATCCTAGCTAGAGAATTACCAGTACTGTGAATGGTAGGGCTCCCTAAAGCTTGCAGTCAGGTGTGGACAGCAACGCCATGGATGCTGTTTCTTCTAATCCTAGCTATAGAATTACCAGTACTGTGAATGGTAGGGCTCCCTAAAGCTTGCAGTCAGGTGTGGACAGCAACGCCATGGGTGCTGAATGCTTGACTGTCTCACCACCTCTGTGATATCTTACTTTCTCTTTGAAAATCCAGGGCAACAACAGTGTAGATTGTGAAGATATGTGAAGGCTGCCAGCCTAGCTAGATAGAATGTTGTAGATAATTCTATGTCTTTGTAAATATTAATAAAAGCCATAGGCTTGTTCTCATAAATGTGAGAAGACTGTATTGGATGTTGAATTGCAAAAATGTAACAACAGTGTACTCTGCTGTAAGAAAGCTGATAAGTCCAGCATTTTATGACTATTTGATCTTAGGGCTCAGAGCCATGGTGTCTGAATCAGCAGATTCTTTCTGTTGTTTTGAGACCAGAGTTAATTGCTAGATTTTACATATATAATGTCTTTAATTGCTGTGGTTTCCTGACCAGGTGCAAGCTTACTAAGAAATGTAAATGTAGAGTTTCTGTTAGCCTGGGAAACCAGAGAATTGTTAAGAATGATGTATTCTAAAATGTGTCAGCAGGATGTGTTATCAATTTAAAGGACTTTCTCAGAGACCGAGACAGAGAGAGAGAGAGAAAGCATTTTGGATTTTGTCTAAAACTGACAACAACTCACCAGTACTCTGATTTGCTCTATATGTAAGTTTATTTATAACTGTGATTGCTCTTAGATATAGATAGAAAATAGCAAAGTTAGTCTAGCGGTTTTCTGTATTGATGTCAGAACTAATCTACTGTATTATTTTAAGCATTTTCATGTGATCTCTGAACTCTTGACTAGCACTGTGTAGTAAGAAGTATTGTCTTGTGTTTTTTATTATTTATCATTAAATATTTTTAAACCTTTCAACTGTGGCTGTTTTGTGTAGATATAATTTAAGCTCTAGAGTACATTGCATGTATATAGTGATACTAGCCAAGCCACTCCAATAGTTTAAGGCCTGGGTCACACTTACTATTTGGATAATAATATTGCACAGTAATAATTGGACACCCTTTGGTAAGAGCCTTATTAGTAGCTGATATTAGTGGTTGGTGGCAGCTGGTACTACCTTATACACTGGCAGGAAGGGGCATAGCTGGAGAACCTATGCCAGCCTTCCCCAGGAATGTCTGTGTGTTTGTATATAACTCATATCTTAAAGTGTGTGTGTGTGTGTGTGTGTGTGTGTGTGTGTGTGTGTGTGTGTGTGTGTGTGTGTGTGTGTCAGCTACTTGGGCAGGGACACAAAGCACTGGTTAGACAGAGAGGTTGCTGGAGGTTTTAGCTTGACCACTAGGCTGAGACCTGTACCCTATAGCTGTGCCAGTGGGGAGTCTTATTGAGGATCTGGAGAGAAGGGGAGAAACTAGCCCCAGACTGACTGTGATCTCTGTGTGCTCTTAAGGGCAATTGTACTTTACTGTGTGTGTGTATTTGTTATCCTTCCCAATGTGGACGCCCCTCACTGGTGTTAGTGGTGAGGATTGAGGCTCCTTGATTGCTGGAGCAGTGCATGAGCATCACATAGATATTTGCCTCTGCAGCAACAGGCCATTACTTTGGTGAATGGTGGAGGAGTGGAATAGACCAGAGATGGGATAACTGTCTAACAGAGAGGTGTGATATGCATAGAGAAGCAAGCAGTCTTTGGTTCTTCTAGTATCCAAAAAAAATTGATATCTGGTCTGCTCCGTGGACAGTTGAATAATAATGTTGCAAACACCTTTGCTGTCTTGGAGAAGTTGTTCCTACCAATGGCTGAGTGGAAGGCACCCCACAAACATAAGTGTCAGGACAAGGAAGCACTAATGTCAGTCTGTTGGGAGTGCACTGAATCCATCCATCCATCCATCCATCCACAACCCTTTTTTTCCATTTTGGCAAATGGAGTCAAGGTGTCACTTCAACAGTGGCAATCATCTAGAGTCAAGGGTTACACTGCCAGGTGGCTAGCCCTGCCATGGTATTTCTTCCACTCCACACACTTGCACACACACTCACACCTATGGCCAGTTTAGAGTGCTCAATCCAGCTGCTGCATATCTTTGGAATTTGGGAAGAAACTGGAGCACTTGGAGGAAACCCACATGAATACAGGGAGGACATGCAGACTCCACAGAGAAGGCACCCCAGCTAAGAATCAAACTGGAGAACCTCTTGCTGTAAGGTGACAACACTATCCCCTGTGCTACTGTGCTGCTCCCCCCTCAGAGTGCATTGAATGTCATTTACAATTATTTTGTATGTCATATTATCAAAAGAGAAAATTAAAGAGCACATGACCAGTGTGTATCAGCTGTGTTTATGTTGCCACATGTAACAGGCTTTCTAGCCATTTAGCACTTGGGTCATATGTCCTTCTTTCATCAGGCATCAGGAATTAGGAAAGATAACATTAGAAGAATTAACTCAAAAAGGTATCTCTTCTATCAAAGTCAGTAGCACAGTTAAGGAAAGCATGCATTAAGTAACACAAGTAGTCATTACAATGTGTTCTTCTGTTTAATATTATGTAAAAAAGGGCTCTGCCCCAGTAATGCTATCTTATAACTTTTAGTGGGCTAGTAATACCTGCTTGCCTGCATTTTTCCGACATGGAAATTACCCTTTTTTATCCCTTCCACCTTAGCCACTTGCAGATTTCCTTTCATTTTTAATACTAAGTAGTACAACAAAAATGTGATCATCTTCTAATACAAGTTGTTCATCATCAGACAAATACACTGCCTAGCAAATGTGTGCTTCCCCAGCTCAGAAATTATTCTGCAATTCATAGATATTGTAAAATATACCCAAAAGCTTAGAATGCATTTATGAGGGAATTTGTCTATGACAGAATGAGCTAAACAGTATTTCAAGCACTAAAAAAGCTGGTCAGGCAGCAATATATTAAAATTTCAGAGCAAAAAAGCTGAGCAAATTAAATATGTCATGGTTTCTGTCTCTAATAGTATTTGAAGTTCAATGTACTTTAAATTTTAATATCGGCTAGAGTCTAAACTACAATTCGAATACTTGCACTTTACAGTATAGCACAGAATGTAGCTGCTTTAAGCTATCTGAACTATAAAGGCACAGAATATTTTTTATGCTGGGTTTGACACATTGAAATTGTGTGCACACATACCAATTATCTAGTTTTTTCTCATAGCTGCATCATCTTAACAGACCTAACAACAGTTACACTGCTGTCTGTGCAGGGAGTAATGCTTAATGTGCTTAAGGGAAAACATATTCCAAGTGGAAAACTAGGTGAGCACTTTGTTGTTCGAACTAACTAAAAAAAAAAAAAAAAAGTTAAAGCTTCCTTACCAAAAAGATCACATTATAAGCCTAAAGACTCTGAGCGACCAAGAGAGGCTGAAACAGTTATTCTTTTATTCAGTATCTTATCAACTTTTGAAGGGAGATCTCTGTCTCACCCATCACGCCATAAGAGATACTGTTGTCCTGGACATCCTGCATCTCCACAAGTCCAGTATGTCCATCAGTTCAAGAGCCATGGGCCTAAATCTTTACCAACAAATGAATAAAACACAGTGGGAGGTACAGGTTTATAACCAAACATCTCCTAAACCTTTAGAATAAACTTTCCCTGCATGTCAAGCTATGTGATACACTATCTTTCTTTAAACATAGCCTAGATGAGGAAATGGGTAGCAAAACATTTACTCTATGGCTGACTGGTATGGCCTTCCTGGAGAAAGGAGGTGTAGCATATGAGACAATACTGGCAAGTTGTAAATAGTCATAAGACCTAGTGGCCTTGGAATATCTTTGAAATCTGTGAAGTCTATAAAAAAACTTTTTCATCTCTTCATAACGGAATACTGGGATAATAGTTGGTTCTGAGTTAATATGCTGTTGAATGGAGTTCTGCTGGGCAATTATGCCAAAAACTAAAAAAATATTTTATTTCGAAGCAACTGTACTTAGAGATCCACTCCTCATGCTTCTCTGACCATTGTTTTAGTATGATTTTCATCAACAGCAGCTCTGTATCTTTGAATGGCTATTTATCTCTCGGATTTTGTTTCTTAACAAGATATTGTTTTCTGTCATTATTTTCATGGTTAATTAAATGCTCAACCATTGCAAATTCAAAGTTTAACTGGGAAAGTGAACTCAGAAATCCTTTTCATCTGTGTGTGTGTGTGTGTGTGTGTGTGTGTGTGTGTGTGTGTGTGTGTGTGTGTGTATGTATAGACATTACTTACATAGTATACATTGGTATATTTTGGAACAAAAATACGTTCAACGGTAAATATATATCCTACAGTAGCAATGAATCAATAGGAGAAGCTATTTCACATCAAAAATATAAAAAACAATATATGCATATACTACAAATAAAAACAAACCAATTAAAAAGGTAAACTATTCAAAAAGCACAATAATGCCCTCCAGGGTGGACATTATAAAGGAAATAATGGACCTTTCAGGAGTGGAGATGCCCTCTGTCTGCAGCATCAGCGTCAAAACACCCCTGTGTACCCTGTTATTTGCCCAATGACAACCACCCTGTTAGGCATTCCTACTTGTATATCTGCCCTTAGCAATACAGAAAGTATTTTTTTAATTGGAAAAAATATATATTAACTCATCAGGCAGCCACATAACTTGCTAGAACATAAGATAAATGTTTCACTGCAGCTGCATGTCTGAATTTGCTCAGATGTCATTTCACACCACCTAGGTTGACTCACTAAAAATAGGGAAAAATGACAAAATGCTGTTTCCCTTCCCTAATTTAGCCCTTTTAGGTCTATCAAAGCTGCTGTCACATCTTCAGAATTTCTTTTATACTCCTCTTTATGAAATCACAAATAAAACAGTGACACAGGTGCACATGTATTAACTTAAAAGAAAACAAATCATAATAATATTTTTTCATAACAAACCATAGTAATATTTGTTCATAGATTATGAACATTTTATTTTTAACAATTACCATTCACTTCTAGAAGTAACTCGTGTGAATACTCATTTTCTCAGGATAATGAGTATTTTTGTTCTTCCACCGTGGAAAGTGCTATGGAGCAAATTTTCTGGAGTGATGGGTTAAAGAGCCTTAGGGCCTACTTATTTGCACAACTTTTGACCTTAGGCATGCATTGTACACTGCTCCGATTGCATGTCACATGCATGTCTTTCCCTGACATGCAGCTATGTTGCATAAGCTCCTCATACTTCTGTATAATCTCCTTGCTCGACCATTGGTCTGTAATGGGAGTTGCACTGGCTGTAGTAAATGTTACACCCACCTCCAGGCCATAACAGCATTTCAATTGCTACTTTAATTAGATGAAGGTAGGACACAGACGCTGTCTTACTTTCTTTCTTACAGCTGCTGGGTTGGCTGTTCTGCATTACTGAATAAGTTGAGATGAGAGACATTTGCTCCATTTATGGCAAAGTGCTTTTAGATTGTCCAGCAAGGCCACAAAATAGGATGGTCACTATTTTACAGATCTAGTCAAAATGATTGACTGTAAACCTAGATGCTGGCATTATGAAGTTTTATGTCATCTTACTTTACTAAATAACTCCTTTAGCTGTCATTACGTCTCATTAAACTAGAGTTATTTATCTGTGCAGCTTAAGTAATCTTGACCCATGATGTATTGTCTCATATCTGCAGGATTTCCCATCAGTCAGCTTAGCTGAGTTCAAGCCAAATAAAAAATAGGGCTCTGGCTTGCAAGAGATCAGACTGATGATTCTGGACAGTTTACCAGGAAACATATAAGGTGTTGTATATGCCATTTCTTTACACTCGGAGGTAATTCTGTTTTGTTATTGTTATGAATTAGTTGAAGGCAATTAAGATCATCCTAGTGAGCAGAGGGATAGCTTTATGCTAAAAAAGGTGTACTTTAAGAAGGATAATTTTAAATACACTGTGGAGTCAGTCAATTCGTATCCTCTTTTTTTCCAGACCACCCTATGCTTGTATTTTTTTTTATTTTTGCATATTGTATAACCTTTCATTACATTTTGCATGTAGTTGTATAACTATGGGTCTGAGACCACTAATCTGTATTTTATCCATTTTACATTTACAGAGGCAGGCATGCTGCCTTCTTGTAGTTGCCCTATAAGAATAAAACAGCATGCCTCACAAGTTCTGTCATGTACAGAATCACTGACCATTTTAAAATCTCAGTCAATGTCCACTTCCACGCTCTCAGTCACAGCACAGCACCATCTCCCGTCCAATGAGCTGCCATTTTTAAATTACTGTCCAGAAACCCCACATTGCAACACCAGCTCCAGTCCAGTAAGGCGCCAGATTTAGCTGCAGCCCACAAACTCCTCATCACAGCACCAGTACCCATGCAATGGGCTGCCAGCTGCTATCCAAACATGAACAACTAACAGCAGAAGGTGCAGGTATGCAGGAAAGACTGACTGACTGTGGGCATAACTATAAAGGTTATGAAGAGAGCACCCCAACAAACATAAGGTTTAGAGATGCTTGGTGCTTGTCACTTGTGTAGTCTTGGCTGAATTTTTTTCCAGATAAACTTAAACAAAAAGATCAGAGATTGGGGGGGGGTCACCTGAGATTTTAAAAGCTTTCAGAACATCCATAATCAGTGTTTCACACAAGTTTAAATCCAGCGTGCCTACAAAACCAGGTCATTATGTTGATCTGATAATGGGAGTGTGCAAATTTATGTCAGGTTCTCACTGTAATTCTAAGGCCTGTTATCACAATCTTGTAACAGTGCAAATTTAATTGAATTTGGGGATTATATACCAGGGTTGTGGTACCTCAGAGTATGACCTTTACTCCATGTTACAGTGTTCTCAGAGTTAGTTCATATGCTTATAGGGGAGTGAGACATAACTCGCATATAAGGCCTGCATTCTGCAAAAATTCTTGGAAACTGTAACATGTTTCATAATGAACTGCTCTATTGAAGTCTCACTATTTTTTATGTATTAAGGCCTCACACAATATGCTTCCTTCATTTTCATAGTTTTGTTTGTCTTGTTGTAAAGTGTGATATTTTACGGAAAACGATGATCATGATGCAATAATCTAGGAATAGTTCAAACATTTATTCTACTGAAAGTGTACTAACAGATTATAGTTTTGAACTGCTTATTTAACAAAATGGTAAAGCAGAATCTGTCTCTTGGGATCAAAGGTGTAGAGTCCTAGCTGTGACACAAGTATGTAGAATTCATTTAGTGGTCCTGGCTTTGGAGGAGCCAGGAGGAAGGGAGAGGGAGGAGTGAAGGGGCATGGATAATTTGTCTCTTTCAAAGATTTGAGAGAGTTGCATGCACCTGGGGTCACACTGAGAAGGTGAAATCTCTCTGTTGGAAATCAGGGGACACCACCTCCTTAGCTTCAGGGAAGTTGCTTGGTTGCCTGAAGGGAACCCTCTCCTTTTGTGACAGTGAGGAGACATCATTTGCAGTCAACCCAGCCAAGTGTGCTTGAGGATTTTCAGGCTAAAAAAATAAGGGAAAAAAGCACAAACCACTCTTGATAGTTGCCTCAGTGATGGTCTCTCTGAGTCAGTCCTCACCCCCCAGTGATGGAAAACAACTGGGCCAATTTGTTGGGATGGGGCTGATAATCTGCAGACAGTGGGTGCAACATATGACAAAGCAGTGTACCCTATTGTGTCTGGCAGAGTTGCAATGTTCTGTAGTGTGATTCAGAGGCATGCATAATTATTTGTTGGGATGGGGCTGATAATCTGCAGACAGTGGGTGCAACATATGACAAAGCAGTGTACCCTATTGTGTCTGGCAGAGTTGCAGTGTTCTGTAGTGTGATTCAGAGGCATGCATAATTAGCACACCTGGGAATCACTTTAACTCCTCCTCCTGCTGCATGTCTATGAATTGCCAAATCCACAGTAAGAACAAGTGTGAAGAGCTGACCCATTCACTAGACTGTAGCTGTATAGCACTGTGCTGTCCAGATAGTCTACTCATTAAGGCAACAGTTTTCCCTGTAGCGAATGAGTGCAGTGTGGCTAACAACATACAGCCTTAACAGAGGTTGCTAGGTATGAACATATTTGAATCACCCACCTATGAGTGTTCCAAACAGTGATGATGATAAATATAAGCATTGGCTTTAATTTAAGCAGGCCATGCCCATAGACTGCTACATTTGTATGTGGTTTTGCAGAACTGAGCAATCACCTTCCTGCTCACTTCCACAGCCACGCAGTGATTCTTTCTGAATCACTTCAGCTTGCATACTATGTAAGGCAGCACAATTTGCCCTTGTGTGGCACAGTGTACAAATAGAAACGTGAATACCGTTACTAGTCTGCACTATAAGAAAGTTGTACTGAGCACCCCACTGACTCAGGAAGACTGATAACATTCTGTTGGAAGGTTAATAGAATACTTTCAAATACAGAATTGGAAAGAAAACTGATCAGATATTCAAAATGTTCTTCAAAGTATTCAGTCACCCTGAATTTGTTATTTTGTATCTTTCTGATTGGTGCATTTAATTTATTGTCTGTCAGACAAACACTTTAAAAGTTTGTGCACCTCAGAGTCCTGACTCAGAAGAGAGTTTCCAAAAATACTATATAAATGTAGTGATGCGGGAGTAAAAAAATCATATCATTGTATGTTTGTTACTTATCAATAGTAGGTTCACATTAAACTTCTGCATGTATCAAACACATTTTATTTATAGTACTAAGAAAAGACCAAGCTGACGTTTACATTTTCTGTGGTTTATTTCATACCTTAGTTATGATGGCAAGCTGTCTGGAAACCAAAGCAAAAATAGAAGCAGGAATATGTGAGGAGGGCAAAATCTCATATGCACTGAAGGAGAATCCACTGTAATGTCACTTACGTTAAAATTAGTTTTTACAATGAATGGTGCTGCTGATGCTTTGAGTTTGACTCCACTTGTACTATAATGTCTAAGAATTTGTCTGTCTTCACAAACCATGCCAGGGTTCATATACAGGGGTAAACACCACAGCAACAGGAGTAGTTAATCAACTGCCCTCTGACTGAAATACTTAACAGAGAATTGCAGACTCTAAATGTATATTTTATAGGTTTACATCATAGCATGAAAAAAGACTGTAGGTTGGTTAATGCAGCTATGATGTATTTTCATCTATTACCAGCTGTAAGTACCATGATTAAGAAAATGTGTATGCCTGTTGTTAGGTATTCATTTTATACAAGTAAATCAGGCTATTTATTACCTAAAATAAAAGTGAAAAGGTGAGTGTATATCTCATTACAATATGTTCAACATACATTTTCTTCCTGTAATGTAGAATGAAATTCTTTGCCCTAATCCTGAATTATGTTACAGATTCTAGCAGATAAATGATTACTGTGACAGCTTTTTATGCTTTAATTATGTCATATTTAATGGCTGAATCCACTTAGAGAAGGAGCCTGAGGTAAAATGATTCACATAGACTAGACAGATAATTACATATTATACACATTTTACATGCTGAAGAACACTTCCCTATGCGCATTTAAAACAAATTATACAGTAATTATATAAAAGAAAGGGTGGTACATAAACAATTTAGATCAGCAACAGCTGTAGAAGGTATATAAAATGTTGACCTTTAGGAACAAGTGCTATAGACACCATACAATTTTAGCAATAATCTTTGCAATGAATGAGACCTCGGCTGCAGAAATGCTGTAGAAGAGTTTTTTTTTTTTTTTAATTATTTATTCAAGTTCCTTGATAAATAAGAACTCATTTATGATTTAAGAGTCAGCCACAGTAGAAAGTGAAGCTAATGTATAATTTCATACATTTGTGTACAGGCTAAATTTAGAAACTTGGTAGTAGACGTGTTGGTAATACCACATGTTTAGACATTTGTCCCCATAAGCTAATTAATTCAGAAGTTAGAAAAACTTGGTGTTTTGAATACAGTGAGCTTGTACAGCCAAAATATTCCACAGTCCTGTGACTGCTAATGTGGAAGCTCCCATTTGTCCAGGAACAATTTGGCTAACCAATTGGTTGAGCTGTGTAAGCTGCTCACTTGTCTCAGCCCAGGTCTTTCACCGGTCAAACCATTAGTTGAAACTGGATCGTCGCAGTTGTAGCCAGGGCTTCATGCATCTACAGCAAAGAGCCAGGGTTCTAATGTGCATACTTTTGCATGTCCTCAAGATCCCATATTGTGAAGTACCTAATGAGTTCAGTCTTGAAATGGTATTTTTATTATCTGTTCTTCAGTGTGCAAGGAGGCCTTGGTTGTCAAAAAAATCCAGTGAGTCTTTCCCTTGTGCCTTGGATGTATAGGGGGTGAAAGTTTAAAAGTTATTGTCAGATCTTTGAAGTACTTAACAAAACTTATAGTTGGCAGGTTTATTTACTTTGTGAATTGGAATGCTTATTTCCTAGGTAGTTTACTTGTAAAATAAGATAAAAAGGGACAAACATCTAAATATTAAAAAAATAAATAAATAAAATAAGACGTAACATACATAAAAAACAAGATCTAGGCATAAAAATCAATATTGAGGATAGATTTCAATATTTAATATAACACATCTACATGAGTTTAAATCATACCTGTCCAGATTTTTGACTCATATGTTTGGTCTGTTCCCCATAAAATTTGTGGTTTTCCACCAAATCATTGCAGACCGAACTCAACACATAATGAAATATATCTGAGGTACATACTTCGGATCCTTTAGAAAATGCATGCTAATGCAAAACTTGTTATTCTAGAAACTTTCTAAGTTTATAAGGGCAATAATTAAAATCTCTCCCTATTTTTGATCATTTGTCCCCTGTTATTTTTGGCTTTGCCCAGATTTCTTACATTAAGAAATTAAAAGGTATCCATTTGTTTAAAAATATGATACTTTAGGAACCTTCATCTTACTTTAGCTCCTGCTCTGTAGCAGAAGATAACAGCAATCTTAGAACCAAGTAACAGCACAGAGAAAAGCCTGAAGTCTGTTGTGTTTGGATTCCTGTCATGCTAAGTTGAGCCAAAGACTTTGTCCTGTCTCTGATGGTAGAGTGCTATCTCAGAAAAAAAAAACAGCAAATATGACCATTCTTCTTCTTCCGGCTGTTCTCATTAGGGGTCGCTAGAGTGGATCATCTGTTTCCATTACTTCTTGTCCTCTGCATCTTCCTCTGTCACAAAAATCCCCTCCATGTCCTCTTTCACCACATCCATAAACCTTATCTTAGGCCTTCCTCTTTTCCTCTTACCTGGTAGCTGCATTCTTAGCATCCTTTTCCCAATACACCCAGCATCCTTCCTCAGCGCATGTCCAAACCAACTCAATCTTGCCTCTCTGGCTTTGTCTCCAAACCATCCAACCTGAGCTGGCCCTCTAATATACTGATTCCTAATCCTGTCCATCCTCTTTACATCCAATGCAAATCTTAACATCTTTAACTCCACTACATCCAGCTCTGACTCCTGCCTTGTTGTCAATGCCACCATCTCCAACCCATGTAACATAGCTGGTCTCACTACCCTCTTGTAGGCCTTCCCTTTCACTTTTACTAGTACCCGTCTGTCAGAAATCACTCCTGACACTCTTCTCCACTCACTCCACCCTACCTGTACTCTCTTCTTCACCTCCCTTCCACACTCACCATTACTCTATAACCAGTGGGCCATCTTCAAGAATTTGGTATATTTAGTTAGGGGGGCACAGCCCCGCACCAGGGTGAGTTCTAAATTTTTCTCTTTTTATATGATTGTTATGTTGACTCACTACTTACTTACCGTGGGAAAAATTTTGATGTAACAATAGTTTGCGGAGTTTTGCTTTCGCTGAAGGGTCGATGAAGAGGTATTCGATGTATTTACTTTTCTCTGATAAAATATAGACCCCACCCCTAAACGTGCAGGTTCTGCAAAAGTGGGTTTAGCTCAGGGCAGAAAATCTGTTGACTCAAGTGTTCAAGTCTCAGCTGACTGATATTTTTGAAGTGATATCTGGTCAGTCTTCTGAAGGATACGCTGACCATGATTGCGGAGCTTGCCAGTCATTTAGGAGTTCCACTGATTGTAGCATAGTCAGCAGGACTCTTTTGTCTAGAATTACTGCCCAACAATAAAACCTTTCTGTACACTAGTCTACTGAAGTGGAACCGACTGCCAGACAAAAAAAAAAAAATCACCTTGTACCTAACCACACCCATACAATATAGTAAATATTACCAAGCTAAAATGCATATACTCCTGCACCACACCACCCCTACCATGCAGTTAGCCTGGCAACATTTACTACTGATCACCACTGCAGTTATAAATTCAAATACATATTTGGGATAACCAAACACTACATAAATCCCTTCAGTACAACAGCAGTAATAAAGCCTCACCTTCCATGTACTGCTGAACCATACATTCTCCAGACTAACTTTGTTTTAAAGTGCAGCATGAGTGCAAAATCAGGATAGTAAAAGTTTATATGCTGTCTTAACTGTAACTCCAGCAATAAGTCCTGTGTATCCACCCATGGCAGTTTACCACCCACACCCAATTCCTCATTATAAATTCAAACTGTTTCTTAGAATGCCATTCTCCCACTGTTCATTATGTATGTTTGGAAGAGCAGAACAGTATATGCTACTGAGATGAATAATGTATGCTCTAGGCTGTAACTGCATTTCTGAAAAAGGGCCAGCTTAAAATGTCCCAGTCTTTCTACTGCAGTTAACAACATCCAATATCCTCAATGCCAAATAGTACATAGTTGCACAGAAATAATACCAGGGATAGCCAACTTTTGAATGTTTCTTTACCAAATATTTTCTGTTTGAAAAAAAAAAAAAAGACTAAAACAGGTTCATCTTTTACCCACACATCATATTTACACCTACAATGCAAACCCACCATGTGGTTAGCATCTGTGGGTTCCTGCATTATGAACTGTTCTACTACTGTTGTAAGAGTTTCTCAGCAAAATGTCATTTTGCAGAGCAACTACAAAATTGCCTTTTAAAAGATGTGCAGAAATACTCAAGACTTTATGATCTATACCCTAATTATTCTAAATGTTGTATTCTAAGGTATGAAAAATCTGCCAAGTTGTTAGTCTTTAGTTAAACTAATAGTTTCCCTATAATGTTACAACTGCAAAATTTTTACAACATTTGCAAAATTCCTTCTGTGGGAGCTCATCTCATGAACTGTACAGTTATCCTTGCACATGTTCCCTCTCAAATGACCTTTGTGGACAGGAAGCATTTGCGCAGTTACTGAAATTGCCTTTTAAAACAATGTTTCAGTGACACATTTGAAAATCAGACTGTTATTCATCTCAAATGCAGTATTGAAGATATAAATCATTTTGTTGCAGGCATGTTTTAGTTTTACTGAGCAGGATTGCAACATCTTGAGAATCACAAAAGTGACTCTAAATACAACAGACTAATGGCTAGCTTATATACATGCATACAAAATACAAAATAAGCAGTTCCTGTGCTTAGGTGATTCTTTTGAAATTTATTTATTTGACATTTGTTTACCAGGAAGGCCTGACTGGGTCAGAAAGAACCCATTTTCAGCGGAGGCCCAGGGAGAAAAGCTTACATACAGACATGTGGAATCTTTATACAGGAGACATATATTTTTTGCATGAGTTACAAGTACAGTACAAAGGACAAGAACATACAGAGAACAATAAGACTTTATGCACAGATAGCAGCAAAATTCCTGAATTACATTAAGCACTTAGACTGATATAAGGCAGATGGTAAATATTCAAGTAAGTGTAGTAGATATACAAGTGACAGTTACAGAGCGAAAGGGGTGTAGGTTGTGACAACGTGAAAGAGAGATACAGTTTGGTCTGATATGGAGGAGATATTAACCTCGGTCAGAGGAAGAGCACAGCCAGGAGTTGAGCATGTGTTGTTTCAGTATAGTTTTAAAGGCAAGTAGGTTAGTGGTAGCTCTCACTGTTAGTGGAAGAGAGTTCCATGCTTTTGCAATGTAGAGGGAGTAGAGGCTTTGTCCAGCTGCATTAGAGGGTTTGTATATAGAGAGAAACTCTTTATCTGTGGACCTTAGTGTTCTGTTTGGGTTGTATGGTGTAATGATGTTATTTAGTGCTGGGCCAGCTAGGGGATTGTAGACTATGTTGTGGAGTGTAAGAAGTTGGGTATATAGTAAGTAGTTGGGAAATTCTAGCCAGATTAGCTTTTTAGTGACAAACTAAATGAACAAAAGAGATATTCTCAAATTATAACTTACACTTCTTAGCTGACAGTTACACCATGCAATAAACATTTTTTATCATCTAAATCACAGCTACTATGCTGAAAGGTTTTTCATCCCATGACAATTACTTCTTATATTCCCACATCCATTAAATGTTTTTATACCTGAATATTCTCTGTTCATACAGATCATGTCAAAAATGCAAGGTCAAAGCATAACAGTATTCCATTTATTTACCCCTAGAATGTTTCTGACTACATTCTTGTTGTACAGTTTTTGACAATACCTTCTGTTCATATTGCACCCTAACAAATAAAGCACACTGTGCTCTATTATTTCAAACTGGAGCATAATGCCTTAAACAAGTTCACATATTTTCTGTCCTAGCTTGCAGAGAAGTGGTACTTGAAATACCATTGTTCTCTATACTTATAACTCTTACAAATCCTTGTTATGCTTAATTTGACATAAAAACGTCATTCATGCCAGATCTAACATTGTTTGATGCACTGTAATCAGTTATGCAAGTAGTGTCTTTCTACCTTTTGTCTCCTATTTTTTAATGTGTTTTCCAGCAACAACAACAACATTAGTATTCTTAAAGTTTTGTCCTAAAACATCATTAACTTATGACTGAGTTAACAATTTTTGTTAATGCACTTTCATACCAAATGTGTAAAATGTTATCTGAAAATTCACCTTATGAACACCTACATTTTCTTTAAATATTTCCTTTCTAAAAGGTAATTTCAGACAAAAATGAAATATACGGCAACTACAAAATCACCATTTGAGATGCAATTGCATGGAGACCTCAGAATTTATGATGTAGAGCTGACTGTTTTGAAAGTTTCCTCAAAAAAATTACTAGAAAACTTGAGAGTATGTGCTCATAGTGTGGTGAGCATGTACTTGTGCATTTATTAAAGTTCACTTATACAAGGGCAGCAAAATGTCATACACTGGATCTCTTAGAAAAGTATGTCACTCTCTGTGCTTACTTTCAGGCACAAAGCTGATTTGAGATCCAAAAACATATAGCGTCCAAAATCACCTTTTGAAATAAAACTGCACAATAAAACCTCAGTTTTCATAATGTAGATCCATAAAATAGTATTTTGAAAGTTTTGTCTCAAATTTTGAGAGTCATCCCCTCCCACATATCATCTTTATGGAATAGTTGTCCACAGTCTCCTCTGCCATTTCCCTAATTCATATTAAAATTTTGTTGTCCAGGTTAACCCACCCAAAATCCAAATTTGTGTTTATTCTTGTCCTAGGTTATCCTCAACATCATAAATTCACATCCAGCAGTTGTCTAGGTTTAAGCCCTCCTAACTTTGTGAAATGGCTATTGTCCAAGCTCCCACCGCCTTATCTGTAGTCAGTACTAATCCTTTAAATACTGCCACAGTGATTACTGCTGGCACTTAACTCCAAAGTCTAAAGTTTGATCCTGACCTCCATTATGTTTTGTAATGTTCAGTTTCTGCCACTGCTCATGTGGATTTCTTCTGGGAACTCTAGTTTCTTCCTGCCTCCACAAAACTGAAAGGCTACTTCATATTGTGTATGCATATAGTCTTTGCTCTTGATAGCTGTGTTGCCCCTGGAAATGGCTGTATTCAGCCTGTGAATCCAAGCTCCTTTCCCCAATATCAGACCCTCCCTTAGCCAGCTGTGAATGACCATTCATTCCCCTCTCCTACTGACCACTGCACCTCACATCACCATGTGGGTGGACCCTGTTATCCAGTAAAGGTTTTCCTTTTGGTATTTATACTCTGATGCTCATATAAGGAAGATAGTTGGTCAAGAGCAAACCATCATCTGTGCAGCTACAGATTTCATTGCTATGTTGGCCTTAACTCTCCATCTCCACAACCCTGACATGCATGCAAGTGTGGTGGGACCCACAGTACCAACCCCCCCAATATCCGCACATGTTTTTAAATTCAGCAACATTGCAAAAGCTCAGATTGGTGAGTCAGTGCTCATGTCCTGGTCCATCCTGTTAATGCACTTTGAGAAAAGCACCTCCTGCCCTTTGCAACTGTAATGAGCAAGCCAATGTTAGGTAATCCAACCACCACCCTCACTCCCCCACTGACTACTGGTTGCATCACTAACTGATCCTGGATAATAGTTAGGGTTTTTATCACCCTACACAGTGGATCTTTCCAGCAATCAGACTAGGTAAATTTCAGTGCAAAAATAGTGTATTAAAGCTGCAGTGTATGAAGGTCAATACAGCTGCACAGTATTTTTAATGGTCAATCATAAGAGGACTGTAAAACATGTATGTTCAGCATTGGTAAACATCTGAGTAACAATGCCAATTTAAATTAAATAAAAAAATATATATATATATATTATTCAGCTGCTCTTACTGTAACTGTCTTAGTTGCTCTTCTGTGTGCTGTTATCTATTCAGTCGCTCTTACTCTTTACTTATTACTGCTTGTTAGTAGCCTTCTAATTTACTGCCTTCTGCACTTGTTTTTTCGTCATTTGTTAATTTAATTGCATTTATTTGAACTGTATTTGCTGTAGTGTTGCTACACACTCTGCACTTTGCACTTTGAGAAAAGTACCTCCTGCCCTTTGCAACTGTAATGAGCTTTAATACGCTATTTTTGCACTGAAATTTACAGACATTGCCAACATCCTAGCTGACAGGTTCAGCGCAAACTTCTCCCCCCCTCCCCACCAAAAGGGCAAATATCTATCCCAGCAGAGTGCTGCCCCCCTGACATCTCAGATGCTCAGGTAGGAGCCGCCCTCTCCAAAGCAAAAAACACAGCATCAATGAGACCAGACGGTGTCCCGGGCTGCGTCCTGCATGAACTCCAAGAAGAGCTAAACCCAAACATAAAACTACTGTTCAATCTCAGCCTTACTACAGGATATGTACCCAAAGAGTGGCGTACAGCAACAGTGGTCCCTCTCCACAAAGGTGGTGCCTCAACAGATCCTGGAAACTATCGCCCCATAAGCCTGACTAGCTTGGTCTGCAAAGCTATGGAAAGGATCATCATGGACCTCATAAATAAAGATATTGGGGACCTACAGACACTGGATCCTACCCAGTTTGGCTTTGTTAAGGGCAGATCCTGCCTCTTAAACCTGGTTGATTTCTTTGAAACAGTCACCAAGGCCATTGATGAGGGGAAGGTGGTCCACACAGCCTACCTGGACCTCGCAAAAGCCTTCGATACAATACCCAACTCGGGCATTATAGATAAGCTCACCAGCTTAAATATAAACCCCTATGTCACTAGATGGGTTGCAAACTGGCTCAAGGACAGAACCCACATGGTTAGAATTGCTGGAGCCATGTCAGACTCCAAACCAGTTACAAGTGGCATCCCACAAGGCTCAGTCCTGGGACCTCTCTTGTTCGGTATATATTTCTCGGAGGTACAGGCCAACCCGGAAGGACTGTGGCTGACCAAGTTCGCAGATGACTGCAAACTGGGCGCCATAATCGACTCTCCAGCCGACACAAGCATCATCCAAAAGGGCCTCATAGAAACAGACAACTGGTGCCAGAGCCATGGCCTCAAGCTAAACGCCAAAAAGTGTATAGTCATCCCCTTTGGCAAAACAAAGTGCCCACAAATTACCACATAGGTGGTAATCCATTAAGTACAGAAGAAGTAATTAGGGACCTGGGGATCCAAGTTGATAGCAATCTCTCATTTGACAACCACGTGGCCAAAGTGGTTAGAAAAACATTTTATATAGCTCACCTAATCATGAAGGGATTCACATCTAGATCAGGGGAGGTCATCGTGCCTCTTTACTCATCCCTCATCAGACCCATAATTGAGTACAATGCCCCTTTTGGGATGTACCTTACCAGACACCTGCAGCAACTGGAAAGACCCCAAAAGTACCTCACCAAGAGGATCAAAGGGCTCAAACAGATGCCATATGCTGCCCGGTTAAAGAAACGCCAGCTCTACTCAGTGGCATACCACCTGCTCAGAGGCGATCTGTCCCTGATGTATAAAGCCATGTCCAACCCAGAATTAATGGACATGCTGCACCTCAGAAAATCCAAATCCCATCAAGCTACGCACTCGAGAGACTTGAACCTCAGCACTGAAATAAATAGGACATGCTGGAGGGACAGATTCATAACCCAAAGGCTCCCTTCACTCTGGAATAAAATCCCAGTCCAGGTTAGGCAGAGTCCCTCATTGACTCTCTTCAAGAGGAATCTTGATGAGTGGATGGGAGATCATAGGTTTACCCCAGGTATCACTTCTGTGTCACTGTTAGACAGAGGCACAGTATACTAACCTCGAAAAAGGGCATAGCAAAATTCATTTAAAATGGGTGGCGAAAGCCAAACACACTCTGGCTAGGCTTATAAATGCCCTAGGGCAGATAGCCTAGTATGAACCTATGAACCTATGAACACTCGGGTGTGCTGGCCTGCACTGCAATTTGAATTGTATTTACTGCTGTTTTAGCTGCTTTTCTGTAACAAGCCTTACTGTGTTGGAGGGAAGCCTTCTAGCTTATCAGTGGGAGTGGTAAGCATCAGGTAGCTTATCTACCACAAGAGGAGTGGTCCCTGGCCCAGAAATTGTAGCTATTGGCTGTTTGAGCAGTTTTTTTTTCCATCTCTTTCAACTTTCTGGTTTGAAAGCCACACTTGCGCCTGTTTCCCGCCTTTCCTATAACTAGCCTAGTCCAGTTACAGAGTTGCTGTATCCAGGATTGTTAGTAAGCTTCTGAGCCCCCCAAGCCTTTCTGTGTTAGAGGGAAGCCTACTAGCTTATCAGTGGAAGTGGTAAGCACTAGGTAGCCTATCCTCCATGGGAAGAGTGAGTTTTGGCCTAGAAATTGTAGTTTATTTGGCCATTTAGGCAGTTTTTCATCTCTTTCAACTTGCAGGCTTAAAAGCCTGTGTTTGTACTTGTTCCCCGCCTTTCCTGTAACTAGTCTAGTCCAGGTACAGATTTGCTGTATCCAGGACTCTTTGTAAGCTTCTGAACCCCCCAAGCTTTTTTGTGTTGGAGGGAAGCCTTCTAGCTTATCAGTGGGAGTGTTAAGCATTGGGTAGCCTATCTACCACAAGAGGAGTGGTTCCTGGCCCAGAAATGGTAGCTATTGGCCATTTGGGCAGTTTTTTCCATTTCTTTCAATGTTCTGGTTTAAAAGCCACACTTGAGCTTGTTTCCCACCTTTCCTGTAACTAGCCTAGTCCAGATAAAGAGTTGCTGTATCCAGGACTGTTGGTAAGCCTCTGAGCCTTGCAAGCCTTTCTGTGTTGGAGGAAAGCCTTCTAGCTTATCAGTGGGAGTGGTAAGCACTAGGCAGCCTGAATACCATGAGAGGAGAGGTTCTTGGCCCAGAAATTGTAGTTTACTGACCATTTGGACAGTTTGTCCGTCTCTTTCAACTTTCTGGTTTAAAAGACCACATCTGCGCTTGTTTCCCATCTTTCCTGTAACTAACCTACTGGGTAGCACTAGAAAGCCTTAAACTGATACAAGCCTTCTAGCTTAGAATAGAGACTTTGGAGTGATTAAGTATCAGTTTTCTGTACTTTCTTGCTGTACGTAACTGTTTTCCACCTAAACACAGATTTTCCAGCGTTTATTGTGATTTAAAACCTTGTTTTTTTCACATATTATACTTATTTGACTGCCTGCACTTTTAAAAAGTTGTTTTTTGTTTAAATAATTTGTTTAACTGTTGTAGGCTACACACTGAAGTGCGATAGCCTTTTCTGATCGTTTGTAGTTGTTTAAAGCTGTTTTAAGTGTATTTCTTACTGTTTTTGCTTTATCTTTTAAAAAAAAAAAAAGTCCTTGTTTCCCGCCTTTCTAAGCTAGTATAGTCCAGTTTTCAGGCTAGTGCTGAATTCAGGGCTGTGATACTAGTTTCTGAGTTGTCCATACCTTATTTGGATAGAAGGAAGTTTCTCTGTTCACCTGTGAGAGAGGGGAGCTTTGAGCAACCTATCTGTCCCTGGAGGAGTGGTTCCAGCCCAGAAGTTAGTAGTTTATTGGCTATTTTGGGCTAATTTCTCTCTCTTTCATTTCCCTACTATAAAAACTGCTTTTGCACGGTTTTGTGCACCAGGCAGCGCCGGTTAGCTACGGTTAAATTATTCCCGGCTCCACTAAGTCTCCTCTTCAGTTTTTCCCTTGAAACTAGTCTAACTCTCAACCTAAGCACTCAAAAAAGCATCCTACAGCCTAGCACATGCTCAGACCTAATAGTAAGCACTAATATACCCGGACACTGATTGCCCAGCAGGGCAAGGCTCTTTATTCACCCCTCACCAACCAAGTGACTAAGCAGCTCACCCTACTATTCAGGCATGACCAAAGGGCAATTTCAGGTGTACTCTCCAGTCCAGCTGGTGAATCTGGGTATCCTGAGGCAGTGTTACAACTGCCTCATGTACACAGACAATCCTCTCCTCCTACCACAAAACACTAACATATGCGAGAGATGTAATTATACAGCTAAGCTGTCTCCACCCAAGACTGGAACAGGCAGTCAAGAGGAGAAGGTTAACACTTTCACCACACCTCCATTCGCACACAGACCTACTAAAACAGCACTGGCAAAAAAATACACATAAATACACAAAATCATACTCGGAGGCTCTAAATAAAAACCTGCAAAAGTATCTGAGACCTCCAAAGCAGACACCCAAACAACCTGCACCTCCCGTCACAAACCAGACAACACATAAAGCACAAAATCAGTGTGCCACACAATCACAGCCTTTAAGGTGAAATAACATACCTAACACACTAATAATAGGTGAGTCTATATTCAGGCACACTGATGTCCCACTCACTAGGCTGAACAAGGAGAAGGTTACTGTTAGCTGCCTGTCAGGAGCCAGAATCTGCCACATAACACAAGCACTCAGGTCACTCCAGAACAAGTACAAATGTGACTCTGTCATTGTTCATGTTGGTGTGAATGACCTGAGACATACCTCCCTGGACTACATGAAAAGAGACATGGAAGAGCTCTCTGGTCATGTAGCCCAGGCTGGTATGACCCTGAGTAGCATCCTGCGCTCACCAAGAATGATACTTCAGTATAAAGAAAAAATGATAAATTTCAACAATTGGCTAGGCTTCTGGTGTCATTCAAAGAGGATCCAGTGTCTGTCAGCCTGGGACGACATGCTCGACAAGCCACGTTGCTTTGCAAGAGACGGCTTGCACCTGTCACCCCTAGGCTTTTGAATACTGGCCAAGGCTCTTGCTGCCCCCATAGTGCCTTTTTTTTAGGCAAGGCTCAAAAGTCAAACCCACCTCCGTAAACAGCACAATTAACAAAAAACTGAGGGTTATGCTACTCAACACCAGGAGTTTAAATCTCAAAATGCACCTGCTCAAAGCACTCCTCAGTATGGAGAACATTGTCATCTGTGCAGTAACTGAAACCTGGTTTAAGGCTCCAGAGAGCACCCCAGCACTACCGGGCTACAACTCACACCACGCGTTTCAGCCACAGAACACGGACCGAAACACAAAAGGAGGGGGTGTATCCATATTCATCAAGAATACCTACACCTCCAGGTTAGTGGCACAGCATGATACCTCTGAGATCATCCATGTGCAACTAATATCGGGCAAATCTGCAATGCAAATTGTGGCCTGCTACAGATCACCCTTCATGACCCAGGACCACCACTCCACCTTTCTGGAGACACTGGAAAACATGAAGGTCCTACCGAACACCCTGATATTAGGCGATTTCAATTACCCTACCATTCACTGGGAAAACTACTCAAGTACAAATTCCCAGGCCCAGCGCTTCCTGGAATTTATCAACTCAAACTCTCTGGATCAGCTGGTAAACTTCCCTACCAGAGGTGAAAACATATTGGACCTGGTCATCACCAACATGGGCGACAGGTGTTCCATACCGGACGTCAACCCGTCACTGGTTAGATCAGACCATAAACTAATCACTTTGGATGTCCACACCCCATCACCACCCCCAACTAAGGAAAGTGCAGTAAAAAACTTTTCTAAAGCAAACTTCATCGTACTTAAGACAGAGGTGGTAAGTTTCACAGCCCCCACACTAAAGGATAACACTGCCCAAGATGCAGAAACCTTTACAAATGCACTCTATGAGCACCTACAAGGATGCATGGATCATGCCATCCCTAGCAAAACCAAGACTCACTCCTCTAATAGAAGGAAACCAGTTTGGTGGACCCCTGCCATAAATAGGCTATACAGTAGAAGGAGGAAACTAGTTCAGGAAAAAAGCAAATCCCAAAAAGAAAGACATCCCTGATCAGTATCAGTAAGAAACTAAGGTCCATCATGAAATTATCCAAGGCTAACTTCGAAAGAAAAATAGCCAAGGATTCAAAAGATAACCACAAAACCTTCTTTAGCTATGTCAAGAATCTAAGTGGCAATTCACAAATATGCACTGAACTAGTGCAAAATAGCACAAAATATACTGAACCTACTGATATTGCCAACATCCTGGCAGATAGATTCAATGAAAACTTCACTCCTCTCTCACCTCCAAAAGAGCCTGCAACAATACCGGAAAAGTGTAGTGTCCCAAAAATCACAGACACACAGGTGAAAACAGCCCTTTCAAAAGCCAAAAACACAGTGTCAATGGGACCAGATGGTGTCCCAGGCTGTGTCTTGCACAAACTACAGAACGAACTTAACCCCCACCTAAACACGCTGTTCAACCTCAGCCTCTCCACAGGCTACATGCCCATAGAATGGCACATAGCAACAGTTATTCCTCTCCACAAAGGAGGGGCCACAACTGACCCTGGTAATTATCACCCCATAAGCCTGACTAGCCTGGTCTGCAAGGCTATGGAGCACATCATCATGGAACTCATTAACAAAGACATTGGGAACCTCCAAACACTTGACCTGACCCAGTTTGGCTTTGTTAAGGGCAGATCATGCCAAATAAACCTGATTGACTTCTTTGAGACAGTCACCAAGGCCATAGACGAGGGAAAGGTGGTTCACACAGCCTACCTTGACCTCGCCAAGGCTTTTGATAGCATTCCCCACTCTGGTATTACAGAAAGACTCACCAGCCTGAACATAAACCCTTACGTCACGAGATGGGTTGCCAAGTGACTTACAGACAGAACTCACACGGTAAAAATAGCGGGCTCCAGGTCTGACTAAACCAGTCACAAGTGGTGTCCTGCAAGGCTCGGTCCTGGGACCCCTACTTTTTGGCATATAATTTTCAGGAGTACAGGCAAACACAGGAGGACTATGGCTAACCAAGTTCGCAGATGACTGCAATCTGGGAGCCATAATTGACTCTCTGGCTGACACGGACATCCTCCAAAAGGGCCTTACTGAGACGGACACCTGGTGTCAAAGTCATGGCCTCAAGCTAAATGCCAAAAAATGCATAGTCATCCTGTTTTGGTAAAACAAAACATCCATGAATTACCACATAGGTGGCAGCCCCCTTAATACAGAAGAGGTAATAAGAGATCTGGGGACCCAGGTAGATAGTAATCTCTCCTTTGACAATCATATTGCCAAAGTAGTTAGGAAATCCTTCTCTGTGGCCCATCTAATTACTAAAGGGTTCGCATCTAGAAATAAAAAGGTTAGAGTGCCCCTCTACTCGTCACTCATTAGACCCATCATAGAGTACAATGCCTCATTTGGGATGTACCTCACAAGACACTTCCAACAGCTGGAAAGACCACAAAAGTACCTCACCAAGAGGATTACTGGCCTCAAACATATGTCCTATGCAGCCCGACTGAAAAAACTCCAGCTGTACTCAGTGGCATATCACTTACTCAGAGGTGATCTCTGCCTGACTTACAAAGCCATGTCCAACTTAGAATTGATGGACATGCTCCACCTAAAGAAATCCAAGTCACTGTGAGCCATGCGCTCTAGTGAGCTAAACCTCACCACAACAATAAATAGAACATGCTGGAGGGATAGATTCCTGTCACAGAGACTCCCCATGCTTTGGAACAAAATTCCAAACTACATCAGGCAGAGCCCCTCACTAACACTCTTCAAGAGAAACCTTGACGAGTGGATGGGTAACAGAAAATACACCCCTGGGATAACTTCATTTGCTCTGCTAGACAGAGGATCAGTTAATCAATAGGGCAGTGAAAGCCAACACACTCTGGCTAGGCTTATAAATACCCTCTGGCAGATAGCCTAGTACCTACCTATGAACCTAAATGATTTGAAATATATTTTTATTGCAAATACAGGGTACATTATTTTTTGTTGGGGAAAAAGTATATTCAATGCATGCACAAAACACAGGCTTTAAAAAAATACTGAGACAAACATAAAATGTCGTATTGCAAAAAGAAATACAAACCATGTAATGCTGCAATACAAAATATATAAGCAGCAGTTTAACTTATTATTTTAATATCTCAGTGGCTTATCCTAGCATGGCTTCTCACCAGTGGCATTTTTTCTACAAAGTTCCATTTATATGGAGTTTGTTGAGGTACCTAGATATTTGCACTGTTGTGAACATTGCAATTACAAAACTTAGTTTTTCATTCCATTCTATTCTATATAGTTTCATTTCTAATACTACATTTGATTTTTTCTTCTTTTTCTTTCTTTTTGCCCCCCAGCTGGCCATCGGCTGCCACTAGAACATGCATTACACCTGGGTCTATGTTATAACAGCGAAAGATCAAAAGATCGAATGTTGTTATATCGACCACAAAAGAACCAAAACAAAAAAGAGCGAACAGCCAGAACAGCAAATTTTTTCCCAGGGAAAAAATTTGCTGTTCCCAAAAAAAAAAACAACACACTAAACACTATTTTAAGTGTGGGTCTATGCCCCCCACACCCCCCCCACTTAAATATACCAACTCCGAGATCGCACTACAGTGCCAAAAATGGCAAAGTGATGGAAGTGGCCAAGCGACTTCTTTCCCAGGGAAAGAATTTGCTTAAAAGCCGCTTCGTCATTTTTTGTTTTCGGCATTTACAGTTCGACAAAGACACATTCATCATAATGCGTCTTCGTTCTTCTGACAGGAACCCATTACACCTGACCCCTCAACCTAATCCATTACATATTCCTGTTGTCAGATAGGAGATAGAAGCATTATATTTGAAATACTAGGGATTTTTTATGCCCTTCCCATTTCATGTCCAGTGTACAGTGTTACTAGACTGTTAAGGCTAAAAATGTCTGTTAGTGTGTGTCTCAGTATTTGAAGGCTTAGGATGGATACCTTCCATCCAGTTTCATCACTGCGGCCTACTGTCATGTCCTTTAGACCCAACCACTGCCTCCCCAGTCGAGGCAAGCTAATAAGATGTCAGTGTATTTCCCATCTCCCAGCCAATTGTTCAGGTGCCATGCTCAGTAGTTGAACTAAGGCCACATGTGTCGTAGTCTGGACTTCATCCTTCTGTATCATGGAGCTGGCTCTAAGATTGATGTATATGTTATCTTTAGTTATTACAACTGCAAGTCAGCAGTCAACATGGGATTTCTCATAGCTATTTTATAAACCTTTTCCTTTTTTTTTTGGTTTCTGCTAATCGTGTAGCATTATAAATATTGCTACTGATGAACTCCTAGCCTTAGGTATTTTATTACTTTCAAAAGAATTTCCAGGTACAGAAGCTGTTAAACCCTTACCACTTTGAACATTATGGAAGAATAAGACTGTCTTGTTAAGAAACATGGCTTAAAATGGTGTGCTTGCATACGAAGCTGAAGCAATACAACAACAAACTGGAAACCATGTATCGATAGTGATGCTACATGAATAGTACGTGGATACACTGTTGAGTAAAATGGACATTTGCTGCTACAGAGAGGTCTGGCTAGGATTCTACAAGCAAACAAGCTATGTAAAGGTCATGTAGTTAAGGACTAACTTCTGCACATGTGGAAGTTGCACCATTTGCCATAATCACAGTATAACATTACTCAGCTCTGCTTCCAATATACTCTATAATTGAGGGAAAATTGCTACGTAGATCTATCACACTGAAATAGACTATGACATCTTATCATAATCTCTACTGGACTAAAAGAATGTAGCAGCAGTTTGTCATTAGCAAGTTAAAATGAAAACATTTTAGCTAACCAAGTAATATTTTTTTCCCCTGTAACACAGCTAAGGAATCTATACATTTTGGTCCATTTATGACAGAGTTCACCTCCCAATATAACTGCAGAAGTCTTTAATTTGGGGATTAATTTCTCAGCACTGTTACAGTGAAAATAAGTGCATTTTATGAGCCTAGTTTGTTCTTAATTTGTCTGCAGACCAGTACACATCCTGCTCCTAACGTGACTAACCACATGTATTGTTACTCTTCCTTGCTGATGTACTGACTTTGAAACAGTGTGCATTAATTTCATTCTATGAAAAAAGTAAGTGTATTTCTAGCATATTTAACCAACAGATGTGCAGTATTTCTAGCTGTCAGGATATACCTGCTTCTATACATGTAACATGCTTAATGTGTGTAGCAATAGCAAATATTCCAGTTATAATTCCACTCTGTTCCAATATTTGAATTGTATGTTTAATGTAAGAAGTAGCCTAGTTTCTAATTTTGCAGCTGAACGGTAAGGTTATCAGTGCATGTGTGTGTTCATAAATTTGCACACACACACACACATACATACACACACATATATATATATATATATATATATATATATATATATATATATAGTAGCACCCTAGTTACTATAAATGCCCCACTTGGGTTCTCAGCTGCAGTACCTTCTGAGTAGAGTACGTCTATTCTTTCTCTGTTCACACAGGTTTCAGTGGGTGCTGTGAATTCCTTCCACATCCCAAATATGTGCCAGAGATGTACTGACATTTCTCCAAAATCCTTGTAGGCATGGGTGTTATGTAAGATTGCGTTGCATCCTATGATGTGTTAGCATGGCATCCTTTCTGGATTAATTGGTCTGTGCAGCATCAGGACAGACTCCCCTCTGACCATCAACTGGACTAAACATATAACTTGAGAATACGGGACAGACTCTCCTTTGATCATCAGTTGCATTAAGCAGATAACTTGAGAATATAGAACAGACTCCCCTGTCAACATCAATTGGATTAAGCAAATAACTAGAGAATAAATCATTGATTGCATGTGCATGTAATTTATTCTTACAGCAGTCCCCAGATAACAGGTATGCTAAAAACATGTCTGGTATTCTGTTTAGAAAATGTTTATCTGCAGTTTTGGAGCGTCTTCAGAAAATATCTGTAGTTTGGTGCAACAAGTTATCCACCATTGGTGTTTTAAACAAAATTCCCCTAAACCTGACATATGTATGCAATTTTTTTAAAAATATTGAATCAAAAAATAAGCTTTCACATTTAAAGGCACTTTATCGGGTATAAAGACATCCCAACCAACACATTTTTAGATGCTAAATAATTAATCAATTATTCAGTCAATGGTACAAACCACTTAGCCTTAAGAATGGTTTTAAACAGCAAAGCTCATTTAAACATGGTGCATTCACAGCATTAAATCATGTAATCCATTTATATTCATAATATTCAGTCAGACTCACAATATCTCCTCTGCGAATTGTCAGACTAACAACCTATAAAACACTAAACTTAAAACTGTGTGTCACCATTTTCAAAGACATGTTTAGCCAAAGCATTAGTTAAAACACTCTTTTTAAAATGTCTGTTGGTTTTACCAACATAAAACAATGAACATGACATAAATAAGACAACATATATCAAATATGAAGATTCAGTTGGCAGCAAAATCAAAAGTGTAGACCTGATGAAGCATCTTTGAATGTGAAAGCTTATATTTTTTATTAAAAATTTACCTCAGAAGCTGCAGCCGAAAACCACTCACAAAACACTCATTCATAAAAAACAGTGCAAACTACCTAAAGCCACACTGAGAGGAAACATAAGCAATTGATGTAGCCCAGCACAGCAGGGCCAGCAAGTTGTGAAACAGGTATCATTAGAGGGACAGAAAGATGGAACTGAGGAGAGACGGACAATAAATGAAAATGAAAGGGCTGTCCTCTGTGGAAAAGCAGCAGGAGGGGACTGAGAGTTGTTATGGCTAGGCTTGTCTAGGCCCCAGGGCCGATAGCCTAGTACCAACCTATGAACCTATAAGTGGGAGCCAGGAATGGACAAAGGTAGGCAGGATTTATAGAAGAGTGCAGACTGAATGGGAAGGTCATTAGTTGTAACACAAGACAGAGACATTGAAGGGAGCTAGGGGGAATTGCAACCAAAAGGGGCACTAAAATGGTGTAGAAAGTGATGGGGAGACTAGCCAGAATGTAGACAAAAGTAAGGGTTTTGTGGCTTGAGTCAATCACAAAGGAAATTAGAACCGAGTCGTGGCAAGGGAGACCAAGCTGTGCTGAAACTGATCTTATAGGTGTATATTGTCATGACCCCAAGGCATTTATCAGACAGGCCGAGCTTCCCAAATGCAGACTGTTTACAGCTGACAGATGGTGGGAATTGAGGGGAAGATAAAAGATAAATTTAGAAGCATAACATCATACATATCCAAATATAACCCTCATTAAACTACTAAAATACAGGTAACAGCTCTGAGAGTTGACATCAGTACAATGACTTGTGAGACAGAAAATCTAAAAACAAGAGAAGGGAAATATAGTTCAGAGAAAACCTTGTGTAGCAGGTCTGGCTATGACTATAAGAAATGTTCTGGGATTAATCAAGTATGTAGAAGCCATGGAACAAATGATAAAAGTCTAAAGGGAAGGAAATTTTCAGTTGATGACATTGTGTACACTAAAACAGTTATAAAATGAGCTGTTTGAGGAGAGCTGAAGGGTGTTTAGTTGAATATGGACACCTCCTGAAACTGCTCCATTCAACAAAGCACCACTTTAAGTGTAAGTTGTTTGTTTGATGTAGTTTGGGGCAAGAAGGTGAGTAAAGGTGTTGTCTTCTGGCCAGTAGTGACAGCAGTGGATTGTATGTTGGATTTAGGATATTTCAAAGGTGAAGCTTCTTGTGAATCTAAATGGGATATTATGACGTACCATGTCCGACTGATAAATATGTGACTATGTGCTGTTGGAGTAACCAGTAGTAAGACATATAAAGTGAGTGAGCAATCTGTCTGGTTTATTTGTGTATATGAAGAGACTCGGAATAGCCAACCTGATGAAGAAGAGATTTCTGTCATCAGCTGAAAACATTAGGACCCGCCAAACTGTAAACCTGCAAGACTTGGAATAAGGCAGGAGAGATGATAAAGCCTTTGGAAGAAATGCAGCAGTTAATGGAAATGTAAGGTATTGTGAAAAAAAACGAATCAAGGGCTTTATGGGGTCTTGGAAAAAGTAGAAATAGTGACGCTGATGAACTTTGTGAAAACAAGATATCAGAGTGGATTGGTTTTGTGAGAGATTACCTGGGTATTACATCAGTGAGACATTTGCCATCCCGAGAGACTGTGGTTAAGTTTGGAAAGTCAAGGCCGGTTCTGATTGAATTTCTGAAAAAAAAAAACAGTACTGTGTGATAGGAAGGTCTGTTTTGTAAAACTGATGTGGCATTGAAGCAGTTTTGTTAAAGTAATGTGGGAGTAAAGAGAGGAGACAAAGGCTGATCATTATTTTTGTCTATAGTATTATTATTTTTTTGGAAGGCAAAATGCTGATATGATAGTCTAAATCAAAGGGATAAAATAACAATCTATTTATTTATTTATTTGTTTACTGGGAAAGTCTGACTGCGTATGAGCCTATTTTCAGCAGAGGCCCAGGGAGAAAAGCTACAGAGACAATTTGCAATAATTACATAGTTACAGTGATTACAAAAAACTAGTTACATAGCAAAATAAGACACTTCTTAGATACCATGAAATTAACAATAATGGATAAAACACGCATTTATACATGCATTAGTTAAAACAATCTTACCATAGGTACACCAGAACGTCATGTAGAACAGGGATGAGAGGAAAATTACAGAGGAGGGAAAAGGGGTGATAGGTGGAAGATATTAAAGGGTAATGTGTGGGGTGAGTATAGGGAAGAAGCAAGAGGATAAATAAATTTAGGAGTCAGTCTAGTATAGAGGAATAGATGGACAAAGAGGAGGGAATTAGAATAATAAATTAAGATTTAGGTAGAGAGAGAGCAGTATTAAGGTACGTATGCTAGTTAAAGTGAAGGGAGAAGTGAGAAAAATATTGGGGTGAGTAGGAGGAGAATATGGGATGAAAAGAATTTATGGTTTGATAGGGGGGGAGAGAATTAAATAGTTACATATGATAGGCATTAACAGTGAAAGGATGTAAGGTGGGAAGCTAATAGACAAGTAGAAATGTGAGTTAGCCACGACTAGGGCATGGGCACAGCCAGTTGTTAAACAGGTGATTCTTAATTAGTTTTTTGAAAAGAGCAGGTTTAACTGTAGTTATGATATGTTGAGGCTATGTGTTCCAAATTTTGGCATTATGGTAGGAGTAGAGAGATTCCCAGCACTATTGTTTGATTTGGTGGTTTGTAGTAGTGATTTGTTAGAGAAACAGGACCCGATTATTAATATAAGGTTGGAGAAGATTTTGGAGAGCAGGACCAGAAGAACTTTGTACAGCCATGTGTCAGTAGTTGCACAGAGGGTTCTGTGCCTAGCAGAAGTAAGCCCAAATCAAACTTGAAAAACAAGCTACCCTGTGGAGTCAAATATTACGCAGGTTGTACAATAAAGGAAAAATGTCATAGCTGAATTTAGGAAGTACAACACCCAAAAAGATAAAACTCTCTCATCCAACTGAACAGACAACGAAGAGGGCAAATTAAGACCAACAAGGCCAATTTTAAGGGTAAGATTACTTCCAGGCAAAGGATAACCATAACACCTTCTTCAGCTATGTCTGAAAGCTTAAAGACAATGCACAACAGTGTGCCAAACTGGTTAAAAATTGAGCCATGTTCTTGGGGTCAGAATACGTACCAAGTCTGCTGGCTGACAAATTCAGCTCCAGTTTCACACCCCAATGTCCCACAACCATCCCACAGGAAATACCATCAAACATAACCTCAGTATCAATAGGAAGCAGATCCTAAGTGTACTCTCGAAGGTTAAAAACACATTCTCAGTGGGCCCCGATAATATCCCAGGATGCCTCCTAACCAGTCTGAAATATGACCTCTCAGGGCCACTGCAGTCGCATTTCAACCATAACCTCTGAACAAGCACATGTCGATGAGTATGAAATCTGTCTTGTGTTGTAACTGCTTGTTCCTGTATGATGTATACCAGGTTTGTATGTGTATATGAATACACTGATATCCTTCTACATATCATCAATGGATCCTGGGAACTAAAGACCCATTAGTCTGACTGGCCTCATCTGCAAAGCCATAGAAAGATGAATAACGATATAGGGAAACCTTCAGGCACTGGACCCAACCCAGTTTGGTTTTGTCAAGGGCAGGTAATGCCTAATAAATCTGGTGAACCGCTTTTCAAGTATTTTTTTTCAGTTTATCCATTAGAACAAGAGCACTCTTCCATCTACCCACTGACTAAACTACTTAAAACTTCAACAAGGCATCTTTATTCCAAACACAGGGAGGGCATCAGACAGTCAGTCTCCTAGATTTCCTAGCTAAAGTGATTTTACCTGGACTTATCCTTTGTCCTCTGTTTCTTGATAGTCTTGTCACCCTTTGGGTTGGGATACCAAACCTAACTGAGCTTTCTAGATTACCAGTATTTTTTTGTTTGGATTTACTTGCACAACAAAATTTGCCTGGAAGGGAACTGCAAGGAAATCATGTAATTTTATAGTTAACTAGAACTGGAAAAGCTTAAAAAGGTTCAGCAGGTACTGAGTGATTCAGAGATGACAGTGTGCCGAAATGCAACACTAACAGAATGATCAGAGCAGACAACTTGTTATAAGGAAATTCATTCATACTTTTTATTTAAAAAATAAACCATACACAAGATCTGTTATTTAAAGCAGATAATGAAGTGTAATCAGCTCAGGAAAGAAATATTACTGAGTCACACTTGGGAACTGTGAGCTGTAAATAAAGGACTCATTATATTATACTGGCCAGGAATGTTGGTACAGCCTGTGAAAGGTCACAGACTTTTAAGTATGCCACAGTCTGAGAGAGAAAATTCCATTTTCTATTAAAGGATGACCACTGATTAAAATTGGAACAGATTTGTTTGTTTCATGGCTGTTTGTACTTGATGCATTTACATGTGATTGTTTCCTGAGTTCACAAAGTTTAGATACAAGTAATGCTGTAATCCTGAGGTCATGAACTTAGGCACTACTATGTGATGGCTGTGATTAAAGCACTTAAAGGTCTGTTTGACAATGTTTTCTGATGTGGAAATATCAAACAATAATATATAGTATACAAGCATGGAATGCCAAGATTTTCGGAGTAGTAAAAACTAACTTGTGACTTGTTGTCCGAAGTATCACCAGTCAAATGTCCAAGTCTTGAAGACAAAGTGAAACACGTGAGAAAGTTTTGAGCATTAACAGTGCCTGATACATAGACATATCTTTGTTCGAATGCAGGAGTTCTGCCATGAAGGCCAACACTTTTGCTGGTTTATTTATTAACAAGTCATAGATTAAAGAACAGAATGCCTACTGGCTGGGTAACATATAAGGATAAAGCTGACTACCCTAACAACCTGAGTTTGATTACCCTGGCATTTAACAGAGCTAGCAGGAAGGATGTAAAAAGCTTATCTCTATGTCTTTACATCAGTTTGACAGCCTGATATCAGTTACAGAATGAAAGAAAATCAGTTATAGACAAAATACCGGTGTGCTTAGACAGCAAAATGCCTGTATAAGTTATACAACAGTCCTGCTTTTTCATCTGAATCTCCAACTGTCTTTGCAAGGCAGATTGCTCATTATTCATCCTTATTTTTCTGCACATTATTAACACGAGTGCTCTTCAGGGATCTATATTATCCCTTCCACTTCACACTCTAAAGCAGCACACATGCATGTTAACCAAATAGCACAATCTTGTATATGGATGACACTTCTTTCCTAAAGTAACACCTCTGCAGATCTTAATGAATGGACTGCAAATCTAGATGCAGTATCTATCTTGAAACTATGAATTTGCATATTAAACTGCCTAAAACCAAAAAAATTATTTTTGATCTAACTGTAACTCTTGTTCTGAGTTCAGACTGTCTATTTCCACATACTTCTTGAAAAAACAAAGTTTGGAATCATTTAAATACTTTAAACACAGTGCACTGTGTGTTGAGTAAGCCCCATCTTGTGTGTATTGTCTGATTTTTTTTTTTTTTATGTATTAAAGTTTCGACACAACTCGGAGCTGCCTAGTCATGATGTCACTACTTACTGCTACAGCTATAGCCACCTAGTCAGGGACTTTTCCCCCCTCTAAATTATGGATTTAGTTAAAATTTATTGTTGTTACTGTTGTGTTTTCACCAACTACAAACCTGCTACATTTTTTTATTCAGTAGTGCGCTGTTTTGCATTAAACTCTCCATACTATCTGTATCACCTTAAGCAAAAAAACATACATTACAAATATACTCCTGAATATTGTTTTCTTGTGCTCTTACTACAAACTTCTTTAATCTAAATTGCTGCTGACCCCTTGCCCACATTCTCCATTTCTCAACTACTTCACTCTTAACTACCTTTTCTATTAATATTACACTTTTCAGTGGCTACAGAATTCTCTTTGATTGAACAGAGGCTCTGGAATTATTTATCTTCATTATAGTATTTACCATTCTCTTATAAACTGTTATTTTAACCATAGCCCTAAAGTACTTCTTCAGTGATAAGCCTTATATTTCTTTTTAGCCTTAATAGTTGAGTAAAGTAGCATCTATACATCACAGGAATATAGCATATCTGATACTGTGAACTTCATTTGTTTTTAATATATTTTATTTTATTTTGGATCATAGATAAAACATGCCACGTGAGCATTAGCTCACTCACTCATTCATTTGAATACCAAAAAATAACAGTTCAAGTGAAATTTCAAGTACTGCATTATGAAGAATGGTTATTACAAAAGGCTACTGATGAGCAAAAGCAAAAATAGAACCTTAATAAATGCCTTTAAGGACCACTTGCTTGTTTCAGAAAGGCTTACTGCAATGTGGAAGCCTTAACTCAGAAGGCTAACACTTTCCAGTAAGCCTTTCCAAGTCAAAGACCTATCATTGCCACTGTTTTCTCCTGGCAGTGGCCATAGTGCATAGTGCTATCTCACTGGAGAAGCTGTATGCTAATGTGGCATTCTGGGGAAGTGGCTAATGCTAGTTAGCCTTGAGATCTCCCCAGAAATGACAGCTGCTCTGAATTAACTTGGTAGAACATTTCAAGGAATTAATCTGTAATGTTTGCAAATTTATTATTTTTTTGTCTAGGAGGAAGACAATGGCATTCACCCATTCACTTCTGTGCAAATAGCAGGGCCATGGCTGTGTATGTTTGTGGGGGGGGGGCATAAATGTGGCTGAATGGGTGATTGTGTATCTATCTAGGTTGTCGTCCTGCCCAGTAAAGTATGGGAAGGTGTGTGTGTGTGTGTGTGTGTGTGTGTGTGTGTGTGTGTGTGTTTGTGTTTATGTGTGTGTTTGTGTTTATGTGTGTGTGTGTGTGTGTGTGTGTGTGTGTGTGTGTTGTGTGTGTGTGTGTGTGTGTGTGTGTGTATAAATGTGTGAGAGTGTGGGAGTGCTTATGCTACAGTGATGTATGAACTTGCAGAGAGAACACTTAAAGTGTCAGATCTAACAAAGAAGTGTTTGATTCAGAGACATGGTAATGAGGTGTTGCAGTGTTTGGCTTTACCATCTCTCTGAATCAGAGATTTTGTCTCTCACTCTAATTAACCAACCAACATTGGCCAATTAACACAGATGGAAAGAATCCCTTTGAATCCCAGTGCAAGGCTTCTAAAACAAGTCATTTCATTACTTACAAAGTGGTGGGGGGGAGACAAAGAAGTTGAATAAAACTGGGATTTAAATTTAAAGGTACATGGTAAGACAATTCAGATAAGATAACTAAAATGAATAAAGATGAGTAGTCGTCATTAGAAGAGGAAACTTTGTGACATTTTTACAGAAATTCAGATGCACTTCCAAGTTTGTTATGAAAAAATATTTTTGTTTAGGTGTGGTTAAACAGAGCTTTTTGAATGAGATGGAACATTTGAAATTACAAGTCAGAGCAAAGAATGTATGACTAGATGTGACAGTAGTGAGCAGTTTTTAGTCTTGCAGTGTCGTCATTGTATCAGCCCTTTTCTCTTTTGTACAACTTACATTTGAAGGAATGTTTATAATATGGTTTCTGTGCAAAATTTCAAAAGTAGTTAGCTAGTTGGAATTATAGTCATCAAGATCAGCACAAGAAATCTGAGTACCTACGTGATGGGGAATCCAGTCCTCCTCCCGGTACCAGCTTTTTCCACACTTTGAAAGTTATTGCAGCTCTATGGCAAAGGAAGCCCGTTCTGCTGGCTCAAAGTGGTAAAGCTCTGTGAGCGACCCAGGTGACCCAAGTTTGGTTAGCTTTTCAGGCACTTGTGGAGGAGAGGAATGAAAAGGCATAAGCCTGTTCAGCTCTCCTGAGGGGGATGGACTGTATGTCCAGGTACACACTCCATGATGGAATCTGCTGATGGTGACCTAGGATCACATAGAGGTGCTGTCTACAAGGAGGAAAGGCCATGACTGTGCTACACGTGGATGTTTGAATTAATTCACAAGGCCCATTGCACACATTCCTTGGATGCTACATGTATTTTCAAAGAACTGTCAAGGCTAAAAAAAAATAACCCTGATGACTGCCTGAATGATGGTTGACCCAATTGGTTCTCATCCACAAGGTAGTAGGGGAATCCAGTTATACTAGATTAAGTGATACTGATAGGCAGCAGGTGAAAGAGTATTCACTTTGAAGTCAAAATGCAAGGCCTTACCCATGGCAGCAAACTCACATCTGTCTTACACTGAGCATACCAAGCTTCAGGCATCTATGCCTGCTAACCCATATTACCAGGCCAATGTAGAAAAATGGCTTGAGGTTTGTTTATTGTCAGTAAAGCTATATGAATGAACTACCTTGGTGTGACAAACAAAAAAGTGCTTTATGACTGACTTCAGTGCTGCAAAATAAGGCTACTGAAACTGCTGCTTTGGATAATCAACATTTTAATTTCTTGTGTGAATGTTGTTAATGTAATAGATAAATTAACATATTTTGCATAGAGGATGAAGTAATAACTTGAAAAAATGTATGCTAGGAATTATATTAGCTGTGGTACTAAATGAGTGATATGAAAATGTGCATTTAAATGCTATCATTGTACCACATGTAATAGTATTTCTATAACTGATGCAGAGCCGCATAATGAAACTGCCAAAAATATTATCTGAAACTGCTTTGTAGGTTACTATTATAGGAAGGCTGTTGTACAAATTACCATTTGCTGCTGCAGATTTTATCTGGCAAAAGTTAACAGGCATTACATGTACATAATTTAAAATATTTAAGGGATATTAAAAGTTAATTTTGGAAAGTGTGCCTTAACCAAGGATTTTATGGAATGTGACCACAAAATAAGCTTAAATTTCAAGCAGTTCAAACACTAAAGAAAATAAGTGGGGGGAAGATTTCACTAATGAATTACATGCCCAGGGCTGATGTCAAATGTTGCTTGATGCAGTGAATGCATTTGGTTTGAATGTGTACCTCTGTCAAACTAGTTTTATGGAAATGGAGAGTAAAGAATCTGAACAAGCTCCTTTGTTATTTTATATATTGGGTTATTCTTAATTTCTGAAGTATTGTACAGACCTGTGGTGGTGGTGTTTTTTTTTCAGATATTATTTAAAGGCTTTTTATTAAGTTCTACACAGGTGGTTGCTAGTAAAACCGGTTGGATTGCTGCAAAGTTAAATGGTAGAGAACATGAGATTGTACCAAGGGGTCAGTAGCAGGATATGGAAAAGTGACCAGTACTATTGACTCAGACCTGCGTTCACCATTCCTCACTCTGTTCATTTTGGACATGGGAGAGTGGTGAAAACAAGATGAGTCTGTTCAGTGATAAAAGCTCAGTGTAGAAATAGAGAAGGTTGGGAAGAGTCTACAAAATGGTTCACATTGCCTGTCTTGACCTGGCCAAGGCATCTGACACAGTACGCTACTAGGGCATTGTTGACAAACTCAAGAGGATAGAGAGCTGTCTCACAGACAGGACCCAAGGAGTTAGACTTGGGGAATTCTAAGGGGCCAGTCATCAGTGGGGTCTCTCAGGGATCAATCCTGGAACCACTCATTTTTGGCATCTATTTCCCTGAAGTCAAGGGACACTGGCTGATGAAATTTGCAGATGTTTGCAAATTAAGAGCAGTCATAGAATCCCCCACTGACACTAATTTTCTCCAGGAAGGGTTGACACAGACAAATAACTGGTGTCAGAGCCATGGATTAAAACTAACTGACAAGAAATGCGTAATAGTATCCTTCAGGAAGTCATCGACACCTGGCAACCATCATATTGACAATGCACCTCTAAGATTTGGCCCAGTAGTTAGGGACATGTGAACACATGTAAACAATAAGTTAGCCTTTGACCACCATGTCTACAATAGTGAGGAAATCCTTCTATGTTGTGCAACTCATATACAGAAATATGGCATCTAGGCCAAGGAGATCATTGTTCCACAGTATTCGGCATTCATCAGAGCTGTCATTGAGTACAGTGATCCCTTTGGTATGTACCTCACCAGGCACATCCATCAGTTGGAATGTCCACAGTGGTTCCTCACTAAAATAATACAGAGCATAGGTAACATATCTTATGCAGAAGCCCTCTCCCTGTATTCTGTCTCCTAAAGGCTGTTGATGGGAGCTCTATGATTAGAATACAAGGCATTGTTAGACCCCACCCTGATTGACCTCTTGCACATGTGCAAAATAATCAGCACCAGGGTTATCCATTCTAATGACTTAAACCTTGCCCGTGATATAAATAAGACCTGCTGGACAGACAGGTATGTATCCCAGAGACTATGCCTTCTGTAGAACACACCTCATCCATGTAGAAGTATTTTCTCACTAACCCAATTCAAGTGTAACTTAGCAGTTGGATAGAGAACATGAAATGAATCCCTGGTTTCATACTTATGTCTCTAATGGGCACTGGCAGCCTGTAAATAGTTCATCTCCAGACCCCTGCTTATAAAAGTTTTATCTCCAAGCCCCTGCTTGCACTTATCAAGGGTACCAGAACTTGTCAGAGATTTGGGATACTTGGCTATGCTTAAAAAGGTTATAGTGGTCATTAGCCTAGTACACATCTATAAACCTGTGAAGAAGGATTAAATTTAAAAAAAGCTGAACAAATGAGCCAGAGCTGACATTTCAGGTGTGAACTATCAGCTACAAGAGTGGAACTGTGAGGGCAACAGAGTGGGACAAGGATCTGGGGGTATTAGTCATATGTGGATTGAACCACCGAGAGCTGAGTGAGGAGAGTGGCAGCAGTGAACGCAATGCTGGAGTACTTTCCATGGAGGTAAACTCCAAAACCAAAGAGGTAATACTGTTGCTCTGGTAGACTCTGTTTAGTTCACACTATGGGTACAGTGTGCAGTTCTGGAAGCCATGCAAGGAAATGGATGCTGGAAGGACTGCTCAGAAAAAAGTCACCAGGAATATGCAAGGGAAATGATAGTACCATAGACTAGAAGAGATGCAAGAAAAGACTGGGAGCACAATATGGATGCACAGGATGGCCTGGGAAATACAAAGATGGTGTCCTATAAAGGAATGACGGGGGGTTGAAGGCTGTGAGGGTTACCTACTCCTTGAATCTGTGAAAGTCCTTTAGTGAGAGGACAATAGACCCATAGAAAGGATATCTAGAATGGATAGCAGAAAGGGTACCCATAGAGCCATTCAACAGTTTGAGATACAGGCAAAAAGGGAAAATGGGATTGGAGGGCCGGCAGAATGCTGAATCATGGAGTAAAAGGGTAAATTAGATGAGCTTATCATATTCTTATACCATTAAGCAAATATAATGTAATTTAAAGAAAACTAGTTTTCTAAAACTGCTTGCCCTGGTGATGGTAGCAGTAGTGGCAAGTTATGCAAGGTACACCAGATGTCCCTATTCCCATCAAGAGCCCCCTCTTATATTCTGGGTTCTACAGGCATTCTTAGGAAACATATCCTGCATCTTCCCTAGGGCGTCTTCCAAGTGGGCTGTGTCTCCTTCACCTCCCATGCAAAGCGCCATGGGGCATCCTTTCAAGGTGTTTACATCAGTTTCAAAGCATTTCACTAATTTCTTCTTTTGCCCACAGATGAATGAGGCTGTAATAACTGTTGAAGTCACCTGCAGCAAAGTTACATTATAGTCAAACCTAATTTGGTTGATTAACAGTGCTAATGTGCATGTTGCTTGGGTCTGGTTGTGTAACTATGGTGCTAGCTTTGTGAACCTTGGCTCTAGATGATTGTCACTCTTGAAGTGACACTCTGACCCTATGTGTAACAATGGGAAAATGGGGTTATGGATGGATATATATATATATATATATATATATATATATATATATATATATATATATATAATCAGTAAGAGGGTGGGGTGGCAAAATCCACCTACATAAGTTAAATGTAGTGTTTTTGCTGTTCTATTCTATTGTGAGAATGTGTAGCTGAAGTGTGAGGCTGTTTAGTTAAGGCTATATTTGTCAGGTGTCAGAAATTGCAGTCTGTTGCTTTTGTTTTAGTTTACAGTATATTTTTTGATAGTTTGCTGTTTTGGTTTAATGATTGCAAAAGCTAATTTGTGGAAAAGGAATACTCTGAGGTTTGCTTTTCTGATCAGGTGTGAGATAATATTTTTATTTCTGGATGGTCTGTGTAGTCAATGAGATTTTATCAGTTTTATTATTTTATCAGCATTTTATCATTTTATTTTATTTATCATTATTTATTATTTATTTAGCATTTTATCAATTTATTTTATTTCATTTTATTTTATTTTATCATTTTATTTTATTTTATGATAAAATGATTTATGCATTTTATTTTATCAGCTTATGCTGAGGCAAATCCAACAATTCCCTGATTCTTTTCTCAGACTGTGGAAAATCCTGACATTCCCATTTAAAATGCTCCCTAAGGGAATTCAAAGTATCCCCAAAGGAAAAATCTTCTGGAGGGGTGGCAGAAGGGATAGAGTCCTCAGCATCAAAATCCTCAAAGCCAGAAAAAAGTTGAGAATGTCCTTCTTCACCAGCAGACGTACTGTAAATCTCAGAATCTGAGATAAACAAAACATCAGGAGATACTTCCCTAGCCCTCTTTGAAGGAGGGGGATGAGAGCCCCTAATCAGGGAAAGAAGATCACCAGCCATCTTTACCAAATGGGACTGAGGATTAGGAGGGGAGGCCAATGCCTGCTTGTGAGAAGGTTTGCGGCTGGAAGGTTTACTAGCAATCCGGAGGGACTCGGGAGGCCTAGCAACTGCAAAAATGTTGAAAAGAAGAGGTGTCAGAAGCCGATGCCTGCGAAGTGGCTCCGGACCCATCTGAGGCGGTGACAGGAAAAGGGTCTGAAGACAAAATAGCAGCCTGCAGCATGGAGGACTCTGCAAAAGTCTCGACAGAGGCTTGCGGCTGAAAATCTGCAGACTGCATGGGCTGCGAAAGCACCTCACTGACTACCGCTGTGCTGACAACCAATTCTACCAGTGCATCATCGGCTGATTTAACCCTAGGCCTGTTGCGGTCCTTGTCTTTGCATTTCCTAGGTATATCCGAAGTCGGGAGACCAGAAGACTCCATACCGACGAACTTAGGCCAGACTCTGAAATGCTTATACAAGATCTTAGCTCTATGGTGTATGGTACGCGGGTTAAAGGAAGCACAGAGATCGCAGTTAGGGACATCGTGCTCAAGGCCCAACCAAGTTATACAATAGGAATGGAAATCATGGTGCGGAATCTGTTTTCCACAGGCAAGACCGTTATTAACTTTATCTGGCATTCATTAAAGCAAGAAAAGAGGATCCCCAACGGGGTACTTATCTGAAGGCGTCTTCATTAGTCGGAAAGCAAAACGAAGGTAAACGGCTGACCGTGTGAACTGCATCTACTTCGGGCTCCATGGCAAGAAAGACTGAGGAAATGGCATCAGCTGCCTCCCTTTATACCTGACTTTCTGACATCAGTTTTACAACCGACGGAAGCCGACGTCATATACCAAGGACTCTGGTATTCGGGCCGACTGAGGGCTACCGGCAACTGGATAACCCATATGTGAGGACTGCAACAGTGAATACACTCAAACATCTACATTTATGATAAGTGTACACAACTGTACTTTATGTGGCTCTTGATGTGAGTTTTTTTTTTCTTTTTGAGGAATGGTGATATTTTTGTCTAAACCACCTCAACCAACATCTCACAAAGCAGAGCAGCAATGTCTGTAATCAGAAGTCCTCCCAGATTACTGAGTTCCTCATACAGCTATTGGACAGCTGAATTCAAGGTTATAGTAAGGGTGTCCCATAGGTCTCTGTCCTAGGTCCATTCCTGTTTAGGGTTGTATCTTTCATATCTTTTTCATCTGATATGTTCTACAGTCTTTATGCAGAATGCATCTAAGATACTTCAGATACAACTAACATTGGGTAAGACAGAAATCCAGGTTGTAGCCTGCTATAGGTCACCAACAATGTCCCTAGACTCTCACTCCATGTTCCTAAGCACTCTGGAATCTATCAAGGTCCAACCCAACACTCTCTTACTAGGAGACTTCAACTACCCCTCCATCAGCTGGGAAAACTACTCAAGCACCAGTACACTGGCCCAATGCTTCCTGGAATTCACCAGTTCCAATGCCCTAGACCAGCTCATTTTGACCCCCACTAGAGGAGGCAACATCAGTGACCTGGTTATTACTAACATGGCTGACCGTTACTCTATACCAATGGTCAATCCCTCCCTGGTCAGATCCGACCATAAACTAATCACCATGGAAATCCACATCTCATCCACACACCCCCGCAAAGGTAACTACCTTGAAAACCTTCTCCAAAGCTGACTTTGGACTCCTAAAAACAGAGGTGGCTAACTTCATGGCACCCATGCTAATGGAAAATAGCTGCATGACTGCCAAATCATACACCAATGCACTGTATGAACATGTACACAAATGCATGGAACTAGACATAACCAACAGAACCAAGATGCTCTCCTCCAAAAAAAGGAAGCCAATCTGGTGGTCTCCTGCCATTAATAAACTCTACAACAGAAGGAAGAAACTGTTGCAAAAAAGGTAAAGTCCCAAGACTGGAAAAACTCTCAAATTAGCCTCAACAAAAAGTTGAGATCCCTCATTAAATCCTCTAAAGCCAGCTATGAAGGCAGAATTGCAGCTCACACTAAAAGCAATCACAAAGCCTTTTATAGCTATATCAAGAACCTCTATGGCAATACCAAGATTTGCTCTGAGATATACTGCATAATGGTACCTCATATACTGAGCCAACAGATATTGCCAACATACTGGCTGACAGAGTTAGTGCCAACTTTACCCTTCTTACCCCCCCCCCAAGGACCAATCACAATACCGGAAGAATGGCAGGCACTGAGCATTACTGCAGCACAGGCCAAAGCTGCATTGTCCAAGGCCAAGAATACAGCTTCCATGGGACCCTATAATTTTTTATTTTTTTTATTTTATTTTATTTTACATTTGTTAACTGGGATAATCCAACTGGACCAGGTCCATTTTCAGTGGTGGCCCGGGGAGAAAAGCTTCGCAATTACATACAGCAAGTAAACAAGACAAATATATAATAGTTATCCAAGGTAGTGACATACACATTAGATATACATAGTTCAAACTATCATTGAAGAGAATTTCCATCATTAGATACATTACAGACAATGTACAAAAAATAGACAGGTGTGCCAATAAGTATGCTGTGCTAACCTATCTTAAATGGGTACAAATTTATAGATCTGAGACATAATATTAAACATTAGGTTAAAGTTAGGTTATTCCAGTTTTTGGCTATGGTTTGGGAGTATAGAGCTTTGCCTGCAGTATTGTTGGCAGTAGTTATACCAAGGAGAGGTTTATTAGAAGAGCAAAGAGGGTGACTAATAGACTGTTGGGATTGCAGGTGTTTTAGTGCTGGAGTTTTGTCTGGGTAGTTCAGGATGTTAAAGGTGCAAGTAAGCTGTTGATAGGTTAGTAATTGAGGGACTAAGTGGGGGACTTCAAGCCTTTGAATTTCTCTTAGTACCTGACAGTGATGGGTTCTAAAGGAAGAGTTGTTAGCAAATTTGGCAATTTTGTTATAACATGACTCAATTTTGTCAAGATCTGTTTTTCTAATATGGGTTAAGATTGGTGCTGCATTGATAAGTGTGGACAAAATGTGAGTTTGGGCTAGGGTGATTCTTGCTTTATCTGTGAGAAAATTCTGGTGTCTATAGTGAGTACACATTTTTTTGGACCTTCTGGATAGTTTGTGTTATATGGATATCAAATAATAGATTTTTGTCTAGGAGTTTTGTAAGGGTTGAAGGAGAAATTACAGTACCATTTCTGGATGTGATAGAGAAAGTTAGGGGAGTAGATTTAGATTTATTATGGGCAAACAAGAGTAATTTATTTTATTGGGGTTGAGAATTACTTGGATGTCAGTGATCCAACCTTCAACAGCAGAGAAGGATTCTTAGACCAGTTTCTGTAGGGTGGTAAGAGATGGCACTACGCAGGTAAGTGTTGAATCATCTGCATACTGTATTAGTGTGGCTTGTTTGAGGAGGAATGTAGATTACTTGTAAAATTAGCAAAAAGTAGTGGACCCAGTATTGAGCCTTGAGGTACATCTATAGAGGTGAGGAGAAGCGGATATAGTTCAGCTTGCCATTGAACAGATTGCTCTCTGTCAGATAGACAGTTTATGAACCAGGCAATAGTAGGGGAGGCAAAGGATAGGGAGGAAAGAGCATCTAATAGTTTGAGGTGTGAGACCATGTCAAATGCTTTGGAGAGGTCTAAAAAGATAGCAGATACAATGTTGTTGTTATTTCTGTGATGATTGACCTGATTGGTAAAAGAGAGAAGAGCAGTAGTTGTGCTATGGTGTGGGCGGAAGCTGTGTTGAGTGGAGGAGAGAAGAATATGTGAGCTTAAGAATTGCATAACCTGCAAGTGAATACATTTCTCGAGAAGCTTAGATAAGGGAGAAAGTATGACTATTGGCCGGTAGTTGGAGAAATCACAGGAATCTCCAAATTTGTGTAGAGGTGTAATGTATGAGATTTTTCCATATTTGAAGTACATAGGCTTCTTGAATAGACTGGTTGATAAGGATTGAGACTGGGTAAGATAAGGAGTCAGCTGCTATTTTCAAGATGTTAGCAGGTATATACCGTCTGCTGCAAGAGTGGTAGGTTTCAAGTTAAGGAGGAGTTTTTTTTAATTTTAGATGTAGGAACAGTTGAGAGAGTAAAGGAGGGTATGTTATTTGGGAGTTTGGTAGAGTTACATGGAGAGTTACTTTTAGTAGCGGTGGGTAGGTCATTTTGGATAGCTGCTCGGACAGTGTTTGGATTGAGTTTATAAAGTGATGGTTAAATTGGGAAGCTGTGTCTTTATTATCATTACTGGGGGAGGTAGGGGCAGGGGTGGTTATTTTACCAGGTTTTAACAAAGAGTTGATGGTGTGCCAGAAGTTTTGGGGGGTTTTTTTGAATGTTTGTTTTGGAGACCTAGGAAATAATTTTGTTTATCTAGTTTTGCTTGTTTTTTGGCTAGATTCCCAAGTTGTTTATAGTTTTGTTTGGCATGGTTGGAGCTGTCTTTTTTTCCATTGCTTCCAGGCCTTGTCTCCAGACTTTAGTTAGGCTCTTGTGTCCCTACTTAGCCATGGCGCATAATTTGCTTTGGATCTAATTTTCCTGATTGGTGCGATTGGATTTAGAACTCTGGTGAACATATTGTTGAAGTAATCTACTGCCTGGTCTAGACCTAAGGTTCATAGAGGTTTCCAGTTGCATTGTTTTAAAATGCCGTTTAGGTCCTATGGGTTTAAATTTTTTTTGTCCCTGATTTGTCTATATATTAAGGGCTTTGGAATATTGGTACGTTTCCTTAGGAGGAAAGTAGGGAGTTGGTCACTAAGTCCATCTGGTAGGTGTCCTGTGTGGTAGTAATGTTTGGGGCTGTTCACTAATGTCCAGTCAATAACAGATTGTTTATGGGATTTTTTTTTCTATTCTGGTGGGTTCTTGAATTGGGTATATCCATAGAGGTTTATTTGGTTGATGGGGTTGCTGGAGTTACAAACTAGCCAGTCAGTATTTAGGTCACCTAGTAGAATCATTTCTTGAGGAAGATTATGACTAAAGCATTGAAGGAGTTCTTCTATGGTAACAGAGTTATTTCCTGGAGGGATATAGCTACAGAGAATGTTGATTTTTTTTTCATTATTTAAAGATAGGACAGAACCTATGGTTACAGCATTCTGAAATATGGGTATAGGGGTTTGAAATGGCTGGAGGTTGTGTATTTTTGAATAGAATAGCAACTCCACCTTCCTTCCTACCACCTCTGTCTAACCTTAAGATATTGTATCCAGGTGGGAGGAATTCATTGCTTGGGGTAGTTGGTTTTAGCCAGGTCTCTGTAATAGTAAGTATATCAAGGGAGTAGTGGGTTATTAATGCATATAGGTCAGGGAGTTTGGATAGGATAATATCCCTGGCTGTGTTCTACATGAACTATAAAGCGAACTGGCACCACATTTGTGTGCCCTGTTCAGGCACAGCCTCACCTCAGGCTTTGTCCCTACCAAATGGAGCACTGCTATATAGTCATCCCTCTCCATAAAGGGGGAGCAACTACAGACCCTGGGAATTATCACCCCATTAGCCTGATGAGTCTGATATGTAAAGCTATGGAGTGCATCATCGTGGACCTGATTAACAAAGATGTAGGAGATCTCCAAACTCTAGACCCATGCAATTTGGCTTTATGAAAAGGAGATCAAGCCTGCTCAACCTGGTTGACTTCTTTGAGACAGTCACCAGGGCTGTGGATGAAGGTAAGGCAGTACATACAGCCTACCTCGATCTGGCCAAGGCCTTTGATACCATTCCTTACTTGAGAATTATTTATAAACTCACCAAACTAGGCATCAACCCTTATATCACTAGGTGGGTTGCAAATTGACTCACAGACAGAACACACAGTGTGAATGTTTCAGACTCCAGGTCAGACTGCTGACCAGTCATGAGTGGAGTCCCACAGGGATCAGTCCTGGGTCCTTTCCTGTTCAACACCCACTTCTCAGAAGTCCAGGCCAACACAAAGGGTGGTGTCAAAACCATGGCCTTACACTTAACGCCAAAAGTCCTAGGCATCTTAGCGAGTGATTGGTAATAGAAAGTTCACCCGGGTCATCACCAGTGGCTCTCTTGATAGAGGGCACTGGAACGTCACGTCAAAGGCTGCGGGCTGCAGGGCACTTCTATGGGCTAGGCTTGTAAAGGCTCCAAGCCAGGTCCATTAGCCACACACACATGAACCTATGACTTGAAATGGGTAAATTGATTACATGTGTCACAGACAGGGCATGTCTGCAAAAGAACATGACTAAATTGATCATTGGAGCACAGGAGAATAATATGCTGATAAATACATCAAAATTTAAACATATGATACTTCAGAGACATGGATTAAAGGGTGACTATTTAATACAGCACACAGTGATTAAAAATGCAAATTAATTTAAGGACCTGAGTTCTGATCATATCAAACAATTGGGTAATGATAGTTATAAAACTACTGCAAATTTTTTATAATAAAAGTCTTTGAAATAATGAAATGAAATAATATTGTTACATTACATTAGTCCCAAACTTGAATATGTAATAATAATATGGAAATCTTATAAGAAAACTAGATTGAGAAAACTGGAAAGAGTATGGGGTTAATATATGAAAGACATCCATGATTGTAAAACTTTGTTATTATGAAAGATTAAAACATCTAAACTCGTACAGTGTTTCATATAGATATTTAAAAGGAGGTCTTATTTGGGTATATAGGGCATTTAGACACAACTACCAGTGGGAATATTTGAGATTATCAAAGAGTAGTAGAAAATCATCTGACAAGCTGTGTAAGAGATTATATAGGATTGAGAGATGTACCAATGAAGATGGTTGTCTGATAGAGTAACTGATGCATGCAATAGACTACCAAATTATATAACGGCAAGCAGTAGTTTAGATACTTGAGTACAACTTAAAAACATTATGGGAATTATTATTTTGGTATACTGGAAGACAAGAAGAGCCTTATTACCTTTGATATATCTGAATGTATGTAGGTATGCATGTTGTCATGGAAAGCTAGGCAGGCCAGCTTTAGAAAGACTTCAACTTCTGCTTCTAGTAAGCATGATTATATCATTTCACTCATTACCCAAAGCTCCTGCTCATGGATGAGGAGAGACAGAAGTGCCAGCACTAACTGAGATGCAGAGCACACGGAGCTGGTCAGCCTGTACCAGGAGAAAAGCTCACAGTGATAGGGGTATCTAATCCATGCAGGGCTAAGCAGACTAACACAAGAACCTTGTAAATTGTTTGCTGCATAACCAACAGCCAGTGCAGACTCTACAAAACTGGTACAGTATGGTGAAACTTGGCACCCCCAGTGAGTAACTAAGTAACAGAGTTCTTTGCCATCTGTAGGAAAACACGTTCTACATCAGGGAGCTCTAGTTTCAGGTCATCGTAGTAGTCAAGCTTTGAGGAGAAAAATGCATGGGCTATAGCATAAAGATCAGGAGGCAGAGGAAGGTGATTAATCATGAAGATTTCTAATTTGGAGACTGGCTGACTTGTTGAGAGCTGAGATCTGGTCCTTAAGTGATAACCTGTCATAACTAATCATTCCAAAATCACACTCCTTTGATGTGAGATGCAGCTTTGTCTCCACTTTAGGAGATATTGGGAGAGAAGACTAGCATTGCGGAGTCCCTACACATATCATGAACAACCATTAACACTGAATTGAATGTGCTATACATAAGCTGATTAGTGGTAATCCAGTCATGGATGCTTTCTAAGTCATTTTTCAAATAGCTTAGGGAAAGCACAAGTATTGTAGACATCTCAGATGAATAACATCTCTGAGCAGCAATATATCTACAGTGAAGAGAAGAGGAACAGGAATGCAGCCCTGCAGAACTCCACAGTCTAGAGTGGGAAGAAGAAAATATAACACCAGATACCACTTTCTGAGTGCAGCCAGAAAGACTGAAGCAAACTAGCCAGGACAGCACCAGAAATACTATTATTCTCCATGAGGTCCAAAAGAATAAAATGATCCACTGCATCAAAAGTCAATGAGTGATCAAAAAGGACCAGTGCAATAGTGGTTCTGATCAAAATAACCAGGAGATTGTTAAAGGCTATAGTGACAGCCACTTCAGCACTTTGTCTGGCTCTAAATCAAGATCGGAAAGGATCATCATTGCCATTCTTTCTTAAGATTCCAACTGAGTGTGTGCTATTTTCTCAGGCACCTTACCAAGAAAGGGACAGTTTGAGATGAGACAGTACTTTTCCAGGTTGTCAGATTGTAAACCAGACCCTTTTTGAGGATTGTAGTAATCAAGACCTCCTTTAATTGAGATAAAAGAATCCCTTCCTCAAATGAAGCAGTGAAAGTCTAGAAAAGATATGGACCTTTGACCCAAAATATGCCAGGAAAAGCTAAGTGAGACCTACATCCTAAGCACAAGTAATTGTACCCACCGCTGGAATTCACAGGTGAGAAATCATTCACAGGAATTGCAGATTCACTCCAAGAGGCATGGCTAACTCACACTGACACATGACAGTGCCTGAAATAGAGGGATGTAGCACCAATAATCTGATGAAGGCAGTCTTGGCAGCAAAGTGATGAGAAGTGGCACACATTCTTCTGAACACAAAGCCATGCATGTAGTGAAATACTCTGGACTGCACAACTGCCCCACCCACATGGGGTAAAGCTGCGAAATGATTTGATGCAGAAGATATCCCACCAAGATGGATGGTGTGATTTCTTCTTGCCAGTCTCCAGCTGAAAGTCGGATAAATGACAGTCCAGGGCATGTTTGTCCTCTAGCAGTCCAAAATGGCTCCACAGACACTCTAACCTCCATGACAGTTTGAGTACCACAGCAGATATGCATGCAGTTTACAATTAGTACAAAACGTTCAGTGAGAGAACACATTTTCTTGATATTGCATTCCTTTGAGTCTTAACATTAGAAATTGTTCTACAGAGCTAAATGACGCTTAAATCTAGACAATCAAAATGAAATTTGACATTTATCACTGCTTATCAGTATAGGACAACATATTAATGAAAGATTTTGTTTGTGCATTATCTGTGTATGGAATAGAAATGAGTTTGAGGCTGTTCTGTCCAACAAAAATGTAGAATAGTGTTGCTTTGTACATACTTATATGAGAGATAGAGGTACTCTGTACAATTGGAATATGTACATATTTATAGGTAGGTTAGCGCAACAATTAGTAAGGATGAAATTTTGTTATTTGGAGCTGTTTAGACAATCTTCTTCTCAGTCACTCCCCTCCAGGTAGCTCTGTTCCCAATGTAACCTTACAACTAGTTTGGACAGTTGAGAGAACTATTTAATTTGAAGTTTACCATAAAGCAAGACACCATTTTGCTTGTAGAGAAAAAGTCCAACAGTCACAAAATAGTCTACCATTTCAAAACTGGCTTAATGTTTTTCAGAACCTTTAAGTACTAGCCAATCAGAAATTGCTTGATCAATCTCATAAATTCTTCAGCAGACCATTGGTTATACAGGAAACGTCTTGGCTGTTTCTGAAGTGATCTTTGTAACTAACCACTCTGACTTCTCTTTAGTTAGTGTTTGAGACTAGAACTTCCAGAGGCTGAAGTCAGCATTCCTTCACCCTGTATTTAAAAATAAGAGCTTAGCCATTTGGTAATATTCAAAATAAGGTTAATCACTCATCTGCACTCCAAACATCTCACAGTGCTGTAGGATGTTTGGTGTATTCCATCGATCAGCAGGCAAGACATTTGGGGAACTAAAGGACATAACTTCAACTAAATATGGTCCATCCCGCAAAGTAGTGCACATGTGACCAGAAATGGGATCTGAGACGTCATTTTTGAGCTCTCTTAGAGTTTTTACTACTGACTCTCATTATTTGTGAAAACGTCTCTTTAGTATGAACGTGGGCAAAACAATGGTTGTTTTCAATCTTGCTATGTTCAGGAACATTATCATTTTATTACTGCATAACAATCTACTACTGTATATCCGCTGTTGTCAAAAGTCCAAGCTTCAAAATAGTCCGCTATTTAGCAGAAATGCAAAATTTTAGTATATGCCAGGGCTAGCTTTGTGTACTGAAAGTATCATCAGGAAAGAGCCTAAGAGCCTTAGGAAGACCTTGTGAAAGATCATATTAATGTTCCAAGGCCTGTACATCATATTTCTTAAAATGAACTTTGAACAGTGTGGCTGTCATGTAATGGAAGCACAGAGCTTCCTTTCAAAAAGCAGTTGCTATGACTACCAAAGACTGAGGAGATCTAAAATGGAAGCACAGTGCTTCCTTTCGAAAAGCAGTTGCTATGCCTACCAAAGATTGAGAAGATCTAAGTCGCAGAAGACATGTCAAAGGGCAGATAATTTTAAGATAAGTCCCAGTGACCTAATGGAGTAGGAACTGACCTTCTTGCAAATGTGCCATTTGTGGAGAACAAGCAGTATCTGCAGATACTACAGTGTATATACAGTATGGTCTATGCAAAAGTAGCAGGATCCTGAATATGTGGTACTTGACAGAGCTGTATCTGTCAAACTAATGTTTCAGTTACTAAAGACTCAAAGATCAAACCAGCACATCCTCAGCATGTAAATGCAGACCAATTCCCTGATGTTCATTTAGCCCCGTTTCAAAAAAAGGAGATAAGCTAATTTTTTCTGTTCATGTTTCATCAAAGTGCAACGGTTTAAAAGAACAAGGTTATGGAACAGTACAGATAGAGGTTTCTTTTTGTTAGCAAGGTTGTGTGATCTCAGAGCTACTACACTTAGAAGTCCTTGTGGGTTGATGAAGGTGCTATTTTTTAGTCAGTCAGTTAATTAGTCAGTCAGTCAGTTTTTTACAGTTGGTGGTGTGCTATATAAACTTCATAAATTTTAGAGCTACAAAGAATAAAGGAAACTTTTCCTTAATTTTTATTTTATGTATATTGTTATCTTGGACTTCCAAAAGTGTTAACGCCCATTTTGACTAATGACTCAGGAGCATTTTCTGGTTAATGGAATTCCTCAATCACAGTAGGTAAATACAGACAATAAAATCAAATACAGAACTGCAGGATGAATTGTTAATCAAACACTTTTGATGTACAGGGCTTAGTACTGATGCTTCATAGTTCCTGGGTCTGGGGTCAAAACTTGACGTCCATTTCTCTCTGCGAAGTTTGCATACCTCTTACGTATTTACATTTCTGAGGATGCTATGTTTTTCTTTCACCTCATAAACAGATGGTAAGTTAGCCTCACTGGCTACTATAAATTGCTGCTAGGCATGTATCTTTGTGAGAGATATATTACATTATACCATGACCCCCAAACGCGGCTGCTGGGATTGGCCCAGCGTGCACCTTGTCATCGAGAGTTATAAATGGAAAGGTCCCGTCCGCCGCCCTTTTTTTTTCCATTACTTTTTAGTCAAATATTACTATCTAAGTTTAAATTTATTATATAGCAGACAAGCTACAAGATCTCCGCTGAGATCTCCGTTTTACATTCTGCTGACCCTAAAACCATTTAACATTTAACAAAAAAAAACAAAAAAAGACAGATCAAAAGCAAGCAACGGAGAAAGACTATGTTAAATGGGAAATTTGTTTCTTGCTTTCTCCATTGCTTTGCCCACAGCTCTGATGTACTCGCGCGGATATCAGACATCAGATGATATAATAGATTACCAGTGCATTATGCTTTGTGTGCAAAGTTTTTGAGACAGGTTTCTTTTTTATAGTTCAACTAAGAACTGTTTTGAGCAGGTAGAGTTACAAGATGATCCATACGTTTCAAGTCTATCCAGTACAACAGCTTTCTAATGGAATTTCTTTAACTTCTGATAGAAGTTTCCTCCTATGAAAGTAAGGATTCCTTTAATGAAAATTATTGTCATACAATTTTCTGCTTTGTTGTGCTCGCCTAATACCAAACCAGTATTGTAAGCTTTAACTGCTTTGTTAACTTAATATAAATGAAAAATCAGTGAATTGAAGGTAGGAAGTTCAAATAAAAATGCAGATTGAACTAGGAAAAGGCATTTAACATTAGGGTGTTCAGTGCCTCAGTTTTTAACTAGATGAAATTCCATTTGTTAGAAATTCTGCAATTGTTTTGCTTAGGAATTCCTGAAATCTGGTTCTGACTTTCTTAGGAAATTGTTGATGTCACTGTGAAACACTTGAATAGTTTATTAGCCTTTAAAATTCTACTTCACAAGCCAAGCAAGTAACCCTTAATATTTCAACTAGAGTACAGATTCAAAACGTTTTTCTCCTTCCAGTGCTGTATCGACAATTACATCAGTATTGCCAAGCTTCTCCTGAACAATGGGGCAAATGTGAACGCTAAAGATAATGAACTGTGGACACCACTTCATGCAGCAGCCACGTGTGGACACCAGAACATGGTCAGGATACTCATTCAGCAGTAAGTAAAACATTCCCATTTCTTAACATGCATGGCTTTTTTATCATCCCTTGTAGAGCTGTATGGGTTTCTTATCCTCCCTTGTAGATCTGCATGGCTTTCTTATCCTCACTTGTAGATCTGCATGGCTTTCTTATCCTCACTTGTAGATCTGCATGGCATTCTTATCCTCACTTGTACATTTGCATGGCTTTCTTATCCTCACTTGTAGATCTGCATGGCTTTCTTATCCTCACTTGTAGATCTGCATGGCTTTCTTATCCTCACTTGTAGATCTGCATGGCTTTCTTATCCTCACTTGTACATCTGCTTGGCTTTCTTATCCTCCCTTGTAGATCTGCATGGCATTCTTATCCTCACTTGTACATCTGCTTGGCTTTCTTATCCTCACTTGTAGATCTGCATGGCTTTCTTATCCTCACTTGTACATCTGCGTGGCTTTCCTATATTTCTCCCTGTGTGTCTTCACCCACAAAAATTACAAAATTAAAGGTACACTTTCACAGCTTTAATATTTCCAGCCTCTGCAGCACTGTGGGGATAGAGCCTTGACTACAATCCAGATGACTAAATTCTGAACTATGATTTAGGCTCTTGAAAGGGAAGGAGGGAGAAAACATGAAAGTGAGAGGAGGGTGGCTATAAACAACCAACACTGGCTTTTACCCATCCTTGCGGGGGGTGGCTTCAAGTTGGACCTCATTCCTATGTCAGGGTACACTTAGAGTTCATGACATTAGTATTGTTTCAGTCTTTTATGTTAGCCAAAAGTGCTCTTCTCAGCACCAGCGATGTGCCCAGAATTGCCTCATTCTGTAATTCATATGGGGTTACATGTATCGGTTTGGTTTAGGTAATCACCCTGAGTGTATTGCATGCAGTAACCTTTAATACATCAACTAGAGTACAGGTTCAGCATTCAGATGTTTGCTGCTGGATGATGTATGTATTTGCACTTATTGTAACACTGTATGCTGTATACTAGAGGCTGTTACAATACCAGAGTAGACAGGGCTTAACCAGTTAACTCCTACTTGTACAGACCCATTTTCACTGTCAATGTGATTTAAAAAAAAAAAAATAGCAGCTCATAAACAGGATTGGCATGTAGAGCAGAATCCACTACTGGAGCCATTGATTAAGGTTAAGTACGCACAGGAATGCAGTTTGTTTGTTTTGTTTTGTTTTTCCCAACCGAAATACAGCTTCTGATCTTCCATCTGTTATTGTGATACAGCTTTATTCATTAGCTTAACATTTAAAGTTGAGCCTTGAAACGTGGATAAATAAATCTCTCCTTAGATGTTTCTATCACAAAACATATTTTAAATTTGTACTTCTATGGAATACTTTTTAGCCTGTAAAAGTAACGTATATTCTGAGTAAGTAATTCGTCACAGTGAGGTTTTCATTAGGCATTTTTCCTACTTTCTGTTGGCCCTGTGGTTTCGCAGAGTTACTGTACTAATTGACATCCACTTACAGCAGTGAATGGAGCAGATCATAAGTGTTTCCAGCACATAGATTAATGAGGAAATTGTAATAAAACAATTCAACAAAAGGTAGTTTAATATATTTTTAATTCTTTGAGGTCAGATATTTCTGTAAGGACAAAATGTTCTTGATTCAGTGATTATGTATATCAGGGCTAGTTTTATACATGTTGCAGTTTGAGTAGTACAATCAAGTGTCTCCTTGCTGAGGGGTGCCTTTTGGGAATGCACTGTACCCCTACTACATGATATGCATGGGTTCTGAGGTAGATAGTAAGTGCCTGCATCCCAGGGGACCGTCATGGCAGCAGTCCAGCTAGGTGTTTATAGTGCTCCTCAGCTAAGTGGGTGTGGCAGATGTTTCATTGCAGGGAGCACAGTCAATTTACAAAGGGTAAGCATCACACTTATGGAGTTGTGTGAACCACTTGGTACACCTGCAGAAAAATGTGCACATCTGTTTTGGGTCATCAATGGCTGCTTTCTGGAATATGGGTAACCATGATGTTTCTAAACGCAAGTCAAGCAGCAAGTACTGCTTTGGACTTCGCTTGATACCGGAACATAAAACTGTTCCTTACCGTGTACAAGAATCCGAGCTTCTTAAGGGTTTTATTGGCAGAAGAAAACTGAATAACAGTGTGTTATTTTTTTTAGTTAATATTAAAGGAAGTATTTTGCATGAGTGACCCTGTCGGATTCAGCTCTGCAGTGTATGCCGACACTTAGAGATTCACATTAAGCCAATGGTGCTGCCGCTGCTACTGTACCTTGATATTACTGTGACCCAGTGTAAACATGCTAGTTGTCATCCAGTTTTTTTTTAAGCACATACATTTCTATATTTGTAATGCACAGCAGAGCTGCACTTTCATCTGAAACTCCAACACTCAAACTCACAAATGTGAGCAAAATGCACATCTGGTGTATAACCTCTGTTGAGTATGTAAATGCCATCATCTCACAAAATACTACTGAGGCCCAAGGTATGCATCATACAAGAGCACAGTTTAAAATGCAGTGTGATACGCCATGAAGAATATGAAGTAACAATACAATAATAAATGATAACAGCAGTTTTGGTCAGATAGAAACAGTACGGATACCATAACTCAGGAGAAATTTATTTTTCCAAGTTGTGGTGACCTGTGAGCTGAATGTATTCGGTAAGGTGTGTGTGTGTTGGTGGGTTACCCTCTTCATAACACTTTACATTTTGCCTGCTTTCCCCTGTATCATTTGTGATCACGGAAGCAAAACTAGAGGAACAGATTGGATGGATGCAACTTTGTATCGGATTGTTGTAACAGTGGCAGGATGCAACTTTGTATCGGATTGTTGTAACAGTGGCACTTAGCACTGAAGATTAAGGCTAGGAGCTGTGTCCAGTGGTTCCCTCAGTCTTCATTAACAAATTTATTATCCTGAGCAAGTCACTTAACCAGACAGTGCTCTAGGGCAGTTGGGAAATAGACCTATGCTCCTCAATAGTCTCCTGGACTGCATGATTAGTAATTCCCTGTCAATGCCAGTGCATCATAGTACATGACAAGCAAAGGTTTCTTGCCATTCATTTAGTACATGAGCAACACTGGGGTGAGTGTAAACCCCTGTAGGACCACCATGATGACACCTCTAAGAATAGACAATGTTTCCTCCTTACTGTTTGTGACTGTTGTAATTTGTAACCTTGGATCCATGAGCACAACTAAGTTAACCTGAGTATCTCTCACAATTGTGAGTTGTTAAGACTGAAAGCTTCAAAAAGGCCAACAAGTATAATTCCTATAAGCTCAGCTTTATGTACAATAGTTGATAAGGTACCCAGTATTTTGAACATGCTTGATTATGATCACTGTGTCCTTGTGAAATGGATTTTAAGAAATTCAAAGAGACTTTAGACTTGTACCCTAACTCACTCCAATTCATCATGGAACTCTCTCTCTAAATAAAGCATTCTTTAAAAAAAAGTTTTACTGTAGCTGCCAATAGATACTACTTGTATTTTATTAACCTCTGCAATATGCAGTCTCACCTTTAAAACTGTGGGTGTTGACTAACAGTGTAAACTACAGAATCTGTGCTGCATAGCCTTTGTTGTGCAGCCAAGAAAACGCTTTTTGAAACAAGGTACATTTTGAAATGGAAAATGGATAGTATGACCTTCAGGATAAGTGCAGGAAAACAAGTGAAAATGAAACAAAAAAACTGAACTGAAGGGTTTGTGATACCTAACAGCTGGATCATATGAAAAAAGTGAATGTGGATAAGGTTAGCCTACTCTCATCAAGATGTTCTCTGGTTCAGATCTTGGCAGGGGTGCCTTCTCTGTGGAGTTTGCATTACTTCCTTGTGTTCACCTAGGTTTTATCCTGTTGCACCAATTTCCTCCCACGTTCTAAAGACATACATATTAGATATGTTGGGGACTCTGACCTGTCTGTTGTGAGTGTATGAGATGGAAAAAAAAAACTGACAAAATGCTTCCGTTTGCCCTCTTTGAAAACTCTTCAGATTGCAATGGCTAACTAAGGGGTCTCTTTAGGAGTCTGCTCCAACTCATAACAGAATGGTTATGTTGAAGGTTAAGATTTCCATTAATCACTTCATTGTACTCCTGCTGCAGACTACAATGCCTTATAACCTTTCTCCTCATTGTATATAGATCAGCTACTGACTGGTCCTTATGCTGAAAGTTAAAGCTACCTCCTGAAGCAATCAACAAGACTGGACCCATGCTCTGCCTGAGCAGAAAACAGTCTATCCACACATAGTTCTGTGGATAACTAATTGAGTAACAGAACCCATAGAGTTAAGGTTAGGGTTTTTTGTTGTATACAGAAAAACATCACCAGTGGTATCCAGCAAGGCTCTATCCTGGTCCCCTTCCTTTGTAACATACGCATCTCTGACATGAAAGGTAATGTCAAGGGGCTATAGCTAACCAAATTTACTGATGATTGCAAACTGAGAGCTATTATCAATTTCCATTCTGATACTCCAATTCTGCAGCAAGGGCTGGACCAAACTAATGCTTGGTGCATCATCCTTGGGTGTACTCACAGCCCCAAGAAATGCAGCAAGTTTCTTTGGGCAAAGCTAGCATCACCACCACATATCATATAGCTAATAGTTCACTGAAATGTGACAGTCATTTTGATCACCACATCGCTGTTATAGTCATCCTTCATTCCTCCCTTCTTATAAGCATCACTGAATATATTGCCCTGTTTGGCATGTACCTCACTAATGACTTAAACCAACTCAAGAGACCTAATTTCCTCACTAAAAATATTTCAGGTCTTGGTATCCTTAATTCCTCTTGCTAGACTAAGATCCTTATCCCACTGTTTAGTTTTGTATAAGCTGATGATGTTGATCTTTGCTTAGCTTTCCATGCTATGAATGAACCAACAGTCCTTCAACTCCTTCACCTAAATAGAACCAGTAGCAAAGTAAACACCTGCTCTACAGAATTATACCTGTAACACCACATTATTGCCAGCTGGCATGACAATTACCCAATATAACACATCCCCCTTTTCTTGAATAGGCTACTCTTACCTATCAAGCAGAGTGCTTTCCCTAACAACCTTTAAAACCAGTCTGGATGATTGGATGGGTGATTTGTAGATTTTCACCTGGAATATTTTGGGAAACTCTATTTAATGGTGAATTCCATTAATCTCCCACCAATATTAGGTAATGTGACTGTGCTGGTTTCCTTGGCTGTAAATTTAGTAAGAACTTATGAATTTGTGTCCTAGTTTGTTTCTCCAACACATCCCTGACTGTTAGGTAACCTGATGACTGTTAGCCGGTAACCTGATGACTGTTAGCCACTTACCCGTAGTGTCTGTTCCTTCACTTGAATTGTAGCTTGAAAAATTCAAGTGTGCAAAAAGAAAGCAGTAAAAATCTCAAAGTATACAAAAGATAATTACAAAAATGTCACTCATGCAAGCCAATTTTAATATAAGTCTTTACACCATGTATACCAAGCAACATCCATAGAAATAACAATGCTGAGTTCTGGAGCCAGTTTCTAATCTACTTTTTCAAGAAAGACAATTCAGTGTATCTGCTGAAAGTACTGTAAAGTGAAACTTCAGCATACCTTGCTATTCAAGGACAAACATTCTGGAAGTCATGAGCTACATGAAGGTCTAAAGCATATTGTGCTTATAAGATCACTTTTTTTCTTTGAAAGTAGCTATGCAAGCGCACCAGAAGTGAATGCCTTTGTGGGACATTATCCCTTCCTACACTTCTGCTGCATCTGACATATGAATAGGTATTCAGAGAGGCCCTGCCAATGATAAACTGAAAGTGGTTTATTAAATCTGTGAGAAGGGATGTCGTCCTCTTGTGTCACGTCAGTACAACACATATATTTCCTCACTCACTAAATCTACGTTTCTGGAATTGCTGTGTTAAGCATGATTGACTGATTCCCATTACAGCCAGACTTCTTCAATTACTATTTGGTCTGTGACACAGATGGAAATGGATTGACTCTAAATGCGTTATTGATCTGATTCTTGCCCCCTGTAAAGGGAACTAGATCATTTTGAAATTATTACCTGCATTATTTGCCATCTTTCAGGCGTTGACATCTATAGCAGAACAGTAGAGCAGACTGAGCGAAGGTTTATTAAGGAAAACATAACTTCATCTGCCTTATTTCACTGCAGTAGTTTCATACTACAGTTTCAGTAACTTCCTAGAGTGCCAAGATTTTGTGACTCAACTCGGTGCTCTCTTAATTTGTCGTTTTCAACAGCTGCTGTAAACAAGTGATAAAGGTATCCAAGGAGAAGTGTTTGCTTTCATTATGTGGCACATGCATGGCAGCTTTGTTTCACAAACTACAGCTAATAGACATATATTGTTTTGTGGACTGATTAGTTTATTTATAGATGATACTGAAATTCAGTTCCACAGCAGGTACCACACTTGCTTTTGATGCATAAGGCTGTGGGTTCTATTCCCACACCAGGTAGATCAAGTGGTGATAGTTCAGCATAAAGGGGAGTGCTGCACTCCTGAGTGTGCCATCATTTCGATGAGGCATCAAACCGAGGTTCCAGCTGCTTGACTTGGTGGTACCTATGGTGAATGTAAAAGATACCATGACACCTATCAAAATGACTAGGGGAAGTTCCCCAATGCCTTGGCCACATTTCCCCAGTAGTATACATATCAATTTATTTCTTCCCTGAAAAGAGGCTACTAGCCTAGTGAGACTAACCTGGTCAACAAAGGATAAATTAAAAAAATAAATAAATTATTCTTCCATATTTCTGTTTTTCTTTTCTAGAGAGCTGTGAAATAGTATCTTGTTTCTTAGTGGGTCCTTCTGAAGTCTAGAAATCTCTGGTGTGAGAAACTAGTGTATAGTTTTGTTTTTTGCCACTCCCCACCCTTCCTTCATTATTTCCATCCCAGCACTCGTGCCCTTTCCCCGCCAGGTCTGCCAGCTCCTCCATGCTCCCCTGGACTTACTCTGGTAATCTGCTGGGGCTGGACACATATCGTAGGCTACGGGACTTGGCATGTTTGAGCTTCAGTCCAGGGAGGGACGTATTGGCCTACCCTTATTTTCTCTGTCCTCCTTGTGGCAGCATGGGTGTGCAGTATGAAGTTCCATAGCATATCTCCCTACCTCCACAGTAATTCAGCCAAGCCCCACTGCCCCTGCTGACCACACCTCTTTTGGCGATATCCCTGGTTTCCACCAGAGATCTTCCTCTAGAGATGCCCACATACCACCCTCCTCCTCCCAGGATGGGCACACCCATCTCTCCCTGCCATTCTGTCAGTCACCTGAGATGTTAACAGAGATGCTAGGGTGTTATCCATCAATGGCACTGGAGTGGCCATTACTACCAATACTTAAGTCAAAAGTGAAGTACAATTAACTTGCACATGGCTACTAAATGTGAAACTGTCCATAACCACAAAATGGTCCTTTCCCTGAAAAATAGGGCAAGCAAAGTGATGACTGTAAATCTGCTTAGAGAAGCAAAATAAATGCCACCATGCTTGATTTACCAAATAAAGCACTAGCCTTATTGATGGCCTTGTAAGCATATGCTACTGCCAACTTATAGGTTCTTAGATGTGTACTAGGATAATGGCCCTAGAGCCTTGACAAGCCTAGCCCATAAAAGTGCACTGGCATCGTGCCGCCCGATGTTAGTTCCCAGTGCCTCTATCAAGTAGAGCCACTGCAGTGATCCCTAGGGTAAACGTTCTATTTCCTATCCACTCATCAAGATTTCTCTTGAAGAGGGCTAGTGAGGTGCTCTGCTTGACATGTATGGGAAGTCTATTCCAAAGCATGGGCAGTTTCTGGGTTATGAACCTGTCCCTCCAGCATGTTCTGTTGATTGTGGTAATGAGGTTGAGTTCTCTGGAGTATGTGGTGTGGAGGGATCTGGATTTCTTTAGATGCAGCATTTCTAACAGAGCTGGGTCAGACATGGCTTTATAAGTCAAGCAGAGATCGCCTCTTAGCAGACAATATGAGACAGGGAATAGCTGGAGTTTTTTGAGTCTGTTCATGTAGGACATGTGTCTAAGGCCTAGGATCCTCTTCGTGAGGTACTTTTGTGGCCTTTGCAGCTGTTGATGTGTCTAGTGAGGTACATGTCAAATGGGGCATTATATTCTATGACTGGCCTAATGAGGGAAGAGTAGAGAGAGATGGTGACCTCTTTCTTCCCTGATGCAAAACTCTTGGTAATGAGCTGTGCCACACAGAAGGACTTTCTGACCACAGTCACAATGTGGTGGTCAAAGGAGAGGCTGCTGTCAACCTGTGTCCCCAGATCTCTTGTAACACCTTCAGTGTTCAGTGGGCTCCCATCGATGTGGTAATTAGTGGGAACTGGGTTTTTCTCAAAGGGGATGATGACGCATTTTTTGGCATTAAGCTTAAAGCCATGGTTTCGACACCAGTCATGGGTCTCAGTGAGGCCTTTCTGTAGGATGTCTACATCAATTTTTGAGTTAATAATGGCTCCCAGCTTGCAGTCATCTGCAAACTTGATCAGCCAGAGTCCATCCGTGTTGGCCAGGACTTATGAGAAGTAGATGCCAAACAGGAGAAGACCCAGGATCGATCCCTGTGGGACTCCACTCGTGACTGGTCGGCAGTCTGACTTGGAATCCGCTACTTAAACACTGTGGATTCTAGCTGTGAGCCAATTTGCTACCCACCTAGTGATATGGGGATCAATGTCTAGTTTGGTGACTTTATCAATAATTCCTGAGTAGGGAATGTATCAAAGGCCTTGGCCAGATTGAGGTAGGCTGTATGAGCTGCCTTGCCCTCATCCACAGCTCTGGTGACTGACTCAAAGAAGTCAACCAGGCTGAGCAGGCAGGCATGATCTAGCTTTCACAAAGCCAAATTGAGTAGGTCTAGAGTTTGGAGATCCCTATATCCTTGCTAATTAGGTCCATGATGATGCGCTCCATAGCTTTACATATCAGACTCATCAGGCTAATGAGGCGATAACTGCCAGGGTCTGTAGTCGCTCCCCCTTTATGGAGAGGGAAGACTGTAGCAGTGCACCATTCGGTAGGGACAAAGCCTGAGGTGAGGCTGTGATTGAACAGGGCACACAGATGTGGTACCAGTTCACTTTGTAGTTCCATGTAGAATCCATCCAGGGATATTGTGGGATCCCATGGAAGCTGTATTCTTGGCCTTGGACAATGCAGCTTTAACCTGTGCTGCAGTAATGCTGGGTGCCTGGCATTCCTCCGCTACTGTAATTGGTCCTTTGGGGGGGGGGGGTAAAGTTGGCACTGAATCTGTCTGCCAGTATGTTGGCAATATCTGTTGGCTCAGTGTAGGAGGTACCATTGTGCAGTAACTTAAAGCAAACCTGGGTATTCCCATGGAGATTCTTGATATAACTATAGAAGTCTTTGTGGTTGTTTTTAGTGTGTGCCACAATTCTGCCTTCATAGCTGGCTTTACAGGTTTTGATGAGGGATCTGAACTTTTTGTTGAGGCTAATAAGGGAGATTTTCCAGTCTTGGGACTTCACCTTTTTCTGCAACAGTTTCTTCCTTCTGTTGTAGAATTTATTAATGGCAGGGGACCAATATATTGGCTTCCTTTTTTTGGAGGAGAGTGTCTTGGTTCTGTTGGGTATGGCTAGTTCCATGCATTTATGTACGTGTTCATACAGTGCATTGGTGTATGATTCAGCAATCATGCACCTATTTTCCACTGACATGGGTGCCATGAAGTTAGCCACTTCTGTTTTTAGGAGTCCAAAGTCAGCTTTGCATTTATGCCTTCTCTTCATGTCACTTGTCCAGTACCCTGAATTTTCAACTACCTCAACTGCACTGTCAAAATTAGGTCAGAAGTATCTGATGTCATCACTTGTCTGGGCTGCTAAAATGAGACTTGAATTGGCTATAATCTGTTCCACTCTCCACAAGAATTCCTTTTCAGTACAGGGAATTGTGGATCTTTTGTTCTAGGGACTGGAAGTCAGAGGTATAACAGTCTTATCTAGCACCTGGTACTAGTCCCCAATTAGGTGCCACTCCCCAGATCTTTAGGTGAAGAGCAAAAAAAGGACTTGTACTTTTTTTAAAAATACAGCAAGACAATTACTTTCAATACCAGGATTCAGAAATGCTATAACAGAAAAAAAATACAAGAATTGCATTTTCCGGTTGTCCCCTTAACACTGTGCATGGGGTCACTGTCCCCTTTGTCCCACCCTTGCTACGTTTCTGCTGCATCTAGACATAGAATAAGTATTTATAGAAGTCCTGTTTATCATAAACTGAAAGTGGTTTATTAAGGCTACTTTTTTCTGTGAGAAGGGATTCCCAGCAATACAATGTCCAGAATAGTCTTCCAGAATGTCTTGGATTAAGAAGGCCAGAAAGATGCCAAGTTGCTGTCACTGTTTAGTTCAGCAAAGAGTCTCAAAGCAGTTGAAGCAGTTAGCAGTCACCCAATTATAGGTAGGTATGAATCCCTTTAACTCAGGTATGCAAATACTGGATCTGTGCACTTGAAGGCTGTAAAACAGTGAGGCCCAGAAGCAGGTGAAGGATACATAAAGTGAGAGTCTTTCTTTAAGAAACCTATGTTTTCTGCCAATGGGAATATGGTGGTAAGAATAGCTCACATTCTTTGTGATCAGGAAATAATTTTTTGGAAAGAGAGACAAAAGAGACGGACTGAACAGTGAGCGTCTTCAGTGTCTTGACACTGGTAAACTTGCATAGGCTTGAAGAATCAATATCAGGTCTCTAAGATTTCATTTCTTAGAAGTAAAAGCCTGAAAAAGTAACTCTGTTCTCCCTGTTCTTGGGATACTGGTACAATAACCTTGCAGTGCCTTATCTGTGAGAGGATGAATCAAGCTTGACCCATTTATTGTCTAGGGATGGGAGGTACATAATGCCCTAAAAGAGTACAGTTCTTTGAACTCTCATGTATCCCATGAGGTCAATGTCTAGCATCCTCACATCTGAGGTGAGCATGACTGAGTTTATTCTGAAGTAGGGAATTTTCTAGCAAAAAGTTCTTAGGGAAGCAGATAGAACAGGCAGTTACAAATGACCAGTACCTGGACTCCTACAGGTTCTCTGCTCTGCTGCCTGTATCGCTGGGACCAACCTATTCCTTCTTCCCTATTCTATAAATGCTGCCTTTTTAATGTTGTTTCTATCTTTTGAATTTCTTTCTGTGTAAGGTCTGCTGTTTAATGGGACAGTTCCTGGAACACTCAGGGATTTAAAGTGAAAATGCTGCTTAACCAAGTAAATAACTTTCCTCTTTCTTCCACTTTCTTAAAGCAAGTTATTATACTGTGGTGGTTTAAGGAGTTGCTGCTTTGCATCTTCAAGTAGGGCTTGATCTGTAACCAGGCACACCTCCTGAATACTGATGCTGAGGCATAGGCCGGAACTGCATCAGTGCCATATGAGGCACATGCCGGCCCTACATCAGTGCCATGCGAGGCACAGGCCAGAACTGCATCAGTGCCATGTGAGGCCCAGTCCGGCACTGCATCAGTGCCATATGAGACACAGGTCAGCATTGCATAAGTGCCATATGAGGCACAGGTCAGCACTGCATTAGTGCCATATGAGGTACAGGCCGGCATTGCATAAGTGCCATATGAGGCACAGCCCGGCACTGCATCAGTGCCATATGAGACACAGCCCGGCACTACAAAAGTGCCATGTGAGGCACAGGCCAGCACTGCATCAGTGCCATGTGAGGCACAGGCCAGCATTGCATCAGTGCCATATTAATGAATTTTTCTGTCGGGCTGTTAGGCAAAGCATATCCTGCTCCACAAAGACTAATTCTCTATTTTTGAGTCATATCATGAATTTCAGATAATTTCAATGCTATTTATCAATTAATGACTGTAAGAACTGGGATGATATTGATATATAACATTTTGCCAAACCTGTCCAGTACCCTACTCTCCCTTATGTTAGGCATAGAGTTAAGGCTAGAACCAGCATGTGACTCCTTAAGTATCTTAGGATATCACTGTTGAATTCAGCACCAGGAGTTTGTGGCAATACATACATGATATTACATACTATAAAATGTCAGGCTTTTTTTTGATGTAGATGAGAGAAAGTCTAGCTCAAGGGAGGCCACTCTAATTCTTAAATTCTAGAAAAATGCCACATCCTTAGATAATAGAATTCTGTGCCTGTAACAGGAAAACATTTATCAAAGAGCACAAAAAAGTGATATTCTCTAGTTAAAAAACATGAACTTAAGGTGGTGCAGGTACACTTCCCTTGGCAGTAACAATTTGGCTGGGTTCCTAAATGGGAACATACCCAGACACTAGAGAAGAGGACATCAGTACTGATTTTGGAATTTTGGCCAGAGGAGGCATCTGTCTGCAGGAGAAATGTCATGTTATATTACTGGATTGCAGTAGCAATCCATTTGCAGAAGATGCCAAGGCCTGCACATCTTTGTTTAAAGAGTACACTTTGAGGTACAAACTGACAAGTGATCAAGCCAAGCAGCTTATTTCTGTCTGCTATATTTGTTTAGTTTAAAAGTTTAGATTTGCTTAATAGTAAAAAAAAATGTTCAAAAGCCAGCTAATCAGTGACATCAGAGCACTGTAAGTGCTGTTAATTGCTTGAAGAAGATGGCAAAAACTATTACAATTTTCTGCATTAAGGCAGATATGTCTAGGCATCCAATGGCCCTTATGGTTATATATGAAGTTATGAATATTTATTTCCAATGCACAGAGGGCAGACAAGACAAACTGCTTCAGTGCTTTTTAATAGAACAAGACCCAGGGATTTTGCAGTGATTTGGTGAAGTAGTGTCTAGGAATGAAGAACTGTTACCAGGCATGGGATTCTGCCAAAACCTCTCTAGACCACATGCAGAACTCACATGGCAACCTGAAAGACATTGATTGCTCTGTGAATACACTTCAAAAAATTTTTCCCAACAGTGTAACTGAGCACACTCGAAGCAGATATCATTGAAGAAGGAGTCAATACAGACCTTGAAATGTTCATTGTCAATGTTTTTTTTGTCAGGTAAGTGAAAAATTGATAATAAAAAGTAGACCCATATACATATGGATTCCCTTCACAAGCTCGAAGTTTCAAAACTTCGAACTGCAAATGGTCAAGACCATAAGATCGAAGTTTTGAAACTTGGAACGTTTTGAATGGAGATCTCTGTACAGAGCAGAATGGGAAATTTACTGTTTTCCTCACTGTAGTCTGATCTTGGAGTTGGTGTATTTATTTAGCAGGGGTGTGGGGATGCAGGGGGGCTTGCCCCCCCCCTACAAAAACATTTTTTTTTTTTGCTTTTATTTATTTATTTTTTTATTATAATTTTAAAGTTTCAAAACTTCAAAACTTCAGTCATATGGTGTCGATCATTTGCAGTTAAAAGTTTTGAAACTTTAAGTTTGTGAAGTAGCTATATATGTGTGTGTGTGTGTGTGTGTGTGTGTGTGTGTGTGTGTGTGTGTGTGTGTGTGTGTGTGTGTGTGTGTGTGTGTGTGTATGTGAGACCCAGTTGTCAGGGACTTAGGGACACACACAGATAGTAATCTAGCCTTTGACCATCACGTGTCTACAGTAGTGAGGAAATCATTCTATATTGAGCAACTTATAAACAAAGGTATGGCATCTAAGTCCAAGGAAGTCATTGTACCACTGTATTTGGCATTCATCAGACCTATCATTGAGTACAATGCCCCCTCTGATATGTACCTAACCAGGCATATCCAACAATTGGGATGCCCACAGAGGTTCCTCACTAAAAGAATACAAGGCATAAGTAAAATGTCCTATGCAGACCACCTCAAGGCCCTATCCCTGTATTCTGTCTTCTACAGGTTTTTGAGGGGAGCTCTGTGCCTGGCATACAGGGCATTGTCAGACTCCACTCTGTTGGACCTCCTGCAGATCCACAAAGCATTCTAAATATTTAAACTTTGCCTGTGATATAAATAGGACCTGCTGGTGAGACAGGTGTGTATCCCAGAGGCTACCGCATCTATGGAACAAGTCCCTCATCCATGTGAAGCAGAGTTCTCCCCTAACCCATTTAAAGTGCAACTTGAACAATTTGATGGGAAATAGGAAATGCATCCCTGGTTTGGCACCTGTGACTCTAATGGACACAGGCAGCCTGTAAATGCTTCATCTCCCACGCCCCTGCTTGTACATGTTTCATCTCCCAAACCTTGCTTACACTCATCAAGGGTATCAGAACTTGTCAGAGATTTGGTAGGCATGACAAGGCTTAAAAAGACCTTTGTGGTTGTTAACCTAGTAAACACCTATAAACCTATGATTAAGACTTCTAAAGTAGTACGTTTTATAGTCATGTATCCTATCTGCTAAAATGTTAACACAGAAAAAAAGATCATGTGTGCATTCACATCTTCTTGGTTCAATGTGTTTATGTCTGGGGTATTAGATTTTTAATGCCAAGTAGTTAATTGCCTACAGGTATAACCCATATCCTAAACAAAACCAAATCCCTCTGATAGCAAGTTATTTAGCAACATGGACCACTCTCTGTTAAGAAATCCTGCCCAGTTCCTAAATTTCTGGATTATTTGATCCCTCTCTGTATTATACGTCTGTCTTAATTTTCAATCAAAAATGCACTCATTCCTTGCCTCCTTTCCTGTGAACGCTCAAGTGGCCCAAAGTCAAACAGTACGGTTTTGATATGAATTAATTTTTAGTAAATGACCTCTCAGACTAATATAAAAGCTCCACAGGATTTAGTATTCTGTGAAAGTATGCTGGAAATATATTTTAAAACACTATTTCAAAGAAAGAGCCTTAACTAAACCAGCAAGTAGACAAAATGTTTTCATCAGCTTTAAATACATTTTTGAAATATTAGGTTTAGCATTAGTACATAAATGATATTGACAGGAAGGCACACAACCACTCCCTCACCATTATGTAGTAACTTCAAGTCTTACAAAAGTACAAGTCATTAGAATGTTCTTGCAGACACACTTTGGCCAGATTATTTCCTTCTTCTGTTCAACAAATTCATTCTATGAGAAACGATCACAGAATCCAGTAATTGCCACACAAACATTACTATCTTATGAGTCAGTCTCTGTGGGTTTAAATTTCTCTCTTGGTAGGAGGGAAGCTTTCTATAATTAGAAACCAGTTAGAAACATGGTGTGAAGGTAAATTACAGACGTATATGGGACATCACATGGTGAAAGTGGAAAGGACACTCTAACTGTTGTTGGTGACATGACATGGGTGATGGTAGGTTCTGCATCAAGCTGCTCTCAACATGGGGGTGGTAAAAGAGGGTTTTTATATCACTTTGCTTCTTGGAACATGACAGCTTGGGTGTGGAAGTAATGGAGTGTATGTATTACAATGCATCTACTCCGCCTGGCTTCTAATTCATGGGGACAGTCACTGTGCCACTAGCTCATTGGTATCATGAATATCATTACTATATAATGACATGCGCTTTGAAAGGACAGAACATTCTAAATGCTTCACCAATTCCTTACCAGAACATGGTCCTTTCAGACACAGGCAGAAGTGATGGGTAGTTCTGCTGTTCTTTCCTTTAGGAAGGAGGTTTGTAGAGGCAGTGGAAGCAGTTAAACTTAGGGATAGTGAATGCAGTTAACAGTTTAAGTTGCAATGAACGGTAGTGCATTTCCCAATAGCCACTTGTACACACATGGTGTTCCTTGACAAGTGACTTCAACAAACTCCATAATAAATTAGTTATGTAATGGAGATAAATACAGATAACTGTAACCTGCAGCTTAAGTTCTTCCTAAAGCACAATCATACATCCTATACAAAGCATTGTGCTGCTCCCCATATTCCTCCTAGATACCCATGTCAAACAGATGATTGATGCAACTCACCATCATTGTTCACCCATGTGTTAAAATGATGCATAATAAGTGAATTCATGTGTGTTCATTAGTAGGGACTGTAATTCTACCCCCAGTGAAATAATATAATGTCAGAAGTTCCACGTAGACTACTATTATTCTATCAAATGGGTATTTTAGTCACTTGATTCATGTCCAGAAACAGTGAACTGTGTTATTTGCCTGGTGAAAGGCAGGACATTTATTAACAGATAAGGGAAAAGTTCTTAAATTAGTTTACTGACTTAATATTCAAAAGTAGAGAATGCACTAGGAAAATACAAATTTTCAAAGATGCCAAACTAAAGGGATAAGGATATTATTACTTTTAACCTCACTAGTGATACATTTCCTAAAACACAAAATTTGTCAGAAGTGCAATACATGTTGCAGATGCTATAGGACTAGAAGAAGAAAATGTGCTGCAGGCATGCTTTGATTTAATGCCCAATTTGCAGGAAAACAATAAATAATTCATTAAGACATCTTTTTTAAATAAAAAAAATCATGTTTTCTTTATAGATGGCTTCACACTGATTATCAGCTTAATTTTAATTCTCCCAATATGAACAAAATGAGAAATAAGAGGCAATGATTTTGTCAGCTTGAGTAAAATTTAGCTGTTGGCTAGTAAGTACACTGCCTGAATGCCAGCAAAGAAGAAATTTAGAGGACCTGAAAAAAATCAAGTAGAAAAGTAGACAGAAAACCCTGTCTGGGAAGAATCGCACAGCTGTTAAGCAAAAAGCACTTCAAGCTTCAGCTTTGGTACAAGAGATTGTTTTCAGTTATTTAGAGGACAAATAAATCATTTGTACTCAGAAATCAGCATATCAACTCTGATAACAAAAGGCTGAAAAAATAGAAGAAGCTTTAATTATCTATTCAGATGAACTGATAAAACTGCAAAAAAACAGAGTTTGAAATGAAGAAAAGGCTGACTATGTATGAAACTTCTCAGGAAGACCTGTTTCAAGAAATGGAGTTAGAAGACAGAGCATGCAAAGAAAACCTGAGATTTTCTCCTGTACTAGAGAAACCAGAAGGAATTAATTGTATTAATTCTAGGAAAGTACAAACAAGTAATTGGACTGGTATTCCACAGCAGGATTTGTTAATTGAAAGGGTGCATTGAGTGTATGTTCCAAACTTGGCCATGAGAAAGCAGTCAAGAACTGTATTAGTAAAGATGCAATCATATTAGAAGAAAGAGTTGATCCTGACAAAACTATGGCTGAAGGGAAAATGTTAGAAACTGGAGTCAGTAAAGTATTTGTGAAAATTGATTCACAGTATACCAAGCAGAAGCAAATTTATCCCAGCAATTAGGAAATGTCAAGAGGCAGGTGTGAGATTCAAGCTGCTGTATCTAGCTGTCTTCAGTATATTTTTTCCTGAAGGGTCAAATATACTTTTGGATGCAGAACAAGCTAAGGAGGAAATACAATTTATCCAAAAAAGAGTAACCCAGCAAACATTAGGGAACTCTGCTTCTCATTCTTCTGAAAAAATGCTCATAGAAAGACCTTGCCAGTGAAAAATATTTGTGTTCCAAAAGAAAATGCTTGAGAGAAAGAAAAAAGCACAGGAGTTGACAAGAAGTGTCAGGGAGATGCCCAGTTTACAAAAAAAAAAATATATATATATATATATATATATATATATATATATATATATGTATCATTAAGGCGTCTAGGTTGTATTTCCTTTTAAATAAAAAAAAATGAATTAGCTTTTCTTCCAAAATGGTTGCACACTGATCAGAATCAGCTCCCCCAGTATGAAAAAAAAACTGAGAAATAAGATCCAATGATATTGTCAGCTTGAGTAAAGTTCAGTTACTGGCTACTAAGTACACTACCTGGATGCCAGCAGATAAGAAATTTAGAGAGCCTAAAAAAAAATTCTTGAACCAGAGTCTGGTGTTTGGAGATGGAGATGAACAAGAAGAAGGCCAGCAATGATGAAATTAGTAAATAAATGGAAGACTATAAACCATCAATCATATTTGTCAAGTATGGGTTTGCAAAAAAAGTAGCTGAAAAGGACTGGAATTCTGTTGAATTTGTTAAACGCGTGTGGTGACTGTAAAGCATATACCCCCATTTTATGTCATTAATGATTAAAAGGACCCTAAAAGGAGGAAAAGTAACTGTAAGTAAAACAATTTTTGTCCTTAGTATTTGTATAAAACATTTCATGATATAAACCACATGTTGTATATAGTAAAGCGGTTTTATGTAGTCACAGATATTTTAAATGTTGAGGGAGCCTTTTCAGTTATTAAAGATATTAAAGTAAGCATGTACTTCTTTTAGTTATAAGAAATGTAGTCTTTACAGCACAACAAGAGAAGAAAGGCTGGGCAAAAGCGAGCTTAATGTTAGTATGCTGTGCTCTTGGGCTGCTGGAGTCGGGTTGGGGTGTAAAAGTGCACTGATTATATTTTATTTAGAATTTATATACTTTTCTTATTTTTACAAGATTTATTGTCTAGATTAATGCCCTTGTTTTAAACTACAACCGTTTTGTGTAAGCAAGTAAGTTTGCAAAATAAGGCAAGTGATGGAGACCATGAAAATGCTATGTTTCTTACATCTGCAAAAATATTAGCTTGCTTTTTTCCATTAGCAAATATTCAGTGAGCATCAAGAAGCTTGTAGCTGAAGGCAGTTGTACACTCTGAGTGAAATTTACAAAGATTCATTGTTGACTACTTTTACATGGAAATAGGTTATCTGCAGGTGCGAGCAATAAATCTTGAGAGTGTTGAGCATTCTTTGCTGAGGGAAATGTAAACTATAGAGGTACAATAGCAAGTAGTTCAATGAAAAATATATTTTACAATTATGGGAAGTACATAACAGATAGTAGCCTCTATAGCAGCCTTAATGACTTAATTCATTAATAGAACAGTTTACAATTTACTTAGATAGCCAGTGCACTTCTTTAGGGCTAAAAGTTAGTGTCTTCTGAAGGCATATATGCTGTTTTTCACATCTGGGATGGGAAAGAGATAAGAAAAGAATAAACAGCAATCAGTGCAAGTGGGAACATAGATTGTAGCATGTACCTTAGCATTGGTAACCTTAATTTTAGTTTAGGTAATGTATGTGGGTACAGCTGTCAGTTTGGGGCAATTGTTATCTGAAGGGATTACCTTCATTTTTTGAAGATGTACATAGTTCTGTGCATTTCTTCTAACTTAATAAGGATGGAGTGTACTGAAAATGCATTCATTTATTTTTTTGTTTGTTTGAGGTTTTTCATTAAACCAATAGTCCTGAAAATGTGACATAGGTTCAAATGGAAATGAGAAGAAGTAAATGTATAAAAGATCAACCTGCCAAATATTTGAGTGTGCATGCAACACAAAAGTTGGAAATACAAATTAAAAAAAATGTCTTGACAACAGGTGGGAAACGTAGCTTTTTATCATAATGGCTATGCTACCATATTATCTTGGAATATAAATGGCCTTAGAGGTAGAGACAATAAAGAAAGAATATTGAATTATATTAAAAATGCAGAGTGCAAATAATGGTGCTGCAGACTCATGTCCGAAAAGAACTGAACATGTGAATTTTGACAAAGAAAGGATTTCAGGAGGGATGTTAAGCAGAATATCATGGAGAAAGGAAAAAAAGGAGTAATTACGCTATTTGGTAGAGGGGTCCCAATTAGGTCAAAACACAGGAAAATAAATTAATGGTAGATTTCTGGTTGTAAAGAGCTATTGGCAAGGGAAGAGGTTTATGCCGATACATATATATATTTCAGAAAAGTTTGGGAGAAATAATCAGCTTTCAGCAGGGAATATTACTTACAGATAGTTGCTAGAGCTTGATTTGCAGTAGTGAGGATGTATCAGGGGTACTAGAAGGGAAAATATAACAAAAGAGGGTAGATTCTAAAGCAATTTATAAAAATATTTGGTGTGGAAGATATGAATTCAGTAGTAGGAACTTAAACAGAATTTACATATTCCCCAAGGTGCAATAACTGGGCTAGACTAGACAGAAATTATATTTCACAGTGACATGTGACTTTAATTGAAAGATACAACATATATCCAATAACTTTTTCAGTTTATGTGGTAATAACAACTAAAAGAAAACTGCAGAGTAATGAAGTAAAAATGATACACTGGTGCTTTCCCATCTATATGTTAAAAAGAGAAATTTGAGGAATGAGTAGTGGAAATTATAGCGTTTTAGGGAAGATAGAAACATCTTCAAAAGTTATAGCTTATGAGTAGGATAAAATGAAAATGAAGTTTAAAATAAATTAGAATAAAAGAAAAAGAGGTATTGTTAAGGAGTAATAGGAATTTAGAGGAGCTGACAAAGGTTAAAGTATTGCAGAATAAGGGGAATCTCACATAACAAGAAGCAGCAGAACTGTAGAGTGCTAAAGATAAAATAAGAGTATCTGGATAATATGCATGAGCTTAGAAAGATTGCTGTTAAGCAACTATTTTTTGCTAATAACTCCAGAACACAAAAACTTTTAGCACAATGACTTAGGCAACAGAAAGTAGAAAGGATTTTTGCCAGTCTTAGGAAGCCAATAACAACAAAAATAACCAGAGGTACTGAGGAGGTATTAGAGATATTTCAGAAAATTTATGAATATTTGTATAAAGCAGAAAAATGTGGAAATCAACAAAGAACTCAAAATGGAAATATTTATGCACATCTTAATTATGCCAATGTTGGAGGTAGATGAGGCTCAACAACTAGCAGTTAAGATAGGAGGAGATGATATAAAAATTATGATTTGTAATCAATCTCCAGGAAAGTCTCCAGGAACAGATGATATTCCTGTGGAAGTTTAGAAATTAAGAGGGGAAAAAAGTGATAATGGTCTGGAAGATTTTGTTGATGATATTTTAAAAGGAGGGTAAGCACCAACATCTTTGAAGAATGCTGTGGTGGTAGCATTACCAAAAAAGATGGTAAAGACCCATCAGACCCAGGTACATATAGACTCTTTTCAATATTAAACCATGATTTCTAAAGTGTTTGTATCTATACTAGCTAAATGAATGGCAAAGGGGTGGCCAAGATACATAGATATGCATTAATGTGGTTTTGTGGACTGGAGACAAACGTTTGGCAAGATTACTAGAACAATGAAGATCCAGAGGTAAGCAGGATATAAGAAAATACTGCTGTTGTAAGTCAATACAGAAAAAACATTCAACAGAGTAAGCTGGGATTTTATGAGTAGGGCAAAGGAAACATTTGCATTCCCTGATACAGTAATAAGATTAATTTGGAGGATATATTAAAGATCGGAGGCAAAAATTAAAGTGGAAGGGTTCCTCTCTGTTAAGTTGTGCTTGAACAGAGGAACCAGTTGGGTTTCCTCTTTCCCCTTTGTTATTTGCTTTATATTTTGAGCTATTGACAAAGAAAATAAGGGACTCAGAAATGCAAAAATATAATTGGTATGGTAATCAAGAACATTTGACTTTATTTGCAGATGATATTATTTTCTACCTGATAAATCCAGAAAAGGGCAAAGATTGTGTCAAGTCTTTTTAGGATATAAAACTAATGAATATAAAAGTAAGACTATTACTAACCTCACACAAATTAGTTCAGCAATATCCATATTTATGGGGACGCAGTAAGATGAACTATTTAGGAGTATCTATTTAAAAATGCTTCTGTTATGGCAGCTAAGGATATGTGGGAAGAGACTAAATAAAAGGTAATACAACCACTGAGAAACTGGAAGCTGTTGTTTATGGATAGTAAGATGCAAGCAGTGAAAATATTTTTAGCTCCTTTAGTTTTATATATGGGCCTGTGCCTCACAGCAAGAGGTTCTCCAGTTCGATCCTCGACTGGGGTGCCTTCTGTGTGGAGTCTGCATGTCCTCCCTGTGGTGGTGTGGGGTTCCTCCAGGTGCTCCGGTTTCCTCCCACATCCCAAAGACATGCTGTAGGTGGATTGGACACACTAAATTGGCCCTAGGTGTCAGTGTGTGTGTGTGTGTGTGTGTGTGTGTGTGTGTGTGTGTGTGTGTGTGTGTGTGTGTGTGTGTGTGTGTGTGTGTGTGTGTGCCTTCTGTGGAAGGTTGAGCACTAGGCTGGCAACTCGACACCGTAAAACTCCACTGCAAATCATGAGTGGACAGGTGATCCGCTGTGGAGACCCCTAACCGGGAAAAGAAGAAGTTGTTTTATATATGGGCCAGGCATATTCTTATCAACCAGAGGAGAAGTTCTGGATAGTAATTAATAAAGAGTTGAAGGAATTTATCTGGGAGGGAAAGAGGGCAAGACTTAAATGGAATAAGTTGATCCTTCCAGTAGAACAAGGTTGTTTAGGATTACCTGATTTGAAGGGATATTTTAGACCTACTTTAGACCTACATAGTTAAGGCTCATTATATATATATATATATATATATATATATATATATATATATATATATATATATATATATATATATATATATATATATATAAACACAAGCAGAAGATAATAATTCAAAATGGAAAGGGATGATGAAACAGGGGAAGTTTAAGTAATAATGAAAGGGTGAGATTTTGGATGCAGATCCTTAAGAAGAAGAATAACAACCATACAGAAGATTATATTCAGAAAGTAGCAGAAAGTATTCTAATAACTAAACCAACACAAGAATAGAGAAAGGAGATTTTGCTAAAAGAGATGGCTGCAAGTAAAGGGTAGAAAAAAAATAGGTGAGGGAGACAGAAATTTACTGGGGAAACTGGCAAAGGAACCAAGGTATTTGGGAGCAAATAACTAGAGAGGGAAAGATAATAGAGTGAGATGAGGCCAAGAAGACGTTTGCCTGCAGGATAAATACTGTCTTCCCTCCCAGTGATGGCTATCAGAGTATAGGCAAAGAGAAAAGCAAAGCAGAGTCTGAAGTGAAAAACTTGCTCTTTTAGAGTTTTTAGTTGAATCTACAACAGAAGCTGCTGTTAAGAAATAGATAATTAGTGGGGCATATAAAATATTACATGATAAATATAAGAATCAATCACAGGAGGTTAGAAAAGTCTGGGAAGAGAGACTGGAAAAGCAAGTTACATGAGAACAATGGGAGGATATATGTATGGCTCCCAAGTATGCAGTAAAGTCCAGAAGGTTTAAGATCTTTACTTGGAACTTGGAAGTACTTGCATAGGTATTTTTATATCGTAAGCAGACTTTGTAGAATTTACTTGGTTGAATTTTTCCTCAGAAAGCTAGCAAATGTTGAAGGTGTGATGGGAAAGAAAGAAGTAACTGGGAACATATGTTTTAGCAGTGTAATGAGTTGGCAGATTTTAACAATTCCCTACAGAGTACTCTGTCAGAAATACTGAGTGAGCAAATGGCTATACCTAAAGACATTATTCTTTTGAGCTGGGATATAGGATCTGAACTACCTAGACATAGTAAAACCTTATTGAGTTTTATTGTGGTGGCTGCAGAAAAAGTATTTTCTAGAAAATGGAAATCAAAGTCTAAACCAGCTGTATTTGAAGTAAAAGAGCTACAAGAACTGTAGGAGGGATCTTTATAAAATGGGAGGAGCAAACTACATAGAAATAAATGGAAACTGTAGGAGCAATACATACAGAATAATGTTCAGGAGGAAGAGGGGTGAGGTTTCAGGCAAGACAGAAATTCAGCAATGTATGTAATGTTGTACCGATGATAGTTAAAAAGAAATAAAAGATATATGATATATAATGCTTGTAAATGGAAAAATGTTAATATGGTTTGTTTTCTTTTATGTTAATGTATGTTTGCATACGTCTTAAGTAATAACTTAATAAAGGTGTTTGAAAAAACAAATTAGTTTTGAGTTAGAACTTGTATGCTGTTGTCTTGGTAAAGGATACTGATCTCTGCACTATAATTAGCTTGAGGTAATATGCATGCCTTCCTACAGTAAGGCTAAGCTGAGTAGCCATGCAGGTGAGTGGAATTTATGGATATAGAACATCTGTAAAATGTATAGCCCCTGTAATGTTATCCCATATTTCTCATGCAAAGGGCAGAGAAGTATTGCAGGCTTGTATATGAAAAGGTTGACTAATCTAATTTTTTCAAGTCATGTAAAGATTATTGTATTCAACATCCAAGCTGCACATCTACCACTGAGGTAAACACACACACACACACACACACACACACACACACACACACACACACACACACACACACACACACACACACACAGTAGCCACAGCATAAACTGCAGCAAAAAAGACAACAATACATAGCAATACCCAGAAAGCCAGAAACTTGCAAAACTGTCACCAAACAAGTAGACACCTTGCTGCAGTGTCTCCCAGAGAAAAGGTATGTAAAGATCTCGAAGGTAGTACCTGAAAACTTAACAATCTATCCCTCTTCCTGTAAAGGAATAAAGAAAACTTAGCTTAAAAATTTGCATGGTATTTCTTCATCAAGTGCTTTTATGAGCCCAGAGGTAGAGGTAGAAGACCCCCCCCCCCCTTAGTAAGGCAGCATGCCAGAGCTTTTTATGGGTAACCACAGGATACTATGAAAGTTCTTTTCTTTGATTAATTTCCAAGCAAAGCCTTTTTTTATGCAACACAGGTCATAAAGTTAATGACCTCAACCAAAATAGTAACTATCTGGGACAGGATTAGCGGAAGTTTTCAGAAGTCGAGTCACCAGATGTAAGGTCAGAACAGAGTGAAGTTCAAATGAGTGCACTGCTGAATCTGTCTAATACAGCTGGATGTCCTCCTCTGACTTATTGCATAGTTAGGAAGAAGGTAATTGTCCAGGTAACTTTGCTGCTTTGGTGCTGCTCTGGATCACTCCTCTAATTCTTTTCCAGGAAAGGGATGAAAATTGTCCTTGTTCTCCAGTTTGGTGTTGAGGTTACCCCAGTGTGAATGGTTCAACCCACATGTTCTTGTATTTTATTTTCTTATTGTACTTCATCCTTTGTTTATAAAAGTGTAACGTCTCTGTGCATTTGTTTGAGTATGGATTCCCAGGCTGTGTCTTAAAAGGCTCATTTAGATCAGTGCAATATCCCAGCAGTAAGGAAATTGTATAGTAAATTCCTCAGATTTCCTGTAGAGAAATCAGCAGTTCTATTCACCTCCTTACCACTGGTCGTTCTTTTGTCGAATTCTTTATCAACTGTCTAGCTCAGGTGTTTGTTTGTCTCTTGGAATTGAAAGAGAGCCCACTTTATTGAGATTCATATATACATTCTTAGAATTTACAAGGCAGAGTCAGTTCATGGACCATAATCACCCTACTAGTCTATAACATCATAGGGCACATTCTGCCTCCAGAAGGGCAAAACAAATTGGGCCCTAGATGGATTTGCAGACACCCATCGAATTTCCAAGGTTTGCTTTAAAGATAGTGAGGGTAATTTTCAGTTTTTTATGCAGTAGAAGATTATTCCAGAGACAGGGAATGCACAAGCAATAAATGCATCCCTCCATCTTGTCTTATTCATTTGTTGATGGAGATTCACATCTTTAATTTGAGTGTTTGTGGAGCCATTTGTTTTGTGGATGTGTAGGATATCAGTGAAGGTTTAAGTCCTTAACATTGCAAAATGGTAGACATAAGTCTCTGCCCAGGAACCTATAAGAGACAAGACTATGGAGATGGAACTTAAGGCTGTCTTAGTAGTTAAGGCCTTTAACTCCAGTGATCTTTTTAGTTAAGAACTTCTGGGGTCTTTCTGTCTGTGTGCTGTGTTCGGATAAATACATACTAGACAGAGATGTTATGTTTTATTTTTTTGGCTTTCAGGCTTACTGTTCAGGTTCTGCATTCTAGTATTACCAATATCCAGATTTTTAGCAGTTTAGGACTAACTCAGTGTAGATGTCAGATTTATAAACCTCAAAGTTCAGAGCTGGATCATGTTCAAATGGGGCCATGGACAGAGTAATGGGGCAGCACCCCACCCGCAGCTATTCCAGTGTCCCATTACTTGGCTGTCTCAGCTCAGTCACCATGAACTCTATTCAAACCTATCATTCTTTGTACTATTTTCATCTTTTCTTTTACAATGATTACAAATATCTGGAATTAATTTAAAACTTTTATTTCAAATTTTGAGCACAAACATTGGTTGCCTTTACTAAGTAAAACAGTTTCACAGTGAAAACAGACAGTATGAACAACAGTAAACTTTTCCTCCGTTGAACTCATGTTCATTGAAAATGCATCTGGCCAGTGGCAGATTGAGCATCTTGGCCCTGGGCCTATTTTCAAGCCATGGGTCCAACACACTCAAATTTTTAGTACCATGCATAAATGCACATGTTGTTTGATTCACCTTCCTTTATACTTCCTGTTTAGTACAGCAATATTTGTCAGTGTCTGTTGAACACTTTTTTCATTCTTCTTCTTTCGGCTTTTTCCCGGTTAGGGGTCACCACAGCAGATCACCTGTCTGCTCATGATTGGCAGTGGAGTTTTACAGTGTCGAGTTGCCAGCCCGGCACCCAACCTTCCACAGAAGGCACACACACACACTCACACCTAGGGCCAATTTAGAGTTCCATTCCACCTGCAGCATGGCTTTGGGATGTGGGAGGAAACTGGAGCACCCGGAGGAAACCCACGTGACCACAGGGAGGACATGCCGACTCCGCACAGAAGGCACCCCAGCTGAGGATCGAACCGGAGAACCTCTTGCTGTGAGGCGACAATGCTAACCACTGCACCACCGTGGCCGCCTGAACACTTTTTTTCATTAAACAGTAAAAAAAAATGTATGAACTAATAATAAAGGTGCACATTTTAGAACATTTCAGTCATAAAAGGCCGATCAAACTGCTGTCATTATTATCTACTAATATCCATACTCAACAGTTACGGCCACTTTATTGACTGTGTATATATATATCACATGTCTGATTGTGATAAAAACGGCCACTTTTTTAAAATGGTACTCCAATTTGCTTTACACAAGTGCATACTAGTCCTGCAAAGACAGACTAAAGACTGACTTTTATCATCTCAACAGTGTCAAGTCATTTTTATCCACAGACATCCCACAAACCCAGCAATTACAGCGTCATTGTTGACTGCATCCCTCTCAGATGTCCGTGTCAAAAAATAATAATGACCAAAGTCACATATTTCAAATTGGTGTCACAGAAACACACAGTAGCCAAAGTATTCCAGCTTATTTCACACACACATGCAAACTAGCCCTTCAAAGCCAGCATAATGACAGTTTAAAAATGACCAGGTAAGAATCCACAGAGATCCTCCCCCACAGCCCCCACCCTGCAACCAGCAGTTATAACCACTTTGCTGACCGTGTACACTCCTTGTTAGGAAGAAATAAATTACATGTACTTTATTGGTAGCTTTGGATGAACTACTTGAAACTATTTAAAGATCACTAGTATCACACCATAAGACCCGGCCATGTGTAATACAGTTTAAATAAGAGAGCATTTATGAGAGCATAATAAATATTAACTACCTGATGACATATGCTAAGTCAATATGGATAATCTCTGCAGAAGTGAGTCATCTTTTTAATTCTGCATTAGAGAACTATTATTAATGTAGAGTTTGCTGCTGGAAAACAACTTTTCATTTCATTGCTTCATCTACAAATGCAGTACCTGCTGTCCTTAGATAATAAATTGCTATCTTGCATTAAAAATTGGTGTGTTGGTGATATTGCCATAGCATTTCCTGAACTAGATCAGCTATGTAACAGGAAATGGCTGGCAAACAACAACAGGTTCACAGTTACTAGGCATACAGCCCTCAAGACATATTCCCAATTGGTCCAAAGCGCTGTCTGGTTAACTGAGTTGCTGAATGTCACACAGTAGGTAAATAAAGGTGGAAGGACTCAAACCTGGCACCCTTGCCACAGGAAGTGGCTCATGTTGGAGCTTTAGTTGTCTCTGTCACTTGCCAGGTTAACAGTTTTTATTTAAATACAGAAGTTATTTACAATCAAATCTAGAGAAGATTGTATCACAGAAATATGCAGCAATGACTACATATAGGATGATGAATATCAGCCAGTTCTAATCATCACTGCAAGTAACGCAAAATATATTAGTAAATGAGACATGTTTGTCTATATTATGTAACCCAGGCCTATTTATGAAATCATTCTTTAGTGCAATGAATAAAGCAAAACAAAGACAGCATAAATTCTGCAGCAGCTTTTTCTTCAACAACCCACAAGTAATACAAAAATCATAAATATTACTGTATACAAAATACTTTTTTGCAGGGGGGAGCTTACATGCTCTGACATTGCTCAGTAAAGGTTTTACCTAACTGAATGGCTAATAGTGCTGTATTGTTGCAGCATACACCTCCAGAGTCAGACAGATTATGGTGAAAAGGGGCCCTATACATGGTGATAAATCAGGCCCCTACCAGGTATACCAATATTCCATTACCTGGCTTTCTCTCCCCAGTTACCATGAACACTGTTCAATCCCCTCTGTGTTCATACTATTTTCTTCTTTACTTTTACGATTATCATCGACATTTGGTTTCATTCAGAACTTATTTACAATTTTACAGAAAAAAAGCACAAAACAGGCATTTTGTAAAAAAAAAAAAAGCACTGACATTGAAAACAGACTTAGCATGAGACGCAGTACACTTCTCTTCCCTTAAAACTCACATTTAGTAAAAATGCATCTGGCATCTACCAACCCATTAAACTACAAGAGACATGCTGGGATTCGTACTCAAACAGCATGTAGTGACATAGTAATTAGCACCTATGAGAAGGGTGCAGGAATTAAAACAACAAATGCGTAATGCATTTGCTAACAGCCTGCATCAGCCTCCTGGACAAAAGGTGCAGCCCAGGAGTACTGTCTGGCAAATAACTTTGCAAAGTCGCATAGAAGACAGATGAAGGCTGAGGGAATCAAACCATGTTCTACAGGAAGCAGCTCTTTAACAGATCATAGCCTTACTCAAATACTAAGTGCTAGACAAACTGTTATAGCCAAAACAATGGATATCATACCTGTGCACCTACAAAAAAACAAGATAAATTAAAAATGTTTATAGGTAAAATATTAACATTAAACATATAGACTTTGAGTAGTCCAGTTTATTTACTGTAAAAAAATTACATTATCTACATACAACAGAATACAGCAGAACACAGAAATCAGGGGTCACATCCAAAGAACATGGTTCATATGATGTTCCTGCTGAGTACAGTCAAGTTCCTTCCTTTACACCATAACTGCTCTGGTGATTACTAGGCTTGCAGACCAGAGGACCACTAAGGAGAATAGCCCAAATTACTAATTGCTCCAAAACACTGTCTCATTGAGTGACTTGCTCAAGAACAGGGCATAAATAAGAGGCAAAATCAGAGATGTTCTGCAAAACTGGAGACAAATAAGAGCAGATAACTCTAAATCACTTAAAATTTAACAGAACAAGTTTGCATCCACACGTATTCTGTCAACCACAGAAACGATGAAATTGTAATGGCTGACTGCAACCCAAATCCAAAGAAAGACAAGAAAAAAAGTTAATGGATGTCTGGCAGTGGGTGTGGAGGATTATGAGTCTTGCCTCCAGGACCTAAAGTACAAGATCTGAGGCTGATCAACTTACTTAAATAAATGGTCCCCTCTAACTTGGTTATTTCACAGTCATAGTTACTGCATTTTATACAGTTGTGGCTTTTCAATGCTGAAATACAATAGCTGCACACACACACACACACACACACACACATGTTCTGTTATGCTTATTCACTTGCATTTCAGTGCTGAAATACCATTAATGCTGACATAGCCTGGTCAGTGAAGTGCTGAATGGACTGACTTGTGGCTCTGTTAATATTGACTCTCTCTCCTCTAATTGAGTTAAAAAGTCCACCAGTTTCTAGAAGTCTCTCATTAGCCCTGTGTCCAGTAAGACAGAGCCAATGAAACAGCAGAAAGGAATCTTAAAGAATCCAGCAGAAATTTTGCTTGGCAGGTGGAACTTTTTTGTTTATGCCTAGCAGGTTTTGACTCATTTTTTATGGCCTGGCTGGACACTGCAAGCCAGCACCGAGAAGTAGGCAGCTGCCTAGGTCAATTAGTACTGGAGCAGCCCTCTCAGAGGTACGTTAGTGGTTGTTACACTGAATTCATTAGTCAGAATGCTTTTCACACAAGACAAGAGACACCACATGTTACATTTCTTACTTTGGATAAGTTCTTCAGCAAACTTGATTATATGTCTGAGATTTCTGTTTTCAATCATTCTGATGGCACTAAATGCCAAGCTTCACAAAGAAGATATACTGATACATTAAAAATGTTTGGTTAGACTTGATTTTCACTAGAGAGATCTTTCCCACCTATTTCTTCTGTTGTCAGAAAATCAAACTGATAGATTTGCTGAAATGCATTGTCTGTCCAACTCAATTTCTATCAAATGATTCTAGTGTAGTTAGGGGACTTAAGTAGTAACATTCATTAGAAGGCAACTAGTATTTAGGAATGTGCTTAGCTTTAAGGAAGCATTTGGTATTCACTTAAAATTCGCCTTTTAATTTTTGCACTGAAACTCTGAAGTCTCCATATAATGAAGTCTCCATGTAATGAGGTAGGTGAACAAGTGAGGTTCATTGTTACCCACTGTTTAGGTCAACAGTGATGTGGGAATGAGTTTTAAGCATGTTTGTTTAACTTCTCTAATCCCTCAAAAATGTATATTATAGCTGATACAGCAGGAAAATATCGCTAAGTAATGACTCATAATTGTAAAAGTAATAACTCATAATTCTAACAGCGTAGTTTGTGGCCCAAAAAATGTGGAGCAAATTAGTTTGTGTCACCTCACAAACAGTTACCAGCATTGTTTGTTCCATATCATTATCCCAAAGATTTGACCACATTTCTTATTTGGAGTTAACATCTACATTTTCTCTCAGTCCCTCTCAATGAAAAAATATGTTGTTGATTGTGGAAAAAAAAAAACACTTGTTTTAATGCCATATTTTCAACTGGTATAACCTTGGTTTACACAGCTGTAACCAGTGTGATAATTAAATATATCCACTGCAAATGTTTCATGATCTTCATCTAGCCAAGGTATCTTTTCACAGTCTATAGTCTATGACCCCCTGTTTGAAGAAACTACAATGACTCCCTAAACTCATCTTCTGTGATGCATTATCAGTGTTAAAGGGAATTTAAAGCATCTACTGTAAGAATTTTTAGCAAAGCAAAAACCTTTTCTGTATGTTGTCATGCACTAGGCTAGATTCCTGTTCCCTGCCTAAAAATTAGGAAATACCAATCATTTTCTGTTTTTAAAATTTCGTGGTCTTCAGTTTATTTTCAAGTTATGTTGAGAGCTCCTTTATTGTAGCTTCTGATGTTCAAGTTGAGGTGTTTTGCATCTCGGCCCTCAAAAATGAAAATTTGTGTGTAGGGGTTCAGCCAGAAATGTATGTTTTATACTGAAACCTCACAGTGATGCCCTGGACACCAACCTGTCATTTAAAAACTGTTCTTAACCTTTAAAATATTGCTGCATATACTTTAGAAAAAGGCACATTACTTTCAATTGTTGCCAACTGTAACCTTAAAAAGGCTTTTTAGAAGACTGCTCTTATCAAGTAAGCATGTTTTGTGTTGCTCTAAATTGCAAACACTAGTTTAGGCAGTTCAAAATATTCAGGACCCTCTGAGCTATAAAGTTTCTAAGAGATGTTCATGGAAAATCTACTCATTTGAGTATGCCACATATGCACAGCTGCACCTTTGTGTACGTACTTGGACTTTGAATGAATTATCTGAAGCTGAGAATACAACTTTATGAACCTAAGTATTCTATGACATTACATTTCTTCTCTTGGGGGGAAACTCTAAGGAAGTTTTCAGTGTTTGCTACTTTAGCCAGCAGGATTTCCAAATTGCAGGACTTCTGTTTGCCATATAGATAGGATATTGAGAATGAACCCTCTGTTTATTCAAAAAATAGTTTCTGTCCTGTATTTGAACCAAGTTAGACAATTTCTGAAAAACAATTCTCCACACTGAATGTCTATTGACAGCTTGGGTGGTTCATAGAAAGGAAAAAGGAAAGGTATTTTGACAATGTATGTTCTAAAAGGAGGTAACGCAGATCAGTTAGTAAACATTTTGTAAAGTTAAATCTGAATTTGCCTTTTCTCAGAAATGTAAAAAAATAAATAAATTGTTTAGACCTCACTGTGTGGTAGGCACTACAGCTTCATTTTGCTGTGTTGTCTCTCGTCAGGATATCCAAGTCTACAACATGAGGCACTGCACATATTCACAAATTATAAACTACATTTCCAGAACAGAACAAGGGAAGAGTTTGCTATTCTACCAACATGCAAAACAGATACAGTAATGATCAATCTGTAATAATAATAATAGTGTAACTGCATTAGGCACACAAGTAACAGGATCCTTAAATCAGATGCTTGTCACATTACAGGTCGCACCCCAATTTACCTGTCTTATGCTGTTCTTTCTGTGAGTTGTATGCAGAGCGTCTGTTATCCATGTTGTTAAAATCTATATGTAGATTATTGTTCCAGATCTTAATTTATCTGATCAGATATTATCAATTTTGTGTATTGGTTATTTTTTTTTTGCATGTTTTGTAAATCGGGGAAGAACAAACAGAACATGTATTTTTAATGTAAGAATTCCAGACTTCATTGTACTTAGGAGGAAGACTGACTTTTTAGGTTTTAGATTAAAGAAATGCATCAGACAGTATCCTCATAAGAGCCACCCATAACTGTACTTTAAGGTACTCATGGCAAGTAGACAAAGTCAGGGGAAGCTCAAGCACAATGTATTTGTCACTGGGACAGATACAATGATAGACATGCTAATTAAGTACAAACTGCTAGCTAAGTATGTACACACATTTGAAAAAATAAAAAAGTAAGCAATTTAGGGTGTAAACTTGGCTGAACTGTTAAGCACAATGGGGGATCAACGATTCCACACAAATTCTTACCATTTACTAGCAGTACAACTTAATATGTACTTTTAGACTCACACATGAACTACCTTGCTTGAAATGTCTGTATTATTTAGCCTTAGTCAACTGAAGAAAACACCTGTGGGCAAAACACACTGAGCAGGAAACAGTTAATCCGAGTCTCTGTATGATAGCAGATTAACTGTTTCCTCTAGCTTCTGATAGTATGGAAGTTGTAAAAGTTAGCGAGTTAGTGTGCTGATGGGCATCGTACCCTGCATGGAGATTTCAGATTTTGCTGAGGCATGACAGTTTTGAAATGCTGGTTTTGCTAAGGCATAGCCCAGTGAATTTGTCACCCAGAGCCATTTCTTGGACACTTTGAACATTTTGTTTTTAATGTAGCCACTGTTGAATAGTGTTTCCATTGCATGCAGGTGTGAGCTAAGAGAATAGATGAATTGCTAAGCTTTTAATAGTTCATATCTGGGGTAGAGCAACATGCTGATACCTGCTAAAATGATGATCTGCAGACACCTGGAAAAAGTGCTGTGATCACAGCAACAGAGCACCTGTTAAAATAAAACAAATATGACACAGCAGACCCCTTTGTTAAATTGTTTGCATTAATTAACTGATATATGTAATGTCTGCCACTGCTGTTATGAAGATGATCTCTGCAAATACTGAAGAAATATATATTCACATACATTTTTAAGTATGGTAGTGCAAATGCATGCACTTTAGCCAAACTCACTGGAAGAAAATCTATAATATTTAAATGGAAACATTTTAGTAAGTAAAAGTACATGGGATGTTTCACTGTGCAGAGGTCTAGAGGTAAAGAAAATGCATGTAATACTAAGCAATTAGATTTAAAGACATTTTAGCATTGTTAAAGCTAAAATATTAACCCCGTATTATCAGTTACTTTCTTACAGCTCAGACTGTAGAGCCTTGGCATATTACCTTCCAAGTGTAATGCAAAATTCAAACTGAACTTTATGTAATATATCCAGTGAATTCAAATATCTAATAATCTAACAAATATTATTGAGTAGCATGTGAACCCTTTCAAAATAATTCCTACCTATAACTTGAAATATCTGAGGTAGGTTATAACCTCAGCTTTACACCCTAGCCACAAAACTAAATACTGTTATTTGTAAATAATTGAGATTCATTTTTAGGTGTTATATAATCATATACAAGTCAAACGTACGCATGACAATAGGTTTTTAAAACACTACAATGTTTATTCTAGTTTGAAATGTTAAATCTTCATGGAGGATCATTGTAACAGTCAGTCATGATATTTGGGGTTACCCACCAAGATCCAGCTGCAAATTTTCTAGCAGTGGTTCCCTTTCATGCAAGGACCATATTAGGTCTCAGTCTATCTGTTGACAGAGTCTGTTGTAAGGCTACATGATATATTCACTTGTCTTCAGTTCTTCTCGCTATCAGTACCACTGGTCCCTCAGTTTATGCCGAGCATAAAGCATGTTTTGTCCACCGATGACACACACACATTTAGTTTTAAAGTTTTGGATGTTGTATCAAGTAGCTTCAGGGTTGGGGATCTGCGGAATAGGACCGAGACTTCCGAGTCTAAGGGATCATCAAACTTGGAGCGGATATATATCCAGGGCTTAATGAGAAAGTACCACTTAAGCCTTTTCTGAAGTCTAGGAGGTTGAGGTAGATACAACCCTTTTGGGGCATGCTGTTGTTTTTTGGGATAAAGGTTTATCTCTAGATTTTGGTACTTGATCAGCATGAAGTATCATATATTTTTATGTGTTTTTATGTAAATGTGTTTGATATATAAATATGCTATGCCTTTAAGGTTTTTAATGATTTTCGCACTTTTTTCATTTATAAGATCAGCTGTTATGTGGATTTGTATGGTCTGAGGAAGCCTTCTTAGGTGAAGACGCTTACCACGTTGTTCATTGTTCCTGAATAAACCTGTTTTTTTACTACTGTGCTATTGCTTTTTGAATACACTTTATCCTGCTCTGGATTACGTTATTTTTTGGATATTGTTTATGTTCTCCTGCCTTGTTTCGCTCTTGCACCTTATTGTGTTGCATTTTTACATATCCGGATTGTTTGTGCTGCAGAGAGTGTTCACTCCATGCGGAGTGACTTTCGTTGGATTGGTTATTTCTTGTAGAATATCATTTATAACTTGCTTCTCTTCAAAATAAGTTAACAAGTGTCCTTGTGCAAGACAAATTCTGTCTAAAGATCCCCACAATCCAATACTCGTTTCATTCAAAGCTTGATCATAAACTTGACCCTTTGGGAAATCTGTCTAAAATTTAACAAGACTATCAGGTTGAGACCTCTAACATTTTTGAAAATCAAAGAAAAAGGGAGTTTCTAAATACATAAAATTATCACAGAGATAAGTGGGATCTCAACTCTGGTGGTGAGCGTAGCTTATCTAAGGACAGGTAGAAACCAAGATGAAATAAAATGTTCAGAGGGGTATCCTTGAGGGGTAGCCCAGTGGTGACCCAAAGGGGTAGATAAGTCCTGCAGTGTATCCCCTATAGGAGAGGAGCCGATGAGGATGAGTGAATTCTCCAGTCTACCCCAGTGTTCTTTGTTGTCAGGTGGATTTGTGGTAATTAGAAAAGTCAGATATAAGATCGGCAGAGAAAGTCAGTGATAGAAAGAGAAAGAGTAGTACAGAAAAGACACAAATATAAAAAGTTAAGGATGTATTTGTTTCCGATTGTCAATAAATGCATGTCTTCAGCTCTGCAAAGGGTATTTTGATGGCTTCCAAAAATGGGGATCAAAAGGTGGTCAGTTTAGTGCCTAAAGGGTAACCACTGACCCCAGTACTACAAATTTAATTTAACCTGGCATCTTTGCAAATATCTGTGTCTAAGTAGGGCAAGTATTAGCAATTGCAGGGTTCAGTTTGGACATTTCTGATGAGGCCGGCAGCTGACCCCCTCACTTACCACTCCATCCCTCCTTCCATGCTGTATTACTAAGCTTAAGAGTATTTCCAATTAGTTATCAAGAATATATGGTGTTACTGCATATTAAAAACTAAACCAATATAGTTTTAGTTTATATTTTGTCATAAGATGTTAAAATAGATCTAAAATATTGAACTCTTGGATTGCTCCCAGATCTAACATCTCATGTAGATGTTCTTTGTGTTTCACTGTTGCAGTCATCACACTTGAGTTATCCTGCCAGAGGTAGCCCTCGGTCGGCCCGAATACCAGAGGCTTAGTATTTCTGAATCGGTTGCTGTCGCTCCAGGACTGACGTCAGGTTGTCAGTGGTATAAAATAAGGCAGCCGACGCCATTACATTAGTCTTTCTTGCCGAGGAGCCCAAAGCAGAAGCAGTTCGCACGAGTGCTGATCGGCCTCTACCTGATTTTCGTCTCCGAATTGAAGTTGAAGTCTTCTAAAGCTAAGTACCCCATTGGGGATCTTTTTTTCTTGCTCTAACCAGTCAAAAAAAGTTAACAATTGTCTCACCTATGGAAATCAAATACCACACCGAGACTTCCATTCTTACTGCATCACCTGTTTAGGCCCAGACCATGACATCCCTCACTGTCGCTTTTGTGCTTTGTTCAATGCCAGAACTATACGTCATCGGGCCCTTATAGTAGCTAAATATTTTTGCTCTTGATCTCTGTATTCTGAAATAGCTTCAGTAAGCCATCTGACTACTGATATTCCAAAAAAAGTAAGGATAATGACAGAGATAGATCGCACAGGTCCAAAACTGCAGACGACACTTCCGCTAATCTAGTCGCCAGTTCGCCAGTCCTCAGTGAGGCTCTTTTGCAGCCCCTGATGCCTGCTTCTGTGGATTCGCAGGCCACTACTGTGACCCATTTGGAGTCCGGTATGCTGCAAGACTGTTCTTTGACTAAGGATCCTGCGTATGTCCGGAGCCGCTGAGCAGGCACTGGCTTCCAAGGAAGTTCTTTGCACTACTGATACTCTACACAAACCGACGACTTCTTTTGTGTCTTCAGTTCTTTCTAAAACTACCGAGTTTCTAAGGCCCAGGGTACAAACTACGCCTAAAAAAACGACGCCTCAAGCTTAGGCACCTGCTTCCATGCCTCAATCTTAAATGCTTAAAACCCCTTCCAAAAGAAAAGAGACTTGTCCCCAGCAGTTTTTTTCTGACCAGGAGTCCGATGACTCTGAGGTTTCTGAATATGAAGACATGCAACCCCTATCTGCTTATGAGGATTCAGATGCAGAGGAATCCATGCCTTCTGCCTCTCCTCCAGAGGATTTTTCATTTGGTGAGACCCTACATACTTTAAGGGAGCATTTCCATTGGGAATGTCTGGACTATCCTCAGTCCAAAATGAGACTCAGGGAATTCTTAGACTTGCCACAGCACAGACCTTTAGCCATTCCTCCTGTCTTGGATGTTGTGGATGATGACTTTCTGCATTCCAGTTTGACTCCGGACACCCTTCTTCCTGCCCCCAGGAAACCTAACAGGTATTACAGAGTCCCTGACTCTCACAAATTTCTTTTTAAAAATCCTACTGCTGACCCAGAGGTCATCTCCCAAGGACCTAAAGGAATAAAAGCAACCACAGCTAAGAATCCCACCCCCTCAGACAGGGATTCCTGAGCTTTAGACAGATGGGGTAAAAAGTATACACCTTTGCAACTCTTGCTATTAGAGCACTAAATTGTCAGTTCCACATGCTGAAATACCAGCAACATACCATGGAACCCCTCAAGCAAAAAATATCTACCTTTCCTGCTTGTGCAGAAAATAAAGAATTACAGAGCTTATGCATCCTGCAAGCCAAGTTACTAAACACACTTTGGAATGTGGCTTTGATGCCCTAGAAGCATCTTGCAGGGCAGCAGTCACAGGTTCTGTACTTAGAAGTCATGCTTGGCTTAAGAAACAGACCTTGCCAGACCATGTCAAATCTAAACTATTGGATGCACCATTGAACAAAGACAATTTGGCACCAAGGCAGAAGAGGTCTTAAAAAAGATGGAAGAAAAAGCTAAAGCTATGTAGACAGTTAAAGACTTCTTACAGGTCCAGCCCCCGAGGTTCAGTAGGCATTGCCCCTCCAAACATTGGTACTACCTGGCCCCCTCCAGGCCAGCTCAGATAAGACCTAGGGGAAGCAGACCCCCCCAGACAGCAGTCCCAGGGAATGCAGAGATCTAAGCAATGGAGTTACTCCACTTCAAAAACAGGGAGTGCTAACTCACAATGACTTTACACCTCCACACCTTACCTCTGCCCACCTGCTTGTGCCACTAGGAGGAAAACTCTCCTCCCATGCAAAAAACTGGGTCTCTTACCAACGAATGATGGGTTCTCAACATAGTGTCCAAGGGATACAAATTTTATTTCCACACTCTGCCACCCCCAAAAGGGTTCCCAGATCTTCCTCCAAACCAGTGGGCAGAGGCCAAAAACAGGTACATTCCCTGTTCTCCATGAGGGCAATACAGCCTGTTGCTGCAGATCAAATAGGCCAAGGTTTCTATTCCAGACTTTTCCTGGTACCCAGAAAAGAAGGCACCTGGCACCCAATCCTCGATCTATCAGTTCTAAACACCTTCCTGGTGATACCAAAATTCAAAATGCTCACCCTCCAGCAGCTTCTTCCTGTGTTTTCCAAGGATGTTTTGTTAGCCACCGTAGGCCTAAAAGAGGCCTATCTACACATCCCAGTCAGGGATTCTTGCAGGATATATCTACGTGTCATGGCAGGATCTATGCACTTGCAGCTCTCTGCGCTTCCCTTTGGCTTATCCATTGCACCCAGAGTTTTCACAAAATGCCTGGCTCCAGCCATTGATTTTTGCAGACAAAGGAATATTCAAATTTACCCCTACTTAGATGACTGCCTGATTCAGGCAGACAGGAAAAGCTGTAACACCACCTGACCTTTGTAAAAGACCTACTGACCTCCCTGAGGTGTACTATAAACAAAAAGAAATTCAGACTAGTTCCCACTCAAAAAATTGTATTCCTGGGAGCAAGCCTGGACACAGCCTCCCAGATGGCATTCCTTACTCCAGAAAAACAAGCCAGGCTACTTCTCTCAACTAGCCACCAGAACCCAGTTATCTGCAAGGAAAATCCTGCAAACAGCAGGGTTCATGGCCTCCTGCATTCTACTCATTACATATGCCAGACTGCATATGAGGAAACTTCAGTGGTACCCAAAAAGCCTTTGCTGTTAACACTCTCAGCACCTGGAAACTATCATACCTATAATACCCTGTCTAAGGAAAGATTTTCTTTGGTGGGCAGCAGCATGCAACCACAACAAGGGTCTTCCCTTCTCACAACCCCACGCCACCCAGACCCTAACCACAGACACATCAGATTATGCCTGGGGTGCACACCTGGAGAGCAGGTGCATTCAGGGCCATTAGAGCCCAAATCAAATACATCTGCACATCAACCAAAAAGAGTTACTAGCTATCCAGCACACTCTGACAGCTTTCACACCCCTATGCTCCCCGGGGCCTCTAGTTATCAAAACAGACAACACCACAGTGATGTGGTATATCAGCAAGCAGGGAGGAACTCACTCTTATCTTCTCTGCAGGCTCACCATGACCCTTTGGCACAAGGCTTCAATCATGCAAATTCACCTGCTAGCACAATTCCTGCCAGGCTCCCAAAACTCACTGGCAGACAACTTAAGCAGAAACCTGCTAGACCCACACAAGTGGCAGCTAGACCACAGAACCTTCAACCTTGTAACCCAGAAATGGGGCACCCCGAAGGTGGACCTGTTTGCCTCCCACAACAATTACCAGCTCAGCAAATTCTGCACCATGGAACCTCACAGTAAGGCCTGGAAAGTGGATGCTTTATCCTTCCAATCGGTAAACCTCTCGATCTATGCATTTTCCCCTCTACCTGTAATTTCAAGGGTACTGCTCAAAATAAGGGAGGAAAAAACCAAGGCCAATCTTGATTGCCCCAGACTGGTCATGCCAGCATTGGTACCCACTGCTGCGCAGCCTATCAGCCCTGCCACCATGGCACCTACCTCAGATCCCAACACTCCTGACCCAGAAGAATGGAGAATTCATGCATCCACAATTGCAGACCCTGAACCTGGCAGCCTAGCTTATTCCCTGACCTCTCTTCCAGCTGCCAGCCTAAGCAAACAAGTCCTGGATGTTATATGTGAGGCCAGATGCCCCAGCACTAGGAAATCCTATGCTGACAAGTGGAAAAGGTATTGCACCTGGATCCAGGCTAAAGGAGCTGAAACAGCACAGCCCTCCCTACCACTCATCCTGGATTACCTAGCAGACCTACTACACAGAGGACTTTCCTTCTCTTCTATTAAAATTCATGCCTCTGCCATCTCTGCTCATTACAGCACAGAACCACCTCTCTTCTCTCACCCTCTAATCAAACAGTTCCTAGGAGGGGCTAACAATTTAAGGCCACCCAGAAGAGCTCCTACCCCAGCTTGGGACATTAACTTTGTGTTGGAAAAGCTCACACTATCCCCCTTTGAGCCTGCAGCTTCAGCAGAGTTAAAATTCCTCTCTTGGAAAACAGCCTTGCTTCTGGCCATCATTTCAGCTAGAAGAGTTTCAGAGCTACAAGCTCTCATGGCTATAGAGCCCTTCATCATTTTCCATGCTGACAGGGTCTCCCTCAGGACTAACCCAACTTTCATGCCTAAAGTGGTGTCCAGTGTGGCTCTCAACCAATCAATTCATTTGCCCACCTTTTTCCCTAACCCACAAAACAAGGGGAAAAGGATAATGCATTCTCTAGATGTGCACAGACAGCTCAGATTCCACCTGAGTAGGACTAAATCTTTTAGGAAAACTGACCAATTGCTAGTCAGCTTTGCAGCAGGGGCAGAGGGCAAGGCCATATCCAAACAGTCTCCAAATGGATAGCACACTGCATCCATTTCTGCTACAAACACCATGGGAAACCACCCCCTAAGGGGGTCAGAATGCATTCTGTCAGGGCATCCCCCACCTCTGCAGCTTTTCTCAGAGGGGTCCCTACCAGGGACATCCTGGAGGCTACAACATGGATTTTTGTTCATACCTTCACCAAACATTACCACCTGTCTATCTTCTTCAAATCCAGGGCAGGCTTTGCAACCACAGTCTTGCAGGGCATCCTAGCCAGCCCCCAGTCTTATTGACTGCCTCCACCCTTTTCTTCAGCTTTGGGAATCAACCCAAGAGTGATGACTGCAACAGTGATATATTGCAAGCCGCATTTTTATTCTGTTTGCACTTTAAAGTATTATTTTTTAAGTGTTTTTTTTCATTTGTTTAACTATAAAAAGCTACACACCCAAGTGTGATAGCCTATTTTATGTGTTAAAAGTGTTTATTTGCTGTTTTTGACTTAACATTTGAAAAAAAAATCCTATCCTTATACTCGTTTCCCAACTTTTTAGATTTAGTAAAGTCTGGTTTTCAGAGTTTACTGAATTCTGGGCTGTTTGGAAGTTCCTGTGTTGCCCAGACCTTTCTATGATAGAGGGAAGCTTCTCTGTTCATCAGTGAGAGTGGTGAGCTTTGGAACAGCTTATCTGTCGCTGGAGGAGTGGTTTCAACCCAGAAACTGTAGTTTTATTGGCCATTTTGGGCTATTTCTATCCCTTTCATCTTTCTACTTAAAACCCATGTTTGCATGTTTTTGCACTTGTATTACCTCAGCAAGAGCCTGCCTGGGTGTCCTGCAGAGTTCTACAGCAGCAGAGTGTGGAAAGGAGACTTTGAGTGGATTAAGTACCTCGGTTTTGTTTTTTATTGCTTGATATTGCTAGCCGCATTGTTCCAACCACTTTTTTACTAACTTTGCTACTTATCTGAACTGTTTGTTTTCCAAATACTGTTTGCACTTTAAAGTATTCATGTTTTTTTATCTATTTAACTATAAAAGGCTACACACTCAAGTGCGATGGCCTATTTTATGTGTTAAAGGTGTTTATTTGCTGTTTTTGACTTAACATTTGGAAAAAAATCCTATCCCTATACTCATTTCCCACTTTTTAGATCTAGTAAAGTCTGGTTTTCAGAGTTTGCTGAATTCTGGGCTGTTTGTAAGTTCCTGTGTTGCCCAGACTTTTCTAAGATAGAGGGAAGCTTCTCTGTTCATCAGTGAGAGTGGTGAGCTTTGAAACAGCCTATCTGTCACTGGAGGAATGGTTTCAAACCAGAAACTATAGTTTTATTGGCTGTTTTGGACTATTTCTATCCTTTTCATCTTTCTGCGTAAAAAAAACATGTTTGCGCAGTTTTGCGCATCGAGCAGCACCGCTTAGCTAAGATTAAACTATTCCCGGCACCATAAAGTCTTCTCTTCAGTTTTTTTCCCTTGAAACTAGCCAGATTCTTAGTTTTAGCACTTGAATTTGCTTCCTCGTGCTCAGCACTGGTTCAGAACTTGTTGTAAGCACTATATAAGTTATAAACTACTACAGTACTTAACCTTCCTCATTACCTATAGGGCAACAGTTTTTGTATTTATCTTCCTCGTTTGCTTAGTGGAAAACAGGTCTTCTACTTGCTTTCCTCACTTGTCTAGAGGTAAATAGTGTCTATTCAGGCATGTCCAAAGGCCAACTCCCGGTGTTCTCTCCTGTCTACCTGATGAATCTGGGCATCTTGGGGCAATGTAGCAATTACCTCATGTACACCAACAATCCTCTCCTCCTACCACTCAACACTACAACCTGTGAGAGATGCATTTATCTTGCCAAACTGGAGGCAAAGCTCTCTCAGCCCAAGACTGAACTTGTCAGCCAGAAGGAGAAGGCAAACACCCACTCCACACCGCACACATCACATATTCCCAGTACATCTACACCACCAAGACCCACACATAGACACACAAAATCATTCTCAGAGGCTGTCAGTAAGAATCTACCCAAACAACAGAGACCTCCAAAGCAGAAACGCAAGCAACCTCTAGCCCTCACCACAACCTGAAAGACACATAACACACAGACTCAGTGTGCCACTCAACCACTGCCCATAAGGCAAAACTACGTGCCAAACACATTGGTCATAGGTGACTCTATAGTCAGGCACACTGATGTTCCACTCACTAGAATAGACAAGGAGAAGGTTACTCTTAGCTGCCTGTCAGGTGCCAGAATCTGCCACATAACCCACGCACTCAGGTCACTCCACAACAAGTACAGATATGACTCGGTCATTGTCCATGTTGTTGTGAATGACCTGAGATGTACCTCCCTGGATTACATGAAAAGAGACATGGAGGAGCTCTCTGATGTTGTAATCCAGGCAGGTATGACCCTAGCCCTGAATAGCATCCTACCTTCTCCCAGAATGATACCGCAATACAAAGACAAAATGATTGACTTCAACAATTGGCTAAACTTCAGGTGTCATTCAAAGGGGATCCAGTATTTGTCTGCCTGGGATGACATGGTTGACAGGCCACAATGCTTTGCTAGAGATGGCCTCCACCTGTCACCCCTGGGATTCCGGATACTGGCTAAGGTTCTTGCTGCCCCTATAGTGCCTTTTTTTAGGCAAAGCTAAAAAGCAAAGCCAACACCGTAACTGATACAGGCAAGCAAAAACTGAGAATAATGCTACTCAACGCTAGAAGTCTAAACCTCAAAATGCTCTCTCTCGAGGCAATTCTTAAAATGGAGAATGTCGATATCCTTGCAGTGACTGAAACCTGGTTCAAGGCTCCAGAGAGCACCCCTGCATTAGAAGGATATAACTCATACCATACCTTTCAGCTATCCAACCAGGACCGGAACACCAAGGGCGGAGATGTGTCCATATTCATTAAGGGCAACCACACCTCCAGGCTAGTTGCCCAACATAATTCATCCGAAATTATACAAGTGCATCTAACTCTGAGCAAAACTGAAATCCATATTGTAGCTTGCTACAGATCCCCCACCATGCCCCAGGATTCCCACTCCTCTTTTCTTGACATAATAGAGAATATCAGTGGGAAAACTACTCTTGTACTAACTCCTTTCCTCAACGCTTCCTAGAATTTATAAACTCCAATGCCCTGGATCAACTTGTCCACACCCCTACCAGGGGCAAAAATATACTAGACCTAGTACTTACCAACATGAGTGACAGGTGCTCCACACCTGAAGTCAGCTACTCATTTGTCAGATCCAACCATAAAATAATCACCCTAGATATCCACATCCTGCCCCCACCCCCCACTAAGGAAACCACTGTAAAATCCTTCTCCAAAGCCAACTTTGTGCTACTTAAGGCAGAAGTGGCCAATTTCACAACACCCATGCAGATGGACAATACAGTTACCACTGCCAAATCTTATACAAGCACACTCTATAAGCACCTACATGGGTGCATGGATCATGCCATCCCTAACAGAACCAAGATGCAGTCTTCTAAAAAAAAGGAAACCAATCTGGTGGTCTTCTGTTAACAAACTCTACAACAGAAGGAAAAAACTGTTGCAAAAGAGAATAAAATCCCACTAGTGGAGGAGCTCCCTGGTCAGCCTCAGCAAGAAGCTGAGATCTCTCATAAAATCCTCTAAAGCGAACTTTGAAAATAAGATTGCTACTGACTCTAAGGACATCCACAAAGCATTTTACAACTATGTCAAGAATCTCAATGGCAACACCCAGATCTGCTCTGAGCTACAGCACAATGGCACAAAATTCACGGAACCAACTAATATCGCCAACATCCTGGCTGATAGATTTACTGCCAACTTTAACCTCCCTCACCTCCTAAAGGGCTCATATCCATACTGGAAGACTGCAGTGTCCCTGCAATCACAACTGAACAGGTGAAAACTGTGCTATCGAAAGCCAAGAACACAGCATCCATGGGACCGGACAATATCCTTGGCTGCATTCTACATGAGTTTCAGAATGAATTAGCCCCCTGTCTAAGCACCATGTTCTATCATAGCCTCTCAACAGGCTTTGTACCCACTGAATGGTGCACGGCAACAGTTGCACCACTCCACAAAGGGGGAGCCACCACAGACCCCAGGAACTATCGCCCTATTAGTTTGATGAGCCTGATCTGCAAGGCCATGGAGCATATTGTCATGGAACTCATAAACAAGGATATTGGTAACCTCCAAACTCTGGACCCCACCCAATTCGGATTCATGAAGGGTAGATCATGTCTCCTGAACCTGGTCAACTTCTTTGAAACAGTCACCAAAGCTGTGGATGAGGGTAAGGCAGTCCACACAGCCTATCCCGACATCACCAAGGCTTTCGACACAATCACCCATTCCGGTATCATAAATAAACTCACCAAGCTGGGTATAAATCTGTACATCACAAGATGGGTCACCAACTGGCTCACAGGCAGAACCCACACTGTAAACATTGCGGACTTCAAATCTGACTCCAAACCTGTGACAAGTGGAGTACCACAGGGTTCAGTCTGGGGTCCCCTCCTTGTTTGGGATCTACTTTTCTGAAGTACAGGCCAACACAGAGGGCCTCTGGCTGACAAAGTTCACAGATGGCTGCAAATTGGGTGCCATAGACGAGTCCCCAAATGACATGGGCATCCTGCAAAAGGGCCTCACTGAAACTGATGCCTGGTGTCAGAGCCATGGCCTCAAGTTCAACACCAAAAAATGCATTGTCATCCCCTTTGGTAAAAGCCCTGTACCCATGGACTACCACATAGGTAGCAGCCCACTTAGAGACTTTGGGACTCTAGTTGACAGTAGCCTCTCCTTTGATAATCACATCGCCACAGTAGTCAGAAAATCCTTCTATGTAGCACACCTCATCATGAAAGGATTCTCATCCAGGAAAAAAGACGTCATTGTCCCCCTCTACTCGGTTCTCATCAGACCCAGCAAAGAGTACAACTCTCCATTTGGAATGTAGCTTACAAGGCATCTGCAGCAGCTAGAAAGGCCACAAAAATGCCTCACAAAGAGGATTATGGGACTCAAACAGTTAACCTACGCTGACTGCCTCATAAAACTCAGGCTTTACTCCATAGCATATCGCCTACTCCTAGGTGATCTCTGCCTAACATACAAAGCTATGTCAAACCCTGAGCTGCTGGACATGCTACACCTAAAGAAATCCCAATCCCTCAGAGCCACACACTCTAGAGACCTAAACCTCATCACCACAATTAACAGAACATGCTGGAGGGATAGATTCCTGTCTCAGAGACTTCCCATACTCTGGAACAAACTACCTATCTATGTCAAGCAGAGTTCGTCACTAGCACTCTTCAAGAAAAATCTTGATGAGTGGATGAGCAATAGGAAGTTCATCCCAGGCATTACATCAGTGGCCCTGCTACACAGAGGCGCAGGTAAATAGCATCCATAGTGGTGAAAGCCAGGGAAACTTGCTGGCTAGGCTTACATAGTCCCTAGGGCCGATAGCCTAGTACCTACCTATGAACCAAACATGTGTAGAACTAGTGGCCAATGGTATCACACACACTGACCCCACAGAGATAGCAAACCTGCTAGCAGATAGGTTTGGTGAAAATTTCACTCCCCCTATCTCCTCCAAATCTATCACAAACCTTGCCCCAAACATCCCTCTCACCCTACATATCTGAAGAACAGGTCATCAAGGCCTTGTCAAAGGCAAAACAAATTGCCACTATGAGACCAGACGGCATCCCAGGCTGTCTTCTAAACAGGCTAAAATATGAACTAGTATCACCACTAAGTATCCTTTTCAATCATAGTCTAGCCACAGGCTTTCTTCCTGCAGAATGGAGAACAGCAACAGTTATTCCCCTTCACAAAGTTGGCCTAGCAGCAGACCCCGGGGAATTACAGACCCATAAGCCTGACCAGCCGCATCCATAATGCCATGGAACATATATTTATGGGACCTCATAAGTAAAGACATAGGCAACCTCAAAACCCTGGATCCTACCCAAGTTGGCTTTGTCAAGGGCAGATTCTGCCAGTTAAATCTTGTGGATTTTTTTGAAAATGTAACCGGGGTAATTGATGAGGGCAAATCTGTGCACACAGCATAATTCGACTTGGCAAAGACTTTTGACATAATCCCACACTCGAACATTACTGATAAACTTAGCAAACTGAATGTAAACCCCTTCATTGTAAGATGGGTTGCTAAGTGGCTCATAAACTGGACTCACACTTTCAAAGTGGGCAAATCCACATTGACCAGCAGACCTGTTAACAGCGGGGTGCCACATGGGTCAGTACTGGGCCCCTTACTGTTTGGTATAAACTTCTCATAAGTTCAGGTCAAAGCTAAGGGGTTGTGGCTGACCCATTTTTCAGATGACTGTAAACTGGGTGCAATTATTGAATCCCCAAATTATGTCAGTATACTCCAGGAGGGTCTTACGCAGACCAATGACTGGTGTCTTAGTCACAGTTTCAGACTGAATGCAAAGAAATGCATCATCATTCCCTTGACACAAACAATGTCCCTTCACACTATCAGAACAACAACAATTCCCTAAGTATCCACAAAGTGGTAAGGGACTTTAGTTCATAAACTGACCACGACCTTAACTTCGACCACTATGTGTCTACTGTAGCAAGGAAGGCTTTCTATGTAGCACATTTGATTAGTAAAGGCATCACATTGAGAGTAAAAAAGGTTATAACCCAGCTACACTTGGCACCAATACAGCCCATAATTGAGTTTAACACCCCATTTGGCATGTACCATACAAAGCACCTACAGCAATTGGAGAGACCTCAGAGGTTTCTAACAAAGAAGATCAAGGGACTCCAGCACATGCCGTACACAGACTGACTAAAGTCCGTATTACTTTACTCTGTATCATATAGACTTCTTATGGGAGACTTATGTCTGGCTTTTTACATAGCAATCTGAGACCCAAATGGGGCTAAGGCCACTTGTTCCAGGAACCTAAATATGGCCTGAGACTTAAATAGGACATGCTGGATGGACAGATTTATCTTCCAGTGACTGCCATGTCTTTGCAATAGGCTACCTATTCATGTCTAACAGAGCACCTCTATGACACTATTCAAAAGGAACCTGGACAAGTGGATGGAGCACCATAAATTCTTACTGGGAATAGCAACCACAAGCCTCCTGGGCATGGTCAGGCATTACTAAATGTAATCTTGAGTAATAACTAACATTTCTATGGCATTACACTGAGATGAAATGGCTAACTTAAATGACCCACAGGTCGATAGCCTAGTAATCTCCTATGATCCTACAGTTGCTTGCATGGAAAGAATTGCCTTCAGACAAACAACATACAGTCACAATATTTGATAAACTAACCTAACCTCCTACAATGTCATTGTCTTAAAAAATAAACTTTACTGTGTAAAATAATGTAATATACTTGCACATTAGATTTTTTTCCTGAGACGTTTTTTTAATTATGTCCTGAATATTTTAGTTAAATTATATAAATCAGTATCACTACCATGTCTTCTATTACATGTATGGTTATGATTCCAGTATGTTAATATGTATTTGTTGTAGCTTACTGGAATATTTCCGTTCTTAACCTCGTTGCACTTGAGCTCAGTACTTTAGTGTATCGCCATTTCTGATGTCCTGCCTTTTACAACAGTAAGTGTATGCATGATCAAGTTGCAATTTAGTGATGGATCCTTTCATAGCAAATTGATCATATAAGTTGTGATGTTGAGTTATGTTATATTAAGGGGGTGCAGGGCAAATCCTTGTACATAGATGGTGAGCTTAGGGCTCCCCAACAATTGTGAAGGGCTTTAATTTTACATTTATTTTCAGTGAAATAATTAATTTATGTCAACTCAGATAAATGCACAATATCAAGTATAACATTTCTTTGCCTGTTTTCAGAAGGTCATTATAGACAGCAAACTTCCTCAGGATGTTCTTCGTGTTTCACTGCTGCAGTCATCATACTAGTGTTATCTGCCTGCAGGTAGCCCTCAGTCAACCCGAATACCAGAGACTTAGGATTTCTGTGTCGGATGCTGTCACTCCAGGACTGACGTCAGGTCATCAGGGGTATAAAAACAGGCAGCTGACACCATTACATCAGTCTTTCTTGCCGAGGAGCCCGAAGCAGAAGCAGTTCGCAAGTGTCGGTCGGCCGCTACCTGAATTTTCATTTACAAATTTAATAATCATGAAGTCTTCTAAAGCCAAGTACCCCATTGGGGATCCTTTTTTCTTGCTCTAACCGATGTCAGGAAAAGTTAACAATTGTCTTGCCTGTGGAAAGCAAATACCTCACAGAGATTTTCATTCTTACTGTGTCACCTGTTTAGGCCCAGACCATGACATCCCTCGCTGTCGGTTTTGTGCCTTATTTAATTCCCGAACCATTCATCATCGGGCTTTCTGTCACTAAATTCTTTCGCTCTCGATCTCTGTATTCTAAAATGGCTTCAGTAAGCCATCCAACTACTGATGTACCGAAAAAACATAAAGATAAAGACAGACAGACCGCATAGGTCCAAAACTGCCGCTTCCGTTAAGCTAGTCGCCAGTCCGCCTGTGCTCAGTGAGACACTTTTGCAGCCCCTGATGCCTGCTTGACTGGATTTGCAGGCCTCTACTGAGACCCATTCGGAGTCTGGTATGCCACGAGATTCTTCTTCGACTATGGAACCTGCGGATGTCTCCACCTTGGATGGGTCTGGAGCCACTGAGCAGGCACCGGCTTCTGAGGCAATTATTCACTCAACCGATGTTCGACTCAAACTGACAACTTCTTTTTTAACCAAAACTACTGAGTTTCTTAGGCCCAGAGTATGCACTACACCTAGAAAACCGACGACCAAAACACATGCTCCTGCTCCCATGCCACAAAAACAAATGCTTAGAATGGCTGAAGACCTTATTATGCTGATTAGGGGAAGTCAGCCTTCCCCTGCTAAGAGACAAACAGTCCAGTCCCCTTCAGCTTCTACAGACCAGGAGTCCGATGACTCTGAAATTTCTGATTATGAAGACATGCCCTTATCTGCTTATGAGGATTCAGATGCAGAGGAATCCATTCTCTCTGCCTCCCCTCCAGAGGACTTTTCTTTTGGTGAAACCTTGCATACCTTATGAGAGTATTTCCACTGGGAATGCCAAGTCTATCCTCAATCCAAAAAGAGACTCCGAGAATTTCTATAGTTGCCTCAACACAAGCTCTTAGCAGTACCCCCTGTCCTGGATGTTGTGGATGATGTTTTTATGGAATCCAGTTTTACTTCTGACACTTTACCTCTTGCCCTTAGGAAACCAGACAGGTACTACAGAGTACCTGACACTCACAAATTTCTTTTCAAGAATCCTACTGCTGACCCAGAGATCATTTCCCAGGGGCCTAAAGGTATCAAGGCTACTACATCCAAGAATCCCTTTGGATAGGGATTCCAGAGCTTTGGACAGATGGGGTAAGAAGGTATATACCTTTGCAACCCATGCTATTAGGGCATTGAATTGTCAGTTCCACATGCTGAAGTACCAGCAACATATTATGGAACTTATTAAACAAAAAGTGCCAACATTTTCAGACTGTGCAGAAAATAAAGAATTGCTGGAGCTTATGCACTCTGCATGCCAAGTCAGCAAGCATACTTTGCAGTGTGGCTTTGATGCCTTAGAAGCATCTTGCCGGGCAGCTGTCACTGGCTCTGTACTGGGAAGACATGCTTGGCTGAAGGAGCAGACCTTGCCAGACCATGTCAAATAAAAGTTACTAGATGCTCCTTTGAATAAGGACAGTTTGTTTGGCACCAAAGCAGAATAGGTTCTTAGAAAGATGGAAGAAAAAGCTAAGTCTATGCAGACTGTTAAAGAATTCTTACAAGTGCAACCCCCTAGATTAAGTAGGCATTGCCCTTCCAAACTCTGGTCCTTTCCAGCCTGCTCCAAGCATTCTCAAACCAGACCCAGGGGAAACAGACCATCCAGACTAAAGTCTCAGGGTATGCAGAGATCTAAGCAATGGAGTGCCCCCCACTCTTAAATCAGGGAGTGGTAAGCCACCTCCTTATGGAAAAAGCTCACAATGACTTTTTTACTCCACTTGCTTGTGCCCCTAGGAGGAAAACTTGCCTTTCATGCAAAAAACTGGATGTTCATCACTCAGGACCGGTGAGTCCTCAACATTATATCCCAGGGGTACACATTTTATTTCCAATCATTGCCAACCCCAAGCGGGTTTCCAGACCTTCCTCCAAACCAGTGGGCAGAGGCTCAAAACCAAGTACTTTCCCTACTCAACATCAGAGCTATTCAGCCGGTTCCAGTAGAACAGATGGGTCAAGGATTCTACTCCAGACTCTTCCTGGTACCCAGGAAAGAGGGCTCTTGGCACCTAATCCTGGATCTTTCCATTCTCAATGCCTTCTTGGTGGTACTAAAATTCAAAATGCTTACCCTGCAACAGCTTCTTCCTATGCTAGCAAGGATGGGTGGTTAGTCACTCTAGACTTAAAAGAAGCCTATCTGCATATCTCCATAAGGGAATCTTGCAGGAAGTATCTACATTTCATGGCAGGGTATATGCATTATCAGTTCTCTGCACTTCCCTTTGGCTTATCTACTGCACCCAGAGTATTCACAAAATGCCTGGTTCCAGTCATTGCATACTGCAGGCAGAGAAATATCCAAATTTACCCGCACTTGGATGACTGCCTGATTCAGGTGGACAGTCAGGAATGGCTGCTGCAGCACCTGACATTTGTAAAAAACCTACTCACTTCCTTGGAGTACACTTCTTATTCTTCTTTCAGCTGCTCCCATTAGGGGGTCACCACAGCAGATCAACTGTTTCCATTTCTTCCTGTCCTCTGCATCTTGGTCTGTCACACCAACCACCTGCATGTCCTCTCTCACCACATCCATAAACCTTATCTTAGGCCTCCCTCTTTTCCTGTTACCTGGCAGCTTTATCCTTAGCATCTTTTTCCCAATATACTCTGCATCCCTCCTCAGCACATGTCCAAACCAACATAATCTTGCTCTCTGGCTTTGTCTCCAAACCTTCCAACCTGGGCTGACCCTCTAATATACTTATTCCTAATCCTGTCCATCCTCGTCACACCCAGTGCAAATCTTAACATCTTCAACTCTGCCATGTCAAGCTCTGACTCCCACCTTTTTGTCAATGCCACTTTCTCCAACCCATATAACATAGCTGGTCTCACTACCCTCTTGTAGACCTTCCCTTTCACTCTTACTGGTACTCGTCTGTCACAAATCACTCCTAACACTCTTCTCCCCCCACTCCATCCTGCCTGTGCTCTCTTCTTCACCTCTCTTACACACTCACCATTACTCTGAACTGTTGGTCCCAAGTTCTTAAACTCATCCACCTTCACCACCTCTACTCCCTGCATCCTCACCATTCCTCTACCCTTCCTCTCATTCACACACATATATTCTGTCTTAGTCCTGCTGACCTTCATTCCTCTTCTCTCTAGAGCATATCTCCATCTCTCCAGGGTCTCCTCCACCTGTTCCCTACTCTCACTACAGATCACAATGTAATCTGCAAACATCATAGTCCACGGGGACTCCTGTCTGATCTCATCTGTCAACCTGTCCATCACCATTGCAAATGAGAAAGGGCTCAGAGCTGATTCTTGATGTAATCCCACCTCCACCTTAAATGCATCCGTCACTCCCACCGCAGACCTCACTGCTGTCACACTACCCTCGTACATATCCTGTATCACTCTTACATACTTCTCTGACACTCCCGACTTCCTCATACAGTACCACAACTCCTCTCTAGGCACCCTGTCATATGCTTTCTCTAAATCCCCAAAAACACAATGCAACTCCTTCTGCCCTTCTCTGTACTTCTCCATCAACACTCTCAGAGCAAACATCGCATCTGTAGTGCTCTTTCCTGGCATGAAACCATACTGCTGATCACTAATCACCACCTCCCTTCTTAACCTATCTTCCAATACTCTTTCCCATAACTTCATGCTGTGGCTGATCAGTTTAATCCCTCTGTAGTTATTACAGCTCTGCACATCACCCTTATTCTTAAAAATCGGTATCAAAATACCTTTTCTCCATTCCTCAGGCATCCTCTCACTTTCCAAGATTTCATTAAACAATCTAGTTAGAAACTCCACTGCCATTTCACCTAAACACCTCCATGCTTCCACAGGTATGTCATCTGGACCAACAGCCTTTCTGTTCTTCATCCTCTTCATAGCTATCCTTACTTCCTCCTTGCTAATCCACTGCACTTCATGATTCACTATCCATACATCATCCAACCTTCTCTCCCTCTCATTCTCTTCATTCATCAACCCCTCAAAGTACTCTTTCCATCTGCTCAACACACTCTCCTCGCTTGTGACTACGTTTCCCTCATTATCCTTTATCACCCTTACCTGCTGCACATCTTTACTAGCTCAGTCCCTCTGTCTAGCCAATCGGTACAGGTCCTTTTCTCCCACCTTAGTGTCCAACCTTTTATACAACTCTTCATACACCTTATCCTTAGCCTTTGCCACCTCTCTCTGTGCCATGCACCTCATCTCCTTATACTCTTGTCTACTTTCTTCATCTCTTTGACAATCCCACTTCTTCTTCGCCAACCTCTTTCTTTGTATACTCTCCTGTACTTCTTCATTCCACCACCAGGTCTCCTTGTCCTCCTTCCTCTTTCCAGATGTCACACCAAGCACCTTTCTAGCCATCTCTCTAACTAGCTCTGCTGAAGTTACCCAGCTATTCGGTAACTCTTCACTGCCACCCAGTGCCTGTCTTAACTCTTCCCTGAACATCACCTCACAATTACCCTTTTTCAATTTCCACCATTTGATCCTTGGTGCTGCCCTCACACTCATCATCCTCTTCTTGATCACCAGTGTCATCCTACAAACCACCATCCTATGCTGCCTAACTACATTTTCCCCTGCCACCACTTTACAGTCTCCAATCTTCTTCAGACTGGCCCTTCTACATAAGATATAATCCACCTGTGTGCATCTTCCTCCACTCTTGTATGTCACCCTATGCTCCTCCCTCTTGTTAAAATACGTATTCATCACAGCCATGTCCATCCTTTTCGCAAAATCCACTACCATCTGACCTTCTGCATTCCTTTGCTTAACACCATACCTACCCATCACTTCCTCATCCCCTGTGTTCCGTTCACCAACATGCCCATTGAAATCTGCTCCAATCACCAGTCTCTCACCCTTGGGCACAGTCATCATCACTTCATCCAACTCACTCCAAAATGTTTCTTTCTCATCCATCGCACACCCAACTTGTGGAGCATATGCACTAACAACATTCATCATTACACCATCAATTTCCAGCTTCATAAACATCACTCTATCCAACACTCTTTTCACCTCCAAAACACTCTTAGCATACTGTTCCTTCAGGATAATGCCTACGCCATTTCTCCTCCCATCCACACCATGATAAAACAGTTTGAAACCGCCTCTGATACACCTAGCCTTGCTCCCCTTCCATCTGGTCTCTTGCACACACAATATACCAACCTTCCTTTGGTCCATTGTATCAGCTAGCTCTCTCCCTATACCAGTCATACTGCCAACATTCAAAGTTCTGACCCTCACTATCACAGTCCTAGCCTTTACCTGCCTTTGGGCATGCCTTTCCCCTCTTCTCCTCCTTTGGCCAACAGTGGCCCAATTTCTGCCAGCACCCTGTTGGCCAACAGTAAAAGAAATCAAAACTGGTACTCAGTCAAAAGATTGTAAGCGTGGACACAATTTCCCAGAAGGCATTACTCACCTCAGAAAAACAAGTCTGTCTGACAGACTACTTCAAATAAATAGCCACCAGAACCCAATATATCTGCAAGAAAATTACTGCAATCCCTAGGGTTCATGGCCTTATGTATACTGCTGATTCCATATGCAAGACTGCATATGAGGAAACTCTAATGGTACTTAAAAAGTCTTTGGTGCCAACATTCTCAGGACCTGGAAACAGTCACTCCTATCATACCCTGTCTAAGGACAGAGTTCCTCTGGTGGGCAGAAGCATGCAACCACAACAAGGGACTGCCATTTACTCAACCCCAAGCCACCCAGACCCTAACCACAGATGCATCAGACTATGCCTGGGGGGCACACATGGACAGAAAATGTTTTCAGGGCCAATGGAGCCCAAGTCAAATTCATCTGCACATTAACCAAAAAGAGATGCTAGCTGTACAGAATGCCCTAACAGCTTTCAGATCCCTAATCTTTCCAGGACAACTGCTAATAAAAACAGACAACACCACAGTTATGTGGTACATCAACAAGCAGGGAGGAACCCATTCCCTACCCACTCTGCATGCTAGCCATAGTCCTGTGGAACACGGCCTTGGGCATTCAAGTCCATCTGCAAGCTCAATTTCTGCCAGGCAAACAAAACTTACTGGCAGACGACTTAAGCAGAAATCTCCTAGACCCACATGACTGGCAATTGGAGCACAGCACCTTCAACTTTCTGATTCAGAAATGGGGGACCCCAGAAGTGGATCTCTTTGCCTCCTCCTACAACCACCAGCTCAGCAAATTCTGCACCAGGTATCCTCACAGCAGGGCCTGGAAAGTGGATGCCCTATCTTTTCAGTGGGTAAATGTCTCAATCTATGCCTTTCCCCCTCTGCCCCTCCTTTCAAGAGTATTACTCAAGATAAAGCAGGACAGACCAAGGACAATGCTGATTGCCCCAGACTGACCATGCCAGCACTGGTACCCAGTCCTGCGCAGCCTGACATCGGTGCCACCCTGACACCTACACCAGAATCCAACCCTCCTCTCTCAGCAGGAGGGACAGATTCCGCATCCACAACTGCAAACCCTAAATCTTGCAAACTGGCTTATTCATTGAATTCTCCCCCAGCAACCTTAAGCAAACAGGTGCTGGACGTCACTCTTGAAGCCAGAAGACCCAGTACAAGAAAATCCTTTGCTGATAAGTGGAAAAGGTTCTGCTCATGGATTCAGTCTAAAGGAGAGGATACAACACTGCCCTCTCTGCCTCTTATCCTGGATTACCTAGCAGATCTACTCCACAAAGGCCTGTCCTTCTCCATTAAGATACATGCCTCAGCCATTTCTGCTCATTACAGCACTGAGCCACCTCTATTCTCGCTCCCTCTTATCAAACCATTCCTGAGAGGGGCAAACAACTTAAGGCCACCAAGAAGAGCACCCACCCCTGCTTGGGACCTTAAATTTGTACTGGAAAAGCTCACGCTTCCCCCTTTGAACCTGCTGCATCAGCAGAGTTAAAATTCCTCTCTTGGAAAACAGCCTTGCTTCTAGCCATCATTTCATCTAGAAGAGTGTCTGAGCTACAAGCACTCATGGCTGTGGAACCCTTCATTATTTTCCATACTGACAGGGTTTCCCTCAGGACTAACCCTTCCTTTATGCCCAAAGTGGTGTCCAGTGTGGCTGTCAATCAGTCCATCCATTTGCCAACTTTCTTCCCTAATCCTCAAAATAAAGGGGAAAGGATCCTGCATTCTTTGCACGTGCACAGACAGCTCAGATTCTACCTTGATAGGACTAAGCCCTTCAGAAAATCTGACCAGTTACTAGTCAGCTTTGCAACAGGGGCAAAGGGCAAAGTCATTTCAAAACAAACCATTTCCAAATGGATAGCACACTGCATCCGTTTCTGCTACAAGCACCATGGGAAGCCAACCCCGCAGTGGGTCAAAACACATTCCACTAGGGCAACATCTTCCTCTACGGCATTTCTCAGGGGAGTCCCTACCAGGGATATCCTGGAGGCTGCTACCTGGAGTTCTGTACACACCTTCACCACCTGCCTATCTTTTCCAATTACAGGGCAGGCTTTGCTACAGCAGTCTTGCAAGGCATACTTGCCAGCCTTTACTCTTCTTGACTGCTTCCACCCTTCTTCAGCTTTGGGAATTAACCCAAGTGTGATGACTGCAACAATGAAACACAAAGAACATAGTACAGTTGTGCACACTTACCATAAATGTAGATGTTCGAGTATATTCACTTTTGCAGTCCTGGTTTCCCTCCCTCCCTCCAGCCCCCTGGTTTTCTCTCTCTCTCTCTCTCTCTATATATATATATATATATATATATATATATATATATATATATATATATATATATATATATCCTATCTATGGCTATTACTAACCCCTTCTGGGGTATTGGTATTTACTTTTTACTGGTGTTGTTTTCCCCACCATAACCTAGCTCTCTATTTGGGGGGCTCCTGACATTTGGGGCAAGAAAAACTGATGTAATGGCATCGGATGCCTGTTTTTATACCCCTGACAACCTGACGTCAGTCCTGGAGTGACAGCATCTGACGCAGAAATACTAAGTCTCTGGTATTCAGGCTGACTGAGGGCTACTGCAGGCAGATAACCCTAGTGTGATGACTGCAACAGTGAATACACTCGAACATCTACATTTATGGTAAGTGTACACAACTGTGCTTTCTCTCAAAACATAATGCATATTTCTGTGTTGGGAGAGTCTCCATGTTGGTTAATGTTTCTTAAACAGTAAATGAAGCCTACAGTTGCATTGTCCACCTGTTACAGTTCATAGTAAAAGTACTGCCCAGGGCAAGTATAAGTCCCTCTAACTTGCAGAGATTTGCTTTGGTTATTTTTTCAGAGCATCTCCCGTGTGAATTCTGCATTTATTTAGTAAATTCCATTTTCTAAACACACTGCTGTTTCTTGTTGTTCTAAGTTTTTGCATTTCATTTCCAGCACGTCTTAAAATAAGACTGCCTTGCAGAAAGCATTCTGTATATAGCAGCAACTCAGTTAAGCACAGTCTTTACCTCAAAGAACTCAAGTCAGCATGTCTGTAACCACAAAAAAGAAATAGTAGCAGTTCACTGCAGATGGTGTATGTTTTTGAATGCATGATGCTGCTGTTTACTGCATCCATCCACTGCAGATATGCATAAGCTTTTGAAGTCCCACACATTTCCTGCTTACTCACCTACACAGACAAATTTCTTAGAAATGCTTGTGGTTTAATATTAGACCTGTACATACAGTTAAATAAAATGGAGAGTTGTACTGAGCAGTATTTTTAAACCGGACCTCACTGCAATAAATGGCTATCCTGTATAGAATGTGCATCCTGTAGGAACATGAAGACAAGGTCCCTCCTTACTGTGTTGGTAACTTCCTGAATTACCATGGAACACATTGTACATGTTGCTTTGGAGGAACAATTACTAATTCTGCAGTATTTCTGTTATCAGCCTATCTGATGCAAGTAACATCTGCTTATTGAAGGATGACTACAACGTTGTTTGTTAATTTAGTTGTAATACATTACAGCCAGCTCTGTGCTGCAGAAGGATAAATGTGTCAACCAGACAGCTTGGGACAGGCTGGTAACCCAAAAGCTACAGGTGTCAGCAAAGGAGCACGGGAGTGAATTGCTGACATGGGCACACCCATCCTGGGAGGTAAAGTATGTTCTCACATGTTGCTGTACTGACGCCTGCAGGACAGAGGGATATGCAGCATATGGGCTGGGGGATCTAGGGCGTTTGCTCGAATGATCAAACGTCCGAATCCATAATAACCAAACACATTTTGAAAAAGCGCTTTCGTTAAAGCGTGTTACCAAAAAAAAAAACACTACATTAACATTTTAGCGGGGGGCTTCACCCCCCTGCAGCCCCCATTTTAATATTCTCCCTCTGAGACCGCACTACAGTGGGAAAAAGGGAACTTTCCCTTACCCGCACCATAGTACAGCCTCGGCAACAGGCATACTTACGCAAAAGTGCTTCTTTGGTGAAAAGCACTTTTGTGTAAGTATGCCCGGCCGTTTGGGTTTCGGTCGTTTGCTCATTCGAGCATTCCTCTACATAATCACATTCAGAAGGTAGCCTTCATTGTACATGTATAAGCATGTGTACATGTGCTGGAAAAGGTATATTAGGCCCTCATATTTCCCACTACACAGACATGGGGGAGATAGGCTAGAAAGGAGGAAAGAAAATACCTCATAGATGCTTTGGGGACAGGCACACTATGAATGTCTGTTGTTATGATGACTTGAAATAAATGAGTTTGCTGACAGTGGCTGAGCTAGGTGGTCAGTGTTCAGCTGGAAAAAAAATTCAAAAAGATTCCAACGGGCTCTATGTGAGAATATGTCGTCTAGTGGTTAACAACTAGGGTTGGCTTCTGTGTGTAACCTGCATCTTATAAGCCAACAAGAGTGTTATTGGACTCCCAGGCTAAGCATTTTTTTCTTTTCTCAGCAGCACCAGAGATGAAAATTGTTCAAACCTCTATGCTGAAGTCATGACCCCAGTTAATGGGGATACTGCATACTAGCTGAACTTAATGGATTTCTCAAAACTCTGATCAGCTAACCACTACAGACTCTGCTTTTCTCAAATGTAACTAACCAGTGCCAATGCATAAATTAAACATGTTTTTATTAACTTAGTTTTAGAGATAACGTATAAAGTACAGTGCACTGTCTGGGACTAGATGTTGCCTACAGTTTTCTGAAATACTTCACAGTGTCTGAGCCATAAAGCTATTAGCCCAAGTTGGAGCATCTTGTATCAACTTATTCCAGTGTTTAACTGCTAAATTGTTTACAAAGTAGATGACAGTCAGATGAGTGCTAAACAAGTTAGGAAAACAACTAAATAGGTTCATAGGTAAGTACTAGGCTATCAGCCCAAGGGCCTAAGTAAGCCTAGCCAACAAAGTTCCCTGGCTTATGCCACCCAAGAAGGTTATTTTCCTATGCCCCTGTCGAGGAGAGCCACAGAAGTGACCCCAGGGTGTATTTCCTATTTCCCATCCACTCATCAAGATTTTTCTTGAAGAGTGCTAATGAGGAACTTTGCTTGACATAGATGGGTAGCTTGTTCCAGACTATGGGAAGTCTCTGGGACAGGAATCTATCCCTCCACCATGTCCTGTTTATTGTGGTGACAAGGTTTAGGTCCCTAGAGCGTGTAGCTCGGAGGGATTGGGATTTCTTTAGGTGTAACATGTCCAACAGCTCTGGGTTTGACATAGGTTTGTATGTTAGGCAGAGATCACCTTGGAGTAGGAGATATGCTACGGAGTAAAGCTGGAGTTTTTTGAGACGGTCAGTGTAGGACATCTGTTTGAGGTCAGTAATCTTTGTGAGGTACTTCTGTGGCCTTTCCAGCTCCTGCAGATGTCTTGTGAGGTACATTCCAAAAGGGGTGTTGTACTCTATAATGGGTCTAATGAGTGTGGAATAGAGGGGAACAATGACCTCTTTTTTCCTGGATGAGAAACCTTTTGTGACCAGCTCTATTAAAAAGCTTATCATTGAACACTGATAGTGGATGTAACTGTGAAATGTCAAGACAGCCTATTGTAGAATTCACAAAAGTTTAATTGAAGTTGTTGTCACATAAGGGTGCTTTGTGGCTAGGTGTTGTGTGAAAATTGAAGTACGCCTTTATGAATCTTACCCAGTGTCAAACGGTAGCAGAATTAAAACCAGAAAGGTGAATAGTAGTGATTAACTGTATTCAATGAGGCTGTCTGGCATCTCCATGCTTATTATGGTTTGGAATCTTTCCCTAAACTATGACAAAGATGTAAACTTTCAAAAAAAAAAAAACTTGGCTGCACACTAGTTACTTTTTTTTATTTTTATTTTTGTTTAAGCAGCCTTGGCCATTAGTAGCTCTTGTTATATTTTATAGCTACTGCTGTGACTAAATACATGGTCATAGGAATTTGTTACCTACCTTGTAAAAGAACACCTGATACTTCATCCATAGGCCCTAAGCAGGGATTGCTTAATCCTACAGAATACCTTGGCTACTAAATTTCTGATGGCCAAAATCTAATCAAAGTTCCTTGAATTTAAATTCTCTTCCATTTGCATATTTAAGATTAGAAATATGAGTGTGATAAGACAGACAAAGCTGTAAAGCAGTGTATACTAGAAACAGTCTCCAGGAGCCTAGTGTCTTTGGAGGACATTTGCCTTGCTTGAAGACAATACTTTAAGCCACTTCTGAGACCATGGACATTTACCTTGTTTGGCCTCAAGTTAATTTGCTTCTGTCACCTACACACCTCTCAACCTCTTAAAAATCTGGACAAAGACTAAAATAAGGGGGGACAAAGACCCAAAATAGAGACATATTTTATGCTTTATTTTTGAAAAAAAAGCAGGAAAGTTTGCTGATTAGTTAGAAAAAGCATGTTCTAAAATTTCAGGAACTGCTCTCTTTACACATTTAAACTTAAATTTTCTATAATTCCGCTATTTCTGTTAATGTTTTTACTGATTTATGCAACTCTTTATATAAATTAATAAAAATATGAATAAATTAATATGTAGAATATGTAGCAATGTAACTGCATAGTATTATGCAATAGTTATGCTCATGCCTTTCAGTGATTTCTGTAAAAGAAATAGTTACACAGAAGAGTAGCAGTGAACTGACCACACCATAGTGCAATTTCTTGTTACATAGAAACATTAGCACAAGTTTACGCATCATAATGTATAACTTTATCATGCATTTAATAGTAAGCCAAATGGTAAAATATAAAACAGTATTTTGTATTGTAAGTAGGAAGATGTATACAGTAACCATCCTTTTAGAAGTGTTACATTACCTGCCTTATATAGTGTAATCCTAATATTTGTATTGATTATTTGTTTGTAGAGCTTTCCCGGTTTGTCTGTGTGTATGTACATTACTGTATCAGAAATAAAGGAAATGTTAGGTTTAACTTCCCAGCTGTTCAGCCTGTAGTCACTACAAATTAATCCTTCTTTCTGTACTGTTTGCTCATCTTTTATACTGTCAAATTTGTTTGTTCAACCTGGGCAGAATATGAAAGTGCAATTTGGTAAACTGCTGATTCACACACTTAAGTTTTCCAAACCAGGCTTGATAATGAACAGTTAGGTCTGGTGTAGGGTGTACAAAGCTCCCCTACACTAATACTCATTAAATGCAAGTATTTGAAAAAGTTTAGTCAATGAAGGAAGTTTGGGGAGTTTTTAGTGACACAAAAGATGATTGCTGCCACATCACTGAAATCTTACGAGTCCTATTCACACTTCACATTGTTTTAACTCTGAAACCTATCTGTCATTTGCATACACACACAAACACGCATGCTCACACACACACACACACACACACACACACGCATGCTCACACACACACACACACACACACACACACACACACACACACACACACACACACACACACAAACCCCCCCCCCAAGTGAAGGTCTACCCAGTACAGCAGTGCACCTGTGTTAAAACTGACATTCTTCCCTCCATCTCTCAGACAGAAAAAAAACGTGATGTGCTTCACACAACTCAGAAATTAAAGGCTGTGCTGTAGTCTTTGGCCTCAAGCCACATTGGCCAAATTTACAAAGGTGGAGTGATGCACAGACAACAGATGCATGGTGGCATATCATTCTGCAACAGTGCTTGTACTGTACAACCTGCAATCCAAAGTTACATACATTGTTATTACTGAGTGCAGGACAATGACTAAAGTGATGAGCAAAACATTGTACTGGGGATATGTCCTTATTAACAGGTGGGTTTGCAGATTCTGTAGCTGTTCTTACTCTATAGAAGCTAAGGTATGATATCAAAGGTAACTTTTGTGTAGGAGATTAGTGTGCATTAAATCATGGACTCAAAATGTCAGCAGTCCTCAAGGCCTCATAATACCCCTGGGCAATTTAACTCCCATCCTTCTGGGCATTATTGTGTATTTATATCATGTCAAACCATAGAATATGCAATAATGTGGAGAACTGATCAAAAATTGACCCTTTGCTGTCTCACCCCAGGTTGCATCTTGCAACAACAGCAAACATCAACACAAAGTGAATGATAAAATGTAGCAATAATACAGAGATATCAACTTTAAGGAAAAAAATATTTGGCAGAGCAAAAAAATGTACGAGTGGAATAAAATTAAGGTAATTTAATTACACAGTAATATTTAAGGATAAAGGAATGTTTTAAATTTCTGGCACAGAGATTTTGCTGCCTGCATGCAAGAAGGGCTTGTACATTTATATGTAACAGGAGCAGCCTTAACAGTGTATTCTTAGAAAATGTCATTGTCCCAGTGATTTCCTTTGGCATGCAATTGTCCCATGTTTGAATTTCCTGACAGCCTTGTAGTTATCTAAGGAGGTCTCAAATGCATGCAAAGAAGGAACACTCTTACCTTAATGGAAGCGCTTCCAAAATGAGGAAGGTATTTGGGAGGTAAAGTGGCGTGTAGTCTTTGTCACTGATAACCTTGTTGAAACTAAGCTAGTACTGCAGGTTTTCCTACTGTCATATGACTTCATTTGCACAGTAAATGATCTTCATACTTGTGATTACAAACTTTTTTGGTAAAGACTACACCTTTGCAAGATGGTTAGTTTGTTTAGCGAAGCATGTACTAAAGGCTGCAGTTTATGACAGCATAGGAGTTAACTTTCCTTGTTAAAAAGGCAGCATAACTGTCTTAGATCCGTGATAGGTCCTGTCCCCTTCTCCTGGTAAATTATCAAAAGGCACTGTCATTCTTGAGCTCTATAGTTTGAAAGCATGAGCATACAACTAAAGTGAACCTCCTTACGAGGAACGTGCCTCATTTGTGGTCTTAAAAAGTTCATGTTCCTCGAAGTTCCACATTGAAAGGGTCTGTCACATTCAGTGTTAGGAATTTTTTAACTGATATCCATGGTAAATAGAAATGAATCATATTCATTAATTTAAAGATATTTTTATAACTAAACCCAACATATTTTGACCATCCTATGACCTTCCTAGTTGAAGTTGATAGTAAGCTGTTAGTGTGTGTTCCACATTTTGCCCATTTGTTCCACATTATGAGGTCTAGTATTCCTCAGTTTGTAGATGGAAGGTTGAGAGCTATGCACATGAGTGTCCCACTTCCACAAATTTGGGAGATAGATAGAATTATACCATTAGAGCAAACTTTTAAAATTAGAATTTTTTCTAGAACTCATAAAATTTTAATATCTGTATCGACTTTGTTGCACAGTACCATGGCTTCAGTCTTCTAAATGCCATGTTGGTGAATCTTGACTTACCTTTTTCAAGTTTCATTCCCAAAATCCTAAAAAATAATTCTAGTTTTTGGTGTGAAATTTAATCCCAGTTTTAAGTGTTGTTAGTCTATATTCAGAGTGTCCTCCTTTGGACATTTTATTAGGTACGGTGACATAAGGCATGTCACACTGAACTGAACACCCATTTTCTACTGAACTGTGTTTGCTTTGTGTTGTCCATATTGCTTATAGTTAAACCTTCACATTAAGCTTTTGTGAAATAAAACATGTTATAAATTCATAAGCTTTCACACCATGTAGCATTTCTGAAAATGTAAAAAACTGTGCCAAGGATTCTGAATTTGGTATGGCTCAGTAAAGTTTGCTAGCAAATCAAAATTTCACTACAACAAAGTCTCATTTACCAAGCTATCTTTCAAAAAATGATTTTTTACTTTTCTTCAAAAGGCATCACATGAAATATTGTTATTTCTGATGGAAGCTTCACATGGCTTCACCTCTGGAGAAATTTGTAGGAAATAGCACCAGAGGATATCACATTAATTTTGATATCTTTTACCACAACATTCTTTGACAGAACACAGATTAAATTCCAGTCTGAAGGTTTATTTCCAAGAAACTTAGATAAATCTTGGCATATGGTAGAAAAGTGGATCTAGCAGTTTGTTGTGGGGTGGGGGGCTTGAATAGTGCTAGTTTACATGCAAAACGTTACCTTAGAGTAGAAAATGGAATTAAACATTAAGACAGTGCTGGATCCGTGAAGTATTGGGATTGAATCCCTGATGATTTGACTTGCACCACAGGAATTACAGGAGCTAGTGTTCGGGAGAAGAATGTTGAGGCATATGCCTGCTAACCCCAGTCAGAGAGGAGAGGAGGAGAGGGGAAGGGACATCTCCATTTCACACCTCGTTGCAACACTTAATACAGTTAACCATGTCAATTTTCTCTTTTATCTTATACATTTTAGAGACAATTCAAAGTTCACTTTTAACATTTAATCACAACATGCTCTCTGAAAGATATGCTCATTTTGAAAGCACGTAATAGAAGTTGAAATGCAGTAGAATCTTGAAGTTTGGATATTTAAGGTGCTGAAGCATCATTTTCCTTCTTGACATAAGTAGTGTATATAATATTTTCAGACCGGTTGTCATGTTGTTGTATACATTTTATACTAGGTATCTTGAACAAGGTTGTACTTGTAAACTCAAAATTTTAAAACTGAAATGAAGACTTTGAAACAAATGGTTTGTTAGTGTGCCACAGCAAGATTTCTGTTTTTCTTTATAATCCTCATATTATTTTTACTTATTTAATTACTTACTTATTACATTTGTTGACCGGAAAAGTCCAGCTGGGTGCAGAGTCCCCTTTTCAGTGGAAGCCCAAGGAGAAAAGCTGCAAATCATACATATTAGGTACAAATTTCTACATAGTATAGAAAAAAATAACATTTTACAAGTGTATACATGGGCTTGTAAATAAAGACATTTAGAAAAGTAATTCAATATTATTTTGAAAAGCCTACATAGTAATGGAGTCATTGCAGATAATACAGTAAGGCACAGATACAGATTATTGTTTTAAATAAAGGAAGGTGATGAACATAATTCAATATACAGACATACATTTCAGTGGGCCAGTAACTTTATATACTTCAGTAAGCAGTTTCATAATAAAGACATAAAATAAACAACGTTTCAGACAAGCAGCCCTGTTTCATGCTATAGTTTGCTTTTGCCAGTCAGCTGCTGGTGTAGTACACTAAAGCCTTATTGAAGAAGAAGGACTAGAAGTGACTGAAAGTGTGAAGAAGGAGCAGATGGAGGGGAAAATAAGATTCTGTTGGTGAACGTAAGAAGGATGAAGTGAGCTGGAAAGTAGGGGGCAGTAGTCTGTTATGGCACGCTAGTGAGAATATAGAGAATAAGGATTGTGAGAAAGAGATGCCAGGGAAGTAGCTGAAGAGTAGGAAGAAGTGTGGGATTATCTATTAATCTAGGTGTACTTATCCAGGGATTATCTCTTAATCTAGGTGTACTTATCCGGGGTTAGTGCTAGGGCAGAGCCAGGAATTCTGCAGTTGTGACTTGAGCTTCTGTTTAAGATATTTAAGCTAGCTAGTGGGGTGCTGAAGAACTGATCACATAATCTAAGATTGGGAGTTCCATTTTCTTTATAAGGACTAAGACTGAGGGCATAGCACAGTATCCATATTTTTCCCAGGCTACCAAAGACCCCCCCCCCCCTTACCCGCAATGTCGTGCAAACTAGGACCCTTCTCCATATTTGTTTTGTCATGTGTAAAAGTTGGTGAAATGTATAAAAAGCCGCAGGCTACTGTTTTGCATGTTCTAATAGTTTGTTCTTTAGAGACACATGTTTGACAATTATTTCCTTTTTCAGTTTGTCATTCCCGATACTGCTGTCTACTGATTGTGCATCAATATGATCCATTTTTTTTGCTTAAAATTTAATTTCATCTCACAGTTCCTTCCCACATCCTAGAACTTGCACTATTTTTCTTAATATTTCTGTAGTGAAAAGTTAGATGTGCAGATTTTTTCTTAACTGCAAATTGCCTGGTTAGATATGCTGTCTGGTGTTTGGACATCTCTTTTTCTCACAGAACAGTTTTTTAACAATTTCATTAATTCTTGAGTTGATTTTTGAAGTGTGCTTGTTTATTTATTTTTATTTATTTATTTTTAAGTATTTGCCCAATACTTCCCTGGGAATTTTTTCATAGTCTTGTTGTCAGTACAGACAATAAAAGAGTCTTGAGAATTTAGAAAGTGTACATTGGGGGCACACAATCCTTGCTCAACACAAGCATTCTCTGTGTTTTACATGTTTGAAGAAACCAGTTTTCAGGAATACTGTGATACCTGTGCTGTGTTCAAGTCTTCTGTAATTAAGGAAAGGTGTAATTGACTAGAAATGACTAGTCCTGTACAGGGTACTGTTTCGTCTTTTTAGGGAAATCCCCCTGTGCACCTAATTGTTCTCATTAAAACCACAGATGTTACTGAAGAAGTACATGCTCAGCTTTGCAAGAACCCACAGGTCTATAGAGTCCTCAGCCTTGGTACTAAATCAGATGGTTATGGTGGTTTCCCCAAGAGCCCCCCCCCCCCCACCTGTTCAGGCAGTGTGTCACCTGTTGCTACTGAACTCAGGCTCATTTCCCTGATCCAGTTCCTAAGGTGCATTCAGCTTTTCTGAGTATGAAAAATATGTAGTCTCAGACCTCAACACCCCCCCCCCCAGAAAACATCTAAGTGAGAAGAACACCTTTATTTCCTGATTTATTTTCCGTCACTTGCCCAGGTTCTCCTCACAAGGCCCTGTCAGGAATTGGTTTTAGTGATACCTTCAATTTACCTACTATTCTGGGCTTAACATTAATGGGCCTGTCAAAGTTGACTGTGCTTTTAGGTTGATCCTTTGATAGTAGGACCTGGGATTGACCACTCAGTAACACTCCATTCTGGTGACCATGATGCAGGCATGGTCACCAGGATGAAGACCATGATGCAAGCATCCCTGTTCACACCTCCCTCAACAATGACACTCATCTCAGTCCCAAGCCCAGGACTGCATATGTCTACATTCTCTGCTATTTACCCCCCTACTATGCAGGGCAAAATGCCTAGAACACTTTGTCAGGCCCCAGGCCCAACCCTTTGCCAGGATGCTCTCATTTTGTTTGGCAGTATCAATGCTGTTCTTCAGAGCCACCCCTCAAGGTTCAGGAAGGAATGAAGGAAGGCAAGTTGTAATAGGAAACACACTGACTCTCCACTAGAGTCCCCTACCTCACATATATGAAGTAAGGAAACAATCCCCCCCAGCCTGACCAGATGACAAGTTAGTGTAGATTGACTGACATGCTTAAAGGTTGGTTGGGCCCAAGATATCCCTTACTCACCAGAACACATCCTGCAGGGGACCATTCAGTCCCCTAAGATTTCATCTAGTTCCCCTCAACCTCTGGCTGTGGCTCCTGCCCCAAAGAGGCCTGATAAGATCCTCTGACCTCCTAAGGACTGAACATGATGGACACAGAGTCCAAAGGTGGATTGCATAGTCAGTGCTACTATAAAAAAAGCTTATAACCTCAGATCTCAGCTACTTATTCACTGAATAAGGCATCTTGAGCAATGGACAAATTAGTGAAGCATGTTTACGCATCCTGTACTCTGTCTTTGGGGGGTAGTAAACTTACATGTCTCATATGCTGTGCTTCAAAGGAGATCTTGTAGTAAACCCAATTGATCACAGGATAATCTGCCAGATGGGAACCTAAAGATCAAAATGAACTTAAAATGTCAGTCTTTGTGGCTGTTTCCAACATAACCATGTGCTCTGCCCTTTTTTGTGGATAGTTCAGCATAGATAGCAGGCAGTGGTCTCACTATACATTGACATGCTTGGCTTTGCCATATTCCTAGTTGTCAGTTGCCTTTTTGACGGAACCTTGGTTTTTGGCCGTATAGTAAAACAGTCAAAGCCAAATTAGAGAAACAAGAGCTGGGCAAAACCCTCACAGCTTGTGCTATCACAGTTCTCCAGTGAACATTCTCGCAAATGCAATGAAGCCCATGTCAGCTCTGGTTCAGGTACAACCAACAGTAGATCAACTGCGGAGGTTATGGAAAGTTCTACAGATATCACTTCACCTTCCATTAAGGTCATCAACCCAGGAGTAACAAGAATTGCCAAAACAAACAGGTGCCAAGGATTTCAGCTGGGAGCAGTTTGTTCTCTGGGACCTTGTCTGACTGTCCCACTATAGAGGCAGTCAGTGGGGTTTACCTGTCCTTCCACTTGTTGACATGGGAGGCAATAACATAAGACAAGTGAATGAAAGTCATTATATCCAGAGGTTGCACTGTACCATTTCTCTCCCTTCATCAGCTGCAGAACCTTCCTCTACCAGTCTACCCATCCCATCAGAAATCTTTGCCAAGAAAATAATTGTCTTATCTAGAAAACAGTCATCAAAGAGGTCCCACGAGTCCATCAAAGGCTAGGTTTTTAGACAAGGTTCTTTTATGTGCCAAAAAAAATCAAGGACCTCATACACCCAGCAGAGATGTCAGTGTCTTAAGTATATTTGTTCCAGAGAAGTGCTTCTACATGGTCATGCTGCATTTGATCTTTTCTTCTCACTCATAAGGCAACTAAATGTACTCTTTGGGAATTTATTTATTTTTTTTTATTGTTCTGTATAAGAGCCATCTATTTTCATTTACAGACTACCATATGGGCTCACCTCTACCTGCAAGTTTTTTGCCAAGTGCATATCTGTGGTTGCAGAGCATTTAAGTCTGCAAAATATCCATGCCTTGATCACTAGCTTCTAGCAGTTTTGACATTGGACAGCCACATAGTCGCAACAGATTCTCTTCTGTCACTGGCCCAGTCCTTGGGGATCACAGTGAATACCAAAGTCCCAATTAGTGTCCACAGAGTTGATCACATTCACAGTCTGAACACACTCCCAAACAGGATTTCACCTCTACAAAGCATTGTTCTTCATTTCCTTCTGCATTAGATACTTCTAGCTGCCTTCTGCCTTTGGGCCTAATGGCCTAAGGCAGCTACTATATACATAGTACCCATTGCCATATACCTTATGAGGGTGCTCAGGTTGTCCCCCAAGTTTCAGTGGGATCATCTAGTGAATGCCCCCTGAACTCTTCAGTTAGAATACCTCAGAAATACATGTGATATGCCAGTTGGTTGATTCACAAGTCCAGCCTATCACTGGACAAGCACCAGGGTGGGTGGAAGTATTTTCAGGAAGAAACAGTCCAAGGTATATGTGTTTGCAGAGTGAAGCCAATTTTCACATGAATATTGGAAAGATGAGTCATCCTTCTCACTTAGAAGGCCTTTCAGGACTCTCTTCCCCAAAGTGCCATTGCCACTCCCTTAAATAATACAGCTGTGGTATGGTATGTCAAAACCAGGGGCGAGGTACCTATTCCCCTTTGTTGGGAAACCACAAAAGTCTGGGAATCACTTTTGGTGTCCAGTTGTCTTTTCATAGCCAACCACATTGCAGGCAAAGCCAGCTTATTAGCATATTATTTCATTTATTGCTTCCTAATGCCACACAAATTACATCTCAGGCCATCAGTACCAAGGAAACTGTTCTACTACTAAGAAAGCCTTGTTATGGCCTGTTTCCATCTGCAATCAATACATAATGCAGAAACTTCTTTTTCCTTATTACTCCCTGAGGAGGACACTCAGAGAGGCATTCATCTAAAAGTTGGGCCTTGGTCTCCTTTACACTTTACCTCATAAACATGAGTTTTCATAGAAGGTCAAATCATCCAAAGCCAAGCATTATAATAGCTCTGTTTTGGCCCCACCAAGTGTGGTTTTCCTTACAGTGGCCTCATTTTCTGGTACAGCCTCTTCTGCTAAGACATAGAACAGCCTCCAGTCTCACCTCTCCAAAAAGTCTAACCTAGACCTTGATTCCCTGACTGATTGCATGGTTGCTCAGCTTTTAGTAATGGCCAAGGACCCAGCTTACCTGGAAGGTGTGGTCCAGGTGTTAACATTTGCCCAGCCACCTAACACTAGAAGACATATAGGAGTAAATGGATTGTTTTTTTTTTCTTTGTTTGCTGTGACCATGGGCTTTGATCCCTCTACAGCATGTGTACCTAACATACTTGTCTGTATGAGATTTTTGACTTGGACCTTAGTTTCCCTTCTGTTAAAATTCATTTAGCTAACATTTTTAACCTCTGTCAAGGCTCCATATCCTTGTCACTGGCCTAATTGAAAGTTTGTTAAACCTTTTTGAATGGAACCACCCTTCTACACTTTCCTACCAAAGATCAAGTTTTTTTCCTAGGGGCATTTATTTTGTACTAGAAAAGTGAAAACATCCTTCTTATGAACACACTGCTATGGCAGAACTCATGTTTGTATCTTGGAAGACTTTGTTTTTGCCAAGAATCTCAAAGCTGTGACTTCTAAGATATCTGTGCACTGATCAATAGCTTAACTTCAGCTCTCCCAGCATGAAAACACAAACGGAGAAACTACAGCCAGTGATATTTTCAAGCTGAGTAAAATTCAGTTACTGGCTAGTAACTGTACTGCCTGGATGCCAGAAAATCAAAAATTAGAGAACCCAAAAGAAAATCAGCCTGAAAAGGTGAAGAGAAAACATTATCTGGCAAGAAGCCTATAGCTATTCATCAGAAAGCAGTTCAAGTTCCAGCTTTAATACAAGAGATGGCTTCCAGTAATTTAGAAAAAAAAAAAGTCAAATATACTCAGAGGTGATTAAAATGAATGAAATGTTGAAGGGGTATATACATTAAAATGACAAAAGGCTGGAAAAAATGGAAGATATTTTAAACAGCTATCCAGAGGAACTGATAAAAATGAAAAATTGAAGGTTGAAATGAAGAAAAGGCTGGTTGAGTATGACACTGCTCGTGAACAGCTGTTTCAAAAAATGGTAGAGTTAGAGGGCATAGCATGCAAAGAAAACCTGAGAGTTTCTGCTGCACTAGAGAAATTAGAAGGAACATACTGTATTAATTTTATGACAAAACAAATAACTGGACTGGTATTCCAAGCATGATTTGTTAATTGAAAGGGCACATTGTGTGTATGCTCCAAACCTGGCCCTGAGAAAGCAGCCAATATCTATATTAGTAAAGATGCAATTATACCAGCAGAAAGAGTTAATCCTGACAAAAACTGTGGCAGAAGGACAAAGTTTTAAAAACTGGAGACAGTAGAATGTTTGAGGAAAATGATTATTCACTCTACACCAGACAGAAGAAAAGCACATGTATCCCAGCAGTCAGGGGGTGTCAGGAGGCAAGTGTGAGATTCAAGATGCTGTATCCAGCTGTATTCTTCAGAATATTTTTTTTCTGGAGGATCAAAGCCATTTTTTGATGCAGCACAGCCTAAGGGGAAAATAAAAAAGTTTGCCCAACAAGAAGTGAGCCATTAAGCAGAAGAGGACTCTGCTTCTCATTCTTTTGATGATAAGGCTTACAGAGATACTTTCCCAGAGAAACCTTTTCCAGTGTTCCAATGGAAAATGCATGAGAAACACAAAAAAAGCACAAGTGTTGACTAGAAGAACTGGGAGTACCTCATACTTGAACCAGAGTGCAGGGCTGAGAGATGGAGATGAACAGGAAGAAGACCAGCAACATTGCAATTATTGAATAAATGTGAGACTATAAAGCATTAGTCACATTTGTGGAATATGGCTTGACAAAATTGTCTGACAAAGATTGGATTTTTGTTGACTTTGTTGCTGGAGAACTGCAGGCATATACACTACTACATGTCATTACGGTTTGGAGGGACATTAAAGAGGATAAAAGGAGGGAGAAGGAGGGAAAATATAACTATAAGTAAAACAACTGTTGTTCTTAGTAGTTGCATTTTATGATATAATTTGCGTGTCATGTAGTAAAGTATTTTTTGTGATTGTTGTATGTGATAAATATACTCAAGTAAACAAGTGCTTTTTTCGTTCTTTTCCTTCTCTTAAGTTTAAAGAAATGTAGGCATTATAGTGTAAAAAGAGAAGAAAGGCTGGACAAAAATCATTTCAATTGAATAGGTTTTAATCTTGGGCTGCTGGGGTGGGGATGCAGTGTGAAAGTGCACTGATTATAATGTATATAGGGTCTATAATATATAAATGAATGAGTAACCTTTGATCGGCCCCTATTTCCCAAAGCTCCACAACATCAAATCACCCAAACACGCACACCACATTACAACAAACACTATAAAAGGGGGGCTTCGCCCCCACATCCCCAAATGTGGGATGCTGTGCCCCCCACACACCCTTAACTAAATATACTAATTCAAGATTGCACTAGAGTTGGGAAAAGCCAGATTTAACAGAACGACCAACCAATTTCTTTCCCTTGGAAAGAAATCTGTGATTTGGCCGTTCGATGTTGTGCAGCTTCAGGAAATAGGGGTCGATCAAAGGTGAGTCAAGATTTTACTCATTCGTTTATATAATATAGACCCTGTATATATAGAATGTAAATGTTTTCTTTTACTTTTGAATGGGTGAATGACTGGGTTAATGCCCTTGGCATAATCTAATGACATGTTTTTTTGTGGATGCAAGTGGGTTTTAAAAAATGAGAGACCACAATGTAATAAATAGTTTTCTTTAAACAAATAATTGCTCAGTGCCTGTCGAGAAATCTGGAGCTGAGGAAAGCTCTACATTTTGATCTTTAGTTTCCATGGATACAAGCTGATTAAAGATGATGGCAGTAAATTGAGAGGTGTGGACATTGTCTGCTGATAGAAACATACAATCCAGACGTACAAGGGCAAGCAGTTCAGTAAAAAAAATAATTTTGAAATTATTGGAGATGAATAAGAGAGTGCTTTTCTGGTAATTAAATGATTTAATGCATTTACTAGAACAGTACTTAATTTAGTTTTATTTAAAGAAAACTAGAATACTTTTTCTCAAGGCTAAAATCTAATATGTTCTAAAAACATGCAAGTTGTTTTACATATCAGGGAGGGAATAAACATAAATCAATAACAGCTATTTGTGTAAGTAGAAACACAGGCTGTAATGTGTCTTAGTACGGATAACATTAATTTTAATTTGGGTTTTTCCCTGTGTGAGTAGTTGTTGATTTGAGACAATTATTCCTGTCAGGAGGAATAAACGTCATTATTTGAAGATGTACATAGTTTTGTGTGTTTCTTTTTTAAGTTAATATGTTATAGGGGTGTTATGGGGTGTGTGCCTGTGTTTTTTTTTTTTTGTTAGTTTGTTTGAGGGCTTTCATTAAAACAAAAAGTCTTGTAAAATATGACATGCATTCAAATGAAGATGACAAAAGACAACTGTATAAGAGAACAACCTGACAAACATTAGAGAGTACATGTAACACAAAAGCTAGAAATAGATATTTTAAAAAGCTGTCATATATAATAGGTGGGAATCATAAATTCTTATCATAATGGCTACACTAAACATATTATTTTGGAACATGAATGGCCTCGCAAATATAGACAAAATGAAATATCAAATTATATTTAAAAATGCATGTAAACTTGATAAAGAAATTATTTTAGGAGGGATATTCAGCAGAATATCAGAGACAACAGAAAAATGTAGTACTTATATTAATTGCTAGAGGAGCTCCAATAGTGATAAAAGTGGGGGAAATATAGTAATGGTAGATTTGTGGTAGTAAGGGGTTACTGGCAAGAGAGGAGGATTACACTGGCATGTATTTATGCTCCACCTAAAACTACTATTATGATGCTTAAGAAAATTTTGGAGAAATAATCAGATTTCTGCAGGGAATATTACTTTTGGGTGGGGAATGGAACTTGATTTGCAACAATGAGGATGTATCTGGGGTCCTAAAAGGGAAAGTATAACAAAAGAGGGTAGATTTCTGAAATAAATTATGAAAATATTTGGTACGGAATGATTAGTTCAATAATAGGAACTCACAGAGAATTTATACATTATTCCTCAGGGTACAATAACTGGGTTAGACTAAATAGAAATTATATTTAACAGGAATGTGTGCATTTAATTGAAAGCTTCAAAACATATCCAATAACTATTTCAGATCACACACCAGTAATAACTAAAATAGAAATGCAAGGTAAAGAAATAAAAATGAGACACGGGCACTTCCCCGCCTAACTTTTAAAAAAGGAATTTAAGGAATGGGTAGTAGAAATTAAGTTATTATGGAAGACAGAATTTTTTCCAAAGTTATATCTAGTATATGGGTTAAAGTGAAAGTGGAGAAATTAAACAAAAAAAGATTTAGTTAACAAGTAACAAGAATTATTTAGAAGGACTGACAAAGGTTAAATTATTGTTGAATAAGGGGAATCTCACAGAACAAGAAGAGGTGCAAAAGGAGAGTACTAAAGAGAAAATAAAGGTGTATCAGAATAATATGCAAGAGTTTAAAAGATTGCTGTTAAGTAACTGTTTTTTTTTTTTGATAATAACTTCAGAGTACAAAAACGTTTAACACAACTTAGGCAACATAAAGCAGAAAGGGTTGTTCATAAATTTAGGTAGCCTAAAATAACCAGAGCCTGTGGAAGTATTAGAGATATTTTGGAAATTTTTTGAAAATTTGTATAAAGCAGAGGCATGTGGAAATCAAGAAAAAAAACATATAGAAATATTCATGGAAGACTTACCTCTGCAAAGATTAGAGGTAGATGAGGTTCAAGAATTAACACTTAAAGGAGAAGAGATAAAAATGCTGTGTATAATCAATCTGCAGGAAATTCTCCTGGAATAGATGGTATTAATGTGGAAGCTTGGAAGCTAGGAGGGAAAAAAGTGATAAAGATCTGGAAAGTTTTGTTTAATAGTATTTTGAAAGTAGGGAAGCACTAACATCCATGAAGAAAGCTTTGGTGGCTGTAATACCTAAAGCTTGTAAAGACCCATCAGACCCAGCTTCATATTGATCCATATCAATTTTAAATCATGATTATGAAGTGCATGTCTATAATTGCTAAAAGAATGGCAAAGGTGTTGCCAAAATTGATAAATATGGATCAGTGCGGTTTTGTGGAAGGGGGGGGGGCAAACATCTGATAACATTAACAGACCAATGATTATCCAGAGAGAAGCAGAATGTAATAAAATACTGCTATTGTTGATAAGTCTTGATGCGCAGAAAGCATTCAACAGAGTAAACTGTGATTTCATGAGTACAGCAATGGAAACATTTGCATTCCCTGATACAATAATAAGGTTAATTATGAGGATATATGAGGAGTCAGAGGCAAAAATTAAACTGGAAGGGTTCCTCTCTGATAAGTTGTGTCAGAACAGGGGAAGCAGGCAGGGGGGTCCTCTTCCCCTTTGTTATTTGCATTATATTTTGAGTCATCAGCAAAGAAAATAAATATAGGGACTCAGAAAATAAAATAAGGGACTCAAAAATTCAATGATATAGTTAGTATGGTTATCAAGAAAAGTTGGCTTTATTTTCAGATGATATTATTTTGTACCTGATAAAACCAGAAAAGGAACTCTCAGTATTGTGAAACATTCTGAGACAGTTTTAAATATTTTCAGCTATAGCTATAGTAAATTATGTGTCCACTCATGAATTGGTACTGATAAGGGAATGATAAAATTAAGAATTTAGAAGTATGGATTAAAAATGATTGTATTATGGCAGCTAAGGATATGTGGGAAAAGACTAAAAAGATAATATAATAACTATGAAACTGGAAGGGAAGCTCTTGTTTATGCTTCAAGCAGTGTAAACATTTTTAGTCTATTTTGTTTTATACACAGCTCAGACATATTTTATCAACCAGTGAAGAAGTTGTAGACAGTAATTAATAAAAAGTTGAATGATTTTATCTTGGGAGGAAGAAGGCAAGGGTAAAGTGGGATAAGCTGGTCCTTTCAACAGAACAAGTGGTTTAGGATTACTTGATTTGACGGGATATTTTAGAGTTACACAGTTAAGGCTCATATACATAACTCAAGGAGAAAGTTATAATTCCAAGTGGAAAGTGATGGCGATGAAGTGGGGGGGGGGGTTCAAGAAATAAGGAGAGAGTGGAATTATTGGAAGCAGATCCTTAAGGAGAATAACAGCCATACACAATGTTATATTTAAGTATTCTAAGAAGTAAGCCATTATAAGAATGGAGAAAGAAGATTCGGCCGATAGTGATGACTGCAATTAAGGGTACAGAGGATAGGCAAGAGGGGGCTGGAATTTACTGGAGAAAATCAGCAGAGGAACCAAGATATTAGAAGCAAATAACTAGAGACAGAAAGGTAACAGAATGGGAAGAGGCCAAGAAGACATTTTGACTGCATATTACAGCATTCCTTTCTCTGTCAAGGAGTGATACCAGTGTATAGGCAAAGAAAAATGGATAGGGGGAATCCTAATGAAAGACCTGCTCTGGTGGTTTTTAGTTGAATCTAGAACATAAGCTGATATTAAAAAGGAATAATTAGTAGCGCATATAAAATAATGCACAATAACTATAGGAATCAATCAAAGGAGGTTAGAAAAAATGGGAAGAGAAATTGGATAAACAACTCACAAGCAATAAAGTCTAGAAGATTCAAGATTTTTGTTTGGAAGTGGTTTTATAGGTATTTCCATACCGCAAAGAGACTCCAAAGAATTTTTCTTCAGGCAGATGCCAAATGTTGGAGGTGTGATGAGGGAGAAAGTGGTAACTTGGTACACACTTGTTTTGGGAGTATATATATTTTTTTTATTTAACATTTGTTTACCAGGAAAGTCCAACTTGGAACAAAGCCAATTTTCAGCTGCGGCCTGGGGAGAAATGCGCCAGACACATGTCTTTGTCTTCTTCTTCTTCTTTTGGCTTTTCCCAGTTAGGGGTCGCCACAGCAGATCATCTGTCCGCTCATGATTGGCAGTGGAGTTTTACGGTGTTGAGTTGCCAGCCTGGCACTCAACCTTCCACAGAAGGCACATACACGTACACACTCACACCTAGGGCCAATTTAGAGTGCCCAGTCCACCTACTGCATGTCTTTGGGATGTGGGAGGAAACTGGAGCACCCAGAGGAAACCCACGCAACCACAGGGAGGACATGCAGACTCCGCACAGAAGGCACCCCAGCCGAGAATCAAACTGGAGAACCTCTTGCTTGTGAGGCAGCAACACTAACCGCTGCACCACCATGTATTGTAATGAGTTGGCAGATTTAAAAAAATCCCTACAAAGTACTCTGTCAGAAATATTGGGTGAGTAAATGGGTGTAACTAAGGAAATTATTCTTTTAGCTAGGATACAAGATCTGAATTGCATAAGCATAGTAAGGCCTTGTTAAGACTAATTCTGGTGGCTGCCAAAAACACAATTAGTAGAAAATGAAAATCAAAGTCTAAACCAACTGCATTTGAAGTAGTGAATATTGTAACCAAGATAAAAGAACTGGAAGTGGTAGGAGCATAGAAAAAAATGGAAATTTTGGGAACAATATATGGGAATAATGTTTTGGAGGAGGAGTAAGGTTTAAGGGAAGGCAGGAATTGATCAATTTATGTAATGATATAATTGTGTAAATGTGAACATGTTTTTTTTCTTTTATATAAATGTGCTTTTGCCTCTGTCTTAAGTTATGATTCAGTAAAGGTGTTAAAAGAATTTCAGTGCTGCAAGCTTTATGTGTAGGTCTTTCTTGTGTGGTGTTGCATAGTAAAAAAAAAGTATCCATGAAAGCCAACCCATTCTTTATGCCAAAAATGGTGGGACAAACAATCAACCTGTTCTTTTTTTTATTGTAATAAAAGTAAAAGTAAATAATTGTTGCTTTATACAGATGGTTAGCAGGCAACTCAGATTTGTGCTCAGTAGAACAAATGTGGTTATAAAGGATGCTCAACTAATTGTCTTGTTTCTTTAAAAAGGTGTTTGGTACTAAAAACTCCAAGATGACCTAATCTAAGTAGTTTTTTAATTGCAGCCAGTATTGTTATCAAAACTGGAATAAACTATTGGCATGTAAGCTTGAGGGCTCACTCCACTAGAACTATAGCTGCCTGTATTTGTGCAGGGTGTATGTGGACATCATTCAATTCTTTAGCCTGATACTATAAGCTGGATGTGTTCAGTACATCCAATTCATGCTTCATTGCTACTGTCATCAGGTAAATCCTTCTATGAGGAACCAAATGGAAAGAGAAGCTTGGACCCCGTCAAGCAGATAAATTGAACTCACAATCTCACACACAAAAGCTACCTTCTTACCACAGTGTGACATCTAGATTTGCAGATCAATTTCCATCATCATAATAGCATTTCCTCCCCCATCTTAGTCCTGACAGGCCAGAAAGGATTGTTTGAGTGGTTGCTTTTTGTTGATGCTTTTAGTTGATGCTATTTGATATGTTTGCAGGAGATTTCAGAGATGTGGAGAAGGTTCCTAGTTTGCACAGCATTATGAGTAAGATGGAGGGGTTTTGGTAGTCTTGGAAAGTTTTAGATGCTAGGCTAAGTCCTGCCAGCCTACCAGTCTTAGTGCTGAAAGTGATGAAAAAGAAACTGCCAGTCCAGGTTTATTATTACAGTATGTAACTTTTGTCTGCCCTGCAGAAGGGAGGCATGCAAGGTGCATAGTGTGCTCCTAGGAGAGGTGAGAGATTGGCTACACTGTAACACATGGCATAATGTCTTAGAAGTAGGTGACTTATGTTTGTCACTGTTTGCTCTGACTGCCTTATGGTGCTCAGATCAACGTGTGTTCCTCAAAAGATTCCTCCATTGTCTCAAATTCCAATACACCAACTTCCTAGTGCCATGGCAGAATAAGATAACTGCCACATCGATCCACTGACAGAAAACACTGGACAATGCAGTACTTTTCATTTGAGCAGCATATGTTTTACAATGCATCTACCTGTGCTTTCTGACTGTCTGTTTAAGGGCTCATTTGTCTGAAAGTTTTGGTTTCTGTGTTGTAAAACTGATATTTTTCCACTAAAAGCATTATTTCACTTATATTCTTCCTCACTGGTAGCATGGTTCATAGGTTCATAGGTTGGTACTAGGCTAGGAGTACAGAAACTAAGGTCCAGAACTGTAATTAACATGACAGCAGGTAGTGACAGCAAGGAATGGGTGACTTTTGATTCACTTTGTTCCTTTTTATAGTGTGTTTACCAAAGCAAATCAGACGTGATGCTTTGCTCTTGAAAGTATGCATGCGTAATTTATAATAAATTCTCAGTATTTCTGCTGTATTATATATTAAACACTAACATTTTTTAAATTCATGATGCCTGTATCTTTTGTGATCAAGATCATTAATTAAAAACAGGTTATTTTGACAGTATGTGATGTAGTTAAAATGCAGCAGTATCACTGGGTGACAGAAAAGCATTATTAGATGTAATTTATTTTGCGGTATATAATCTTGCTAATAAACATTACTAAATGTATTAGATAAATGATTTATCAGTCTGTCAATTAATGCTGACAATTGCAACAAACCTGATGATAACAGGCAGCCATCTACTTATAATGGAACCACGCCTGCATGCATGGGTACTGTAATCCTCTTATGATGAAGATTTATCTAGAGGCTGTAGGTCTAGCAATAATTCTCAGTTTAATGCCAGAAACCACTGCTTTTATAAAGTATAATTATTTCTTGTCCTACATATGGGAAATCTTGTTGTACTTGTAATTGTCGTGCAATGCTCCAGCATGCACTTGTGATGAATGATAATGAAGTATGTTTAAATAAAACGAGAAGGGTTTGGTCAATCTCAGCTAGGCTGATATTCCTTCATACAAACCTAACTAAATTTAAGAAATGCATCAGATTTACAAAATGTCTTAATTGCAATTTGGTGCAACATGGAGCATGATATGGATGAATAACTGACCCTGCTTAGTGGCAAAAATTATTAGTTGTGGTTTGGGTTCCAGCTCACATGACATAGCTATGATTGCATAGAAATACACAGGCATTATTGTATAAAACTATCTGTTCCCTATAGAGATTGCCTTAGATCTCCACATTTTTCCCAGTTACTGAGTTTCTGTTTAAAAAAATGAGATCAAGCTGCAAGGAAATGTTAATGCTGATCCTTGACTTGACAAAGAAATTGAAGGAAGGTTTTACTGATTAGAGATAAGTGCCAGACTTTAAATGAAATACCTTGACTGTAGTGACATGTGACAACAGGAACATTTATGATGCACTGCAAGGGATAGCTGTCCTGACAGCGTGTACTAGAACAGAAACAAACAAAACAGCTCCAGCTCAGACACAGCGACTTTAATAAAGCACATATGATACAAACAGAACAGACTAAGCCCTTTCGCCCTACAAACACACACAGGCTTGATCAGAATCTGAAATAACAGTAAATAATGCATTTAAATATCCTATGTTATATTAAAAATTAAGTGATCAAAGTTAGAAAAACTAGATTTTGGCCAAATCTGAAAGCAAGAGGCACTTTGAACCAGGGAGATGACTTCCTTTCTTTACATAGTGTTGAGAAAAAGGAAAAGAAAGGGGCAATGATTGTTCCCTTTAATACTGACTCCCTGAAAATTGTTGGTACTTTTAGGAAAATGTGGTGTTTGGTGAAATGAAGGGTAAACTAGGCATTGTTCCTATGGTTACTTATAGTAGAGGTAAAAACGCTTTAGCAGTTATAAAGGGTACATTCAAATCTAAAATGGTGAAATGTAGAGCATGCAAATTATGTAGGTACATTAATGATGGACCTTATATCTCAGTTGTTGGTTTTGTTAGATCTTTCGTTATGTCCAGGCTGTTGCAATTGTAACACTAAGAATGTTATCTATTTGGCAACATGTTTAATGTGTTTGTCTTTCTATGCGAGGAAAACAAGAAGATTGAGGGACAGGATTTATGAGCATCTTTAAGACATAAAACAAAAGAGGGCATCAAATACCTTATACAGACACATTGTTGATTTTAGTGGGTATAAAAACGTTTTTATTTTTTATTATTGATAAGGTGATTGTGAATGAAAATGGTGGGGATTGGAGAGTCACCTTGAGTATCAAGAGCTTATTTGGCAACTTAGGTTGAGTGCTGGTGAAAAATCTGTCTTGAATTATTATATTTCTATTTCTGGTGTTTTAAAATTAAAAGCTAGACAGTTTAAATTTATAACTATTCATGACAATGTTTTTTACCATATTTATGGATGTTCATTTTTAATTTGTTTGTTTCACTATGTGGGGAGTTGACTGGCAGGTACCTATTTTATCTCATTAAATATTTTTTTATGCATTTGGATTCAAGTGGGGGTACACTGCAGTTGGTTAATTGGGTAACTGTTTTGACATAGGGTATTTAAACACATTATTTAGTGTGATTTCAGACTCCGATGAAGCCTGTGTGTGCAGGGAAAAGTGCTTAGTCTATATTGCTTGTATCATTTGTTTTTTATTAACGTCATTGTGTCTGAGCTGGAGCCATTTTGTTTGTTTTTGTCCTAACAAGTTGGGTATTGTGTCGCTTGGTAGCTTGTGCTAGAACCTGATCAGGAAAGAGAAGTTTGGACCTTTTTCTGGATGGGAGAGGAAATTTGACACAGGAGATGAAGCAAAGAGAGAAAAATATCAGGTAGACTATAAGGATGAAAGGTGACATTATCCTTAACAGGGTGGCCTGGGATGGAAGAATAGATATGCAAAGCATTACGCCATACTGATTGAGTTTTTAGTATTGATATTTACAAACAGGAAAGAGTATTATTCTGGGAGGAGAAGAGATGGGAGGCAGCAAAATGATGGATGGGTTTGTAGTAAAGGAGAATGTAGTAAAAGAAGAGGACAGCTTACCAGACAATGCACATGGCTTAAAATGGAAAATTCAGAGTTCTTAAAAACCTGTCAAGTGCAAAGGCAGAACCACTCAGAAATCTAAAATCGCTAGCTTTTAGAGAAGTAGTAGCTGACTTGTCAGCTTTATTTGTTCCTCCTTTTAAGGACAGTGTTGTGATCAGTCCTAGCGTGTGCTGGAAAAGTAATGAAGTGGATTATTGGAAAAAAAAGATTAAGATCCTGGTAAAAGATAACCATCATCCATCACACGCTAGCAGCACCTCCTTGCCAAGAACTGCCAAACAAACTTAGTTATGTGGCTGGGTGATAAGCTAATGGAGTGACTGTGAATGTGGTCTGCATGGACTTCAATAAGGCCTTCTGTCTTTGACTCAGTAGCATATCCAAGACTACTCAGTAAGCCTAATTAAATGCCAATGTGTAAGGCACAAAATTCCAAAAGAGGGTTGTTGACAGGGAGTCTTTAAGGTTGAAGGATGATCACTGGAATACTGCAAGGGTAATTTCTGTGGCCTCCACTATTCAAAAGCATCTTTTAGGCCAGAGGATGCAACTAAGAGTAATATATTTGCATATGACAATAAATAGAGGCCGTAGTCCTAGATGAGGTAGGTCCTTGAAAACGGACCCATAAGTCCTTCACAGGTGGGTAGAGAGGTGGGAAATTAGGTTCACTACAGATACGTGTAAGATACTGCATTTTGGACCTGTCAACCAGCATGTCACATTCATATATGGGATGTTAAACAAGAAAATTATAGCTAAAAAGGGACTTACAAATGGACAACCCACCTTCTCTTGGAATATTAGAGATAAGCAGAAAATGTAGCAGTCATGGCTACCACATTGTTGAACTGTATTCTGCAGGGTGTATTCCCAGGCAGAAGGAGGTCATACTCCCACCCGTCTTGCATACCACTGGAACCATATCTAAAATACATGCATTTCAGGGCCCTACAAAGAATGTCAAATTGGGAAGCATCTCTCAGGTCAACTAAGACAATCAAAGTAGTAGAAGGAACTGCATTGTGAACATCATCTGGAAATACTGAATTATATCCTTCTGATGAGAAATTAAACCAAGGCTCCATCTGCCTGAGATGGCAGTAGCTCAAGTGTATGTAAATGCTCCCATGGCCCTTATCATAAATAACAGGGGTTGTTCTATTTATACATCCTAATATTAGACACATGATTACATTGCTTACATTTGGATAGTCACAATGTTTGCACATTTAGTTTCACATGGGTAATGTTTATACTTTTCATACTTTCAGAATTACATTGTCATCATATTAGCAATATTCCTTTCTTATGTTTTCACATTTGTAACCTTCACTCCACCCCTGTCCTTTCTTCCATAGCCATCTTTTTTTTATTTTGTAGATTCATGAATTCATAGTTACTTACTAGACTACTGAACTTTCAGGATCTTCAGAAGCCTAGCCTTACATTCCCATGCTAGATTTTTGTCCTTATATTTTACATAGAAATAACACAGACGTGAGCTGAGCAAGGATATGTTGGGACATTTATATGTTGCTTCTATTCATGAGGGACAGAGGTTCTAAAGCAGGAGTGAATTTGCACTTACCTGGTTGCCCATCTATTCATTCAAATTACGTTCGAGAAGTACTTTGCAAAGTATTCCAAGTAACACATCTGCATTTTCTCCTGTTTATTATACAATAATCCGTTATATCTTTTTTGCACAACACCCATGTTGCTACAAACAATATTTGTCCCATTTGACAATTTCACATTTCAGTCTTTCTTTCTTTTCTCATACTCTCCATACAATATCATATCCGTATTTATGTTTTTGAATTCTTCTCATTTGTACATATTCTTAAACTTTCTGCAAAACATTTCATTGTTTTTACATTAAAAAAAAAAAAAACAATGTTTTATTCCTCATTACATTCTTTCATCTTCTTCTTCTTTTGGATTTTCCTTGTCAGGGGTCGCCACAGCGGATCACCTTGTCTGCTCATGATTGGCAGTGGAGTTTTGCAGTGTCGAGTTGCCAGCCCGGCACCCAACCTTCCACAGAAGGAACACACACGAACGCACTCATGCCTAGGGCCAATTTAGAATGTCCAATCCACCTACAGCATGTCTTTGGGATGTGGGAGGAAACCGGAGCACCCGGAGGAAACCCACGCAACCACAGGGAGGACATGCAGACTCCACACAGAAGGCACCCCAGCCGAGGATCGAACCAGAGAACCTCTTGCTGTGAGGCGGCAACGCTAACCGCTGCACTACCGTGGCTGTCCATTACATTTTCTTTAATCTATTACTACATATTTCATATTACCTTTTACTGGTAATTTATCTAGCAAAACCCTCCATAGAAAATCCCCTGCTTCATAAAACATCTCATACCGTTTCCTTCAATTTTTTCAGCATTCTTTACTTTTTTCTTAAATTTTTCCTGTGGATACACCATGTGATATTTTTTTCACAATAGTATAATATTCCTTTCTCTTTCCATTAATTTTATTACATTTTAACTTACATACCTTAACTTTGTTTTTATATCCTGTCTCTTCTGTGTTTTCCAGTTTACTGTGTCTTATCTTCCCCACTTAATTTTCCATACTTCAAATATAACAGTTTTCATATGTTTTATCTGTCTTTAACATTCTTTTTTACCCAAAACATGTATAGATCTAAATACACTTGTCTTTTTTTTTTTTCTTAATTCAAATCACCTTCTATTTTATTATGTATCACCACTCTTTTAAGTGTGTTCAATCTTGATCCCAAAATAAAAATGAAAACTACCACCTTGGCAGGAACAAGTACACCTTCCAAAGTACGATAGCTTTTCCTAATATACAAGTATTTAACTTGTATACCTTTTTCTTAAGTAATAAAAATGTACAGAAACTCAGTAACTCTTTTATTTCTTCCATTATTTCTCACCATTGTCCAATATACTTCCATACTCTCCAATTTTCACTCCCAATACATTTACTTCTTTGCTGGTATAATATATGCCATTCATTTTCTTAATTTCACCAAACCCCTTGCTATTCAGTTTGTTTAACTGTAATCTGCCTTTTTTAACAATTTTTCAATTCTTACCATACTCTCTCTCATCTAAAACTTGTTTTTAGCAACAATAAACAAATCATATGAGTACAACAGACACATAGGTATTACATTTCCTTTTTTCATCTCTCATCTTGGCTCTGATGTGTGTCAAGTGCACATTTGTATTGTTGCATTCAGCAACAATATAAAAAGGCAGATGGTCATGAGACCTCCTTGCTTAACTCCATTAGTAATTTATATTTTACTTCCCATCCATCCATTTATCAAAACTTTCACCCAGGATTCTTCATAATGTATTCTTATTACATTTCTACTTTTTTCCCATTTCCCATAAGCCTCTAATATCTTCCACATTGCTCCTCCACTAACCCTGTCAAATGCTGTTGCTACATCACTTCTTACTAATCTTTCCTCTTTCTTTTAAAATCATATCTAGCACTTCTTTTACCATTACTAACATTTTATTTATTTATTTATTTATTTGCAGTTTGTTAACCGGGAAAGCCCATTGGGCCAGAATGAGCCCTTTTTCAATGGAGGCCCGAGGAGAAAAGCTCCAAATACATATATACAGAAAAGATAGAATAAATCACATCAACTAATAGCAGCATAAATCACATCAGCTAATAGCAGCATAAATCACATAAGGTTAATACAGGGTAATTATGAAAATAACAATCAGCAGAAGTTATTAGAAACAGAAATTTACAGAAATAGTAGCAGCATAAATCGCATCAACAAATAGCAGCATATGTCATGTTAGGGTTAATACAGGGTAATTATGAAAATAACAATCCGTAGAAGTCATTAAAAACATACAGAAGTAATAGCATCATAAAACTGCAGGCGTTAATTGCAGACATACATATATAATGGCATTATAGATCAGAACAATATTAATACGGGGTAAATGTGAAGATAACAATCTACCAACATAGTGAAAAAGTCTCCAAGCAACCTTTTGGTGTTACTGCTCAATGTTAGGAGCCTAAACAAATGCTCCATACCCTTCAAGCTCTCTTCATTCTGGAGAATATAGACATCTGTGCTGTGATCAAGACTTGGCTTAAAGCCTCAGAAAGTACTCCAGCAGTGCAAGGCTACAGTGCTGTCCATACATTTAGACCAAAACAGCAGAGACTGGGGCCAAAAGTGGAAACGTCTTCATCTATATTAACAAGAAACGTACCTTAAGGTTGGTTAAACAGGATGATACCATGGAGCTCATACATGTGCAAGTCACTATAGATAAGGTCACTCACCATATCATGGCTAGCTACAGGTCACCATCTATACACTTATAGTCTCATGACTCTTACCTAAAACTACTAGAGGTGCTCACCATCCAGCCAACCTATTTATGGGTGACTTTAACTATCCCTCTTAGATGTTATCACAGACAATTATACTAGACAGAAAATAACAAGACTGTGTGGCGTGTCATAAAGGACCGTGTGGCATGTCACAACAGGACCATGTGGCATGTCACAACAGGACCATGTGGCATGTCACAACAGGAGCATGTGGCATGTCACAACAGGACTTTTCATTTATTTATTATTTATTTATTTAACATTTGTTGACTGGGGAAAGTCCGACTAGGTTCCACAGATTCTGTTTTCAGCGGAGGCCCGGGGAGAAACGCTCAGGACTTCATTTACTCTCTTTCTTTTACAGCAAATAAAAATACCTTATAACTGTGTCCAATAAATTCTTACAGGGTCATAAGTTATCACTAGCCTAATGACCACTTAAACCCTTACAAGCTTAGCCGTGTACCCAAACCCATATGTATCCCAAGTATCATGGGTATCTATACTGAGGGGGGCTTGTTAGTCGGTAGGTAACTGAGAAATTTGTGGGGAAGTGTTAGGATAGCAGTTTTCTTATTGAAGGCCTCTGTCCATAAGGGACATGGGGACCAGACCATGGGTAAATTTATGATTTCCCATACAATTTTCATTTGAATAGGGTTAGGGATGAACTCCATTTTACATGGATAAGGGAACCTGTTCCATAGCTAAGGGATAAATTGGGGCATATATCTAGCTCCCCAGCATGTTCTGTTTGTCACAAGTGAAGTTCAGATCCCTGGATCTAGTGTTACTGGTTCTGTTTATTTTGTGCATGTGCAACAGGTCTATCGGGACTGGGTCTGAGGAAGCTTTGTAAATCAGATAAAGATCCCCTATCAGCAGTCTATAAGAGACTGAATACTGAGACAGAGCATTTAGGTGATCAGTATAGGACAGGCTATTCATGCCCTCAATTCTCCTGGTGAGAAACCTTTGTGGGCATTCCCACTGTTACAAGTATCTTGTTAGCCACATGCCTAAGGGGAGTTGTACTTAATAATGGATCTGATAAGGAATGAGTAGAGTGGTACCTTGGACCTGGATGCCATACCCTAACTCTAAGTTGGGCAACATAGAATGATTTTCTTACTATCTTAGCTAGGTATTGGTCAAGGGTCAGATTGTTGTCTACATATATTTCCAGATCCCTTACTACTGGGTCGACTCTTAGGGGTGTTTTATCGATGGAGTAATTAATTTGGGTTGACAATTTCCCAAAGTGCATTAAAATGCATTTTTTGGCATTGTGTTTTAGGCCATAGCTTTGGCACCAGTCATTTGTCTGTGTTAACCCCTCTTGCAAGATGTTGGTATCATGGGGGAATATGTAATATCTCCCAATTCACAATCGTCTGCAAACTTAGTTAGCCAGAGGCCTTAAACATTAGCCTTGACTTCTGAGAAGGATATGCCAAAGGAATTGGCCCAGCAAGGAGCCTTTGGGTACTCTGCTGGTGACTGGTCTCTTGATGGAGGTGGTCTCATCAATTCTGACTTCTTTGGTCCTGTCTGTGAGCCAACCAGCCATCAATCAAGTGAATTATGTAGGGAATTATGCCTAACTCAGACAGCTTGTCAACAATGCCTGAGTTGGGGTATTGTTATCATATTGTATGCCTTGGACAGGTCAAGATACTCAGAATACACTGTTCTGCCTTTATCTGTTGTCTTGGTTACTCTCTCAAGGAAGTCTACCATGTTAAGTAGGCACAGCCTTCACTTAGCAAAGCTAAATTAGAATAGATCCCATATCTTTAGGTTGCCAATGTCCCTGTTTATCATTTCCATGATAATTTGTTCCATGTATTTGTATAGTGAGGCTTCTTAGACTGATGGGTCTACAGTTCTCTGGGGTGGTTGAGGGTTAGCCCTTGTGGAGATGAACAATTGTTGCAGTCCTCCATTCATTTAGAATGTAGTCTATTTTGAGGTTGTAGTTGGAGTGCCTCAAATGGTCCTGATTGTTCAGGAGGCAACTGAGGATGTTGTCAAGACCCATAGAGGTAGTATTCTTGGCTTTAGCGAGTGCTGCCAGCATCTGGTCCTTGCTGAGGGAGGTATATTGGAGGGGATTTCACCTGGAGGAGATTGTGTGAATATATTGGAGGGGATTTCACCTGGAGGAGATGGGGTGATGTTTAACTGAATTAATTATCTAGTAAATTTGCTATATCACCCTGATTGGTGAAGGTGGTGCCATTCACCACTAGTTTAGCACACTGCTTTGTCACAAATAGAGAACAAATACAAGGTAAGGTATCACCTCACAAAAAGCCAGAAACAATCCAAAATGAAAGAGGTAGATACGCCACAACTATCGAAGCAAACCAGATAAACAGACGTAGAAATAAAATCCTTTATTCGAAAAGTAAGCGCTTTCACGTCACATAGAATGCTTCATCAGATTTTTTTTTTTTTTTTTGGGAACAGCAATTTTTTTCCCTTGGAAAAAAATCGCTATTCTGACACTTCGATGTTGTAAGCTTTCACTTACATAGGGTCGATTAAACACAGTTTGCTTTTTTAAGCATTTGGTGATTTAATATAGACCCGCTTTGTCTTACCTTTAAAATTCTGGACATAGCTGAAAAAGGCCTTGGGATTATCCATAGCTTGCGAGGCTATCCTGGCATCATAGTTGGCTTTGCTGGACTTAATTAGACCACTTAGTTTTTTTTTTTTTAGTTATATAAGAGAGCACTTATCTTTAAGGGATTTGTTCTTCCTGATTTTGGCCATGATTTTTTTTTGTTTATTATATACCCTGTTTAGGTGAGGATTTCACCAGCTAAATTATCGAGATTAGGGGCAGCCTTGAATTTTTACAGAGTGTCACCTAATAGGATATAGTTTGCCTTAGAATAGTTCAGCTGGGTTTTAAGGGTTGATTTTTACTTCAAAGGAGACAGCTTTGTGATCCAACCTCATTTGTGAGGATGTGACATGGGAGCATCACTCTCCCATGTTGGTAAGTACCAGATCCAGTATGTTTGCTCCTCTGATTGGAGCATGCACTACCTCTCCCAGGGTGTTTGTGTTAATAAAGTCCAGGAAGCATTTTGTCTGCGAGTCTGAGGCAATGTAGGTTTCCCAGTCTACAGAGGGATAGTTAAAGTCACCCATAAATAGGTTGGCTGGATGGTGAGCACCTCTAGTAGTTTTAGGTAAGAGTCGTGAGACTATAAGTGTATAGATGGTGACCTGTAGCTAGCCATGATATGGTGAGTGACCTTATCTATAGTGACTTGCACATGTATGAGCTCCATGGTATCATCCTGTTTAACCAACCTTAAGGTACGTTTCTTGTTAATATAGATGAAGACTTTTCCACTTTTGGCCCCAGTCTCTGCTGTTTTGGTCTAAATGTATGGACAGCACTGTAGCCTTGCACTGCTGGAGTACTTTCTGAGGCTTTAAGCCAAGTCTTGATCACAGCACAGATGTCTATATTCTCCAGAATGAAGAGAGCTTGAAGGGTATGGAGCATTTGTTTAGGCTCCTAACATTGAGCAGTAACACCAAAAGGTTGCTTGGAGACTTTTTCACTATGTTGGTAGATTTGTCGTTTTGACATTGACTAAAAAGTTCTCTCGGGGAGCAGATAAAGTTTTAGCCAATATCTGAAAGCTAGCAAGGACAGGTGCAGCCCATCCTTGACAAAGCAGCATGGTCTGTTGACCATGTCCTCCCATGCTGACAGATATTGCATCCCCATGGAGTGATACTAGAAAGTAAGCCAATTACTAAAATCAGTCATTTTATGTTCATACTGTGGCATCATACTTGGTGAGGGTAGAATACTGTTCAATGCAAGACTTGTAGCTCTCTATGATGCATATTACAAGAGATACATTATGTCTCTCTTCACTGAGTTGCAAACCATGCATGCTGAATTGTAAACTATGTTACCTTACATCTAGCCACAAATGTCCTTAGATGCCAGACAAGTTTTTCCGAATCACATCCTAGATTAGTTTCTTGTCCACTTCCCTGCTGTGCTAACTCATTTTACTGAACGGCGCTTAACTGCTGCTAGTTTTTGCTTTTACTCCTTGCTTATATGCTGAACTCTTTCCTAGCCATGCCAGAACAGCATTGAGTAGCGTACCTACCTAGGTAAAACTTTTAACTAATTGTACAGGGAAGTAATTTTAATGCAATTACCTGCACATTGCTTTGTTAGCATAGTTTAGCATGTGCATATTTTTATAGTCAGCATATTTAAGAGACACCTAGAGACATATTTCTGCCCCTTTTTTTGCAGACTGTCTCTGAAATGTTTGATATTCTGAGAACAGCAGTCATCAATAAAGTCAGGCATTAGAGTTTCATGCTTCTTATTGGTCAGAAAAATGCATGTCTATGCAAAACACAGTAGTAGTAGCTTAATGTGTCAGTAGCTCCACAGTTAATGCACTTGCCTTTGGTTCTAGTAGATCAGCAAATTGTGGGTTCACTTCCCACCCCAGGTACTCTGATTAATTTTTCCAGTACTGACACTACAGTTCAGCATAAGGGGAGGGTGCTGCACTATTGAGTGCGCTGTCTGAATGAGACGTTAAACCAAGGTCTCAACTGCAGGAGATGGTGGTAGCTTAGGTGGATGTAAAAGATTCATGGCACTTATTTGAAAAAGAGTATAGGAAGTTCCCAGGGTCCTGTACAAATTTACACTAGTCAGTATTAGTACTATCCTGTGGCGCCCCTGAAAAGTGACAACTGGCCTTGTGGGGCTATCCCAGACAACAAAACACTATTGTTTTATTAATGTTATACGTGAATAAGAGTAATATTTAAAACATGTCTATGATTATGGTCTTTGTCCTCACCTCCCATTATTTTTAGCTTTGTCCCTAATTCTTGAGCAAAGAAGTTGAGAGCTGTGTCTAGTGTTGATGTTTAACTTAGAACATTAAATGTGGCGATTAAATGAGTTAATGCTTCAAACAGATTTTGTACAATGTCCTAGATTTGATCTATGGATTTCATCGTGTAGGTGCCAGGATTTTAAAGATAGGCACCGGATGAAATTAAATTACGCTCTAATTCAAGCTATATGTCTTCACAGATTAAGTTGTACATTTCTAATTAAAATTTAAAACTGGTTGCCTTCCCGTTTGCTTAAGTATTTACAAAACTAAAAAGACAAGGCTAACATTAGGTATGAGAACTCATTACTGAACAACATTTTACCCAAACTGTTACACAGAATGTTACATTAATTAAAACAATGTTGTGAGCCATTTATTAGTCATGCATCGATCAAGAGTGCCTCAAAAACAAACATTGAGTGATAATCTGTCTATAAATCCATTTTGTTGGAAACACATTTCCTCTAGAGCCTTCTGCAATGCTGACCTCTAGTGTTAAATCATGGAATTCACTTCAACTAGGAGGCTACAGCAAGCATCGTATGAAAACGTAAGAAAAAGTGTGAGAAAAGGAAGTGAGGATACATATTAAGAGGAGAAGAAAACTTACTGCAGGCAGATTAGGGTCTTTTGTCTATCGTGGCTACCTCCTACTGATGGACATTAAATGTGGGGGCTCAGATGCTAAGAGGTTGATTGCAGTGGTGGACAGTACACGCTGAAAATTAAATATCAGCATATTTACTTGTATAACATACCTTCTACCAGTATGTCTGCTACTTCCCTTCTTAAAAGCCCCATTAAGATAACATACCACTCATACATACAGTTAGGGTTTCCAGCTGTCCGGTTTTCTAGCAAATTGTCCGATTACAAATTTCATTCAAAACCGGACTTTTTAAATTTCATGGCACTGACACTTATGTCATCACGTGTGCAATGACATCAGGTCCCTCAGGGCTACCAGCCTGTCGGAATAGAGCTCAAGGAGCTCACTTCTGGTAGTGCGAGCGGGAAGCAGAAGCCAGCATTTCAAACAGGGGAAGGCAGCATTTTCAGAATGCAATGCAAGCAATTTTTGAAGTTCGACTTTGGATTACGGGGAAAGCATAGGAGAACCAGCATCGGGGACGTGAGCTGGAAGCAGAAGCCAGCATTTCAGGGAGGGAAGGCAGCATTTTCAAAATGCAAGCAAGCATTTTTGAAGTTCGACTGGCTGGGTAGAAGTGCAAATCTGTAATGGAGGTATGTTGAGAAGTGCTTCTGGGTTGAGTTCCATGGTTGTGAAAGAGAGCATCACATGGTGCTTTTCTTTTTTCATGCATGATTAGATAGGCAACAACCCTTTGCTATACTGAACCACTGACAGTTGGTCTTCTCTCTCTGCTAGTTTTGTCTCTGACAATTTTTTATTTACTCGGAATACTGTGAGTCGAAGCACAGTTTGGTTTACATTAGATATCTGAAATGGAAGTTTCTTTTAAAGCAAATGAAATTTTGCTTACGTGCAAAGTATCCGAAATGTTTTAGGTTGCTATGCAATTAATTGCGTAATGCATCTGTGAAGATGCGGTACTGTTTAGTTCATTCCGTGGTGAAGCCTTTGCCAGTATAAAACTACATAAGTATTAAAAAAGAAAAACAGGGGAGGCTATGGACTACTTTTACTGTGGAAAATGGATATTAATTCACATTGGCTTATTTGGCAATTCTCAGTTTAATAGCGTTAATATTTTGAAAGTCTCCCTGATTGTCCTTGACTAACTCGGGAGTGGTCACTGAGTTTATTGCAATTTGTCCCTGATTGGTTGAGAGCTAGGCAGATGACTGCAGTATATTCCTTTTAATTTTGATCTGGTTGTTTACAAGATGATGGTTCTTCTGGCAGATTACTGGAACGGAGCTAACTGCTTTGGAAAGCAACATTAGCAACGAAGGTAGTGTGTGTTTGGATATTACGGGGAAGGCACAGCCGAACCAGCATCAGGGACATTTTGGAAAGCAGAATTAGCAACAAAGTTATGTGTGTGTGTGTGTGTGTGTGTGTGTAAATGTCCCCCCATGTAATACACCTGGTGGCTAGAGGTACTCAGGCTCAAACCCTGTACCTGGACTACAGGGTAAAAAGAGCCTAAAGTCCCTAGCCATCACCACTTCTTAACTTTGTCCAGGTTTTTGGTGCTAAGAATTGAGAGCTATAGTGAGAAGTACTGAATTTGTATTCCCCCCATTATTGGCTTTGTTTGTCCAGGTTTTTTGTGCTAAGAGGTCGACAGCTATGAGAAATGAATTCACTAAATGATAGCCATTAAGTTTCAGTTTTCCTATTTTTGAGGAAGTTGCTGATTTGGCATAGTGGTATGTTGCTCTGACTGTAAATTGTTCAAACAAATTTAAAATGCACTCTAACAAGTGTGCTGTATTATACAAGGAATATAATTTAATAGTCAGGAATGTGTATCAAAGAAAAGAACACATGTATGTTTCTTGTTTTGTGTGCAAGGGGCCTATGATTTGAAAACAGACCAAATGTAATCTTTATCCACCCGTGGCCATGCATTTTCTTTAGATGTGGTGTGAGTTTCAATACTGTTTCAATGAATGTGAGTTTCAAGGGTAGAGAAGTTTTAATGCCATTGCCATGTAAGATATGGTTGTTGTTAGTACTGTCATTTCGTAGAGCATTTTAAAATGTCATCCTAAACTTGGGAAAACAATGAGCAATACTGTTTCGGTGAATGTGAGACTTAACGGCAGCGTAGTTTTAATGCTAAGTCTGTTTTCATTGTGAGACTGTATTCCTTTGTTTAGCAAATGTGTATCAGTGGTTTGTGCTATAAAATTTGAAATAAATGTTTTAAATTAAATCCAAATATCTGTAGTCACTGCAGAAGTAAAGCAGAAGACAGTATGCACAGTGAGAATTTTGAATAGTGTTTATGGCAACTGGGGAGAAATCAGCTGAAAGCAGGCATCCGGAACAGAAAAAGGGGGCCTTCCCATTAGCTGATGTCATTGTGATGTCACAAAATGGGTGGGCCATGGATGGGAGAGGGGGTGAGAATGGGTGGAGTTATGGGTGATGGTAGGGGCGTGACCTTAGTCCGGTTTTAGCCACAAAGAAAGCTGGCAACCCTACATACAGTAATTCTGCTACTGATACATAGTTTTATTTCTGACCAGTGAGAGCCATTTGGGGAAACCATACGGAATCCTTGAGGACTTCCATCATTTCTGAGGAAGATAGTAAACGCTAGTGTAGCTAAATTAATTTATGCAACACTGATTGCATAGGGGAAGAGTAGTACAAGTGTAGGTGAGAGAGCAGGCATAAGGTAAAATTCCACTGGTGCAAGGATTGTCAGAAGGGACACAGCAGGCTGTTACAGACATGACCCTGGTATGCTGGAGCACCAACCCCCTGGTCAAACATCATACTCTCTCCATGCAGAGAAAAGACGCAGAACAAGACCAAGATCAACAGGCTGTCTTAGGGCAAGTCCAAAATTTAGTCAAAATAGTTTTATATGTGAAAGTGGGAAACTGTTGAAGTTTGTGGAGTACACTCAGCTTGATGTTCTTGAAGTGGCAGGTATGTTACCACAGTTCTGTTTGGAAGTAAGTTTGTAAACTTACCAAGACAATATATTTTCATGAGGAGGGCCAATGCTATACCTACATCACAATGTAGCTGAGATTCATAGATTCATAAACTGTTTATAGGCTAACAAGATGGGGGGGAGGGTCTTATTAAGCCTTGCCAAGTTTTCCTGAAAGAATAATGATGTCCTGCATCCAAATAGGACATTGAAGGCCAGCATTTATAAGCTACCTCTGTCCATAAGGGACATGGGTGCCAGGCCTGGTGTAAATTTCCTATTCCCCATCCACTGGTCTAGGTTCTGCTTAAACTGAGTAATAGATGAACTCAGCTTCAGATGGGTGGGAAGCCTTTTCCATAAGAGGGTCAGTCACATATCTGTCTCTCCAGCATGTTCTGTTTAAGTCACAGACAAAATTCAAGTCCCTACACCTTGTATTTCTAGTACTCCTTGATTTACGAATATGTAGGAGATTTATAAGCTTGGGGTTTGTGGATGCCTTGTAAACCAGGCATAGATCACCCCTCAGCAACCTATAGGAGACTGAGTAGAGGGAAAGGGATTTAAGGAACTCTGCATAATGCAGGCTTGTTACACTTTGTATTCATTTTGTAAGGAACCTCTGAAGTCACTCTAGTTGCTCCATATGCCTGGTCAGGAACATACCAAATGGAGCATTGTACTCTATGATTGGTCTGATAAGGGTGGCGTATAGTGGGATAATTACGTCTTTGGACCTAGATGCCATGTCCTTACTTGTCCTTACTTATAAGTTGCACAACATTAAAAGGATTTCCCCACCTCTGTGGCTACATGGTAGTCGAAGGTAAGGCTACTGTCTGCATGCATACCCAGCCCCCTGACCACCGAGTCAACTCTTAGGGGAGTATTATCAACATGATAATTAGCTGGGATGGTTGACTTCCCAAATAATACAATTATGCATTTCTTAGCATGGCGTTTAAGATCATGGCTTTGGCACCATTTGTTAGTCAGAGATGCACCTTCTTGAAGAATATTAGTGTTTGCAGGGGAGTCAATGATCACCTCCAGCTTGCAATCGACTGCAAACTTAGTCAGCCATAAATCTTCAGTATTTGCTTCCATTTCAGAAAAATTGATGCCAAAAAGGAGCAAGCCCAGTACCAAGCCCTGGGGACTCCTCTACTGACTGGACACATGGTGTAGGTGGCCTCACGTACTATGACCTCTTGGATCCTATCATTGTGGTAGATGGCTATCCAGCTGGTGATAAAAGGGTTTGTACCTAAATTAGTGAGCTTGTCTATAATGCCCAAGTGGGGTATTGTATCAAAAGCCTTGGCCAGGTTGAGGTAAGCTGTGCACACAGTCTTACCTTCATCCAGTGCTTTGGTTACCCTCTCAAAAAAGTCCATCAGATGTAATAGGCATGACCTGCCTTTAACAAAGCTGCATTGTGATGGGGCCAGTGTTTGCAGGTTACCTATGTCCTCATTTATCATGTCCATGATGATTCTTTCTGTGGCCTTACATATGAGAATGGTAAGACCTTATGGGCATCTAGTTGCATGAATCAGTGGTTGGACCTCCTTTGTGCAGGAAAATGACTGTACCCAACTTCCATACCTTGGGCACAAAATCTGACTGAAGGCTCTAGTCAAAAAGTGATTCAAGTGGACCAGAGAGGTCATGTTTCATGCTATTTATTAAACATCCTGGGATGTTATCATGGCCCATAGATGAAGTGTTTCTGGCCTAGAAAAGTGCATTGATGACCTGTTCCCTAGTAATGGTTGGGTAATTATGCATGTTTCCTTTGGACTTTTGAGCAGGAGTGGGAGGAGAAATTTGAGCTGAACTTGTCAGACAAAAGGTTGGTAATGGCCTCTTGTTCAGTGTGGATGATGCCATTTACAATACGTTCTGCACAGTGTTGTGTATTTCCTCTGAGATTACGAACATAGCTCTAGGAAGCTTTGTGGTTCTCCTTTGCCTGAGAAGCTATTTTTTACTCAAACTAAGCCTTTGAAGTATTAATTAACCTCCTATGTCTCAACTTCTTAGAGCAAGAAATCTGGACAAAGCCTTAAATAAAAGTGGGATAAAGGCTCAAAAATAGGTACAACTTTTAAATATTGTTCTTACAAACTTAGAAAATTGATAGAATAGCAGGTTTTGCATTAGCATGAATTTTTCTGAAGGACATGAAGTCTGAAACTCAAATGTCTGTCATTATTTTCTAACTTCAGTCTTTAATGATTTGCAACTAATTTGCCAGAAACCCACAAATTTATGAAAAATGGACCAAAAATATGAGGTAAAAATCTGGGCTTTCTGTGAAAATCTGTATAGTTGAGATGTATTATTAACCCTCTTAGCTGTCTGTTTAGAGTGATCAAAGGGCTTTTAGTATGCATGGCATTGTCCTTCCTACACATGGTTCTTTGATTTATACACTATAAATTTATTCCAGTTCTAATGTTCATAGAGCATTGTTCTCACTCATTGAGTATGTTCATTAGGAAACCTCTAACACAGGGCTTGCACTAATTTGACCTTGCTTAATCTTTTTTCACAGTGGGGCCGACTTGCTGGCTGTGAATGCCGATGGAAACATGCCATATGATCTATGTGATGATGACCCAACACTAGACATAATTGAGACAGAAATGGCCAACAGAGGTAAGTGATAAGGAAAAGAGACTATTGGATTGGTATTGCTACTTCCTTTATGAGTATGTGGGAGACACCTCTGTTTGGCCTGCTACAGTGTCAAACAGTGACACTAATTCTTTTAGGCAGTTATTACAGAAATAGGCATTATGTCAGCAAAAAATGAAGCTCGAAAAGTATTACTTTATTGAGCGCTGCTATGTTAATCCCTTCCGCATTCAAGGCAAAAGCTCTAGCACTGATCATCAACTAGATAGCTATTAGTTAATTTTTTAGACTATTCATAAGACCTACATAATTCCCACCACATGCGATTTACAAGCATGTAACCAAGTAGTAAGCATGCAATAGGTGGTGTTAGGGTACACCATGCACGCAGGTGATATAACCTCCTCTAAATGCCCCCTTGTAAAAGCAGTCACATCCTAGAAGGTTCCCAGTCTCCACAGGAAGTGTAATCACTGACCTACATATGAGACATGTCCCATTGTTACATCCAAGGAATAGAAGAGGAGTGCTAAGCCTCATTCCTCCCCCTCTCCAACTAGACCCTTCAGTTCTCGGACCACTGACAGAACCATAGTCACCTGGGCTATAGTCAAAATGTATTGCTTATACCACCGAGCTCACTAATACAGTCTTTGCTTCTCCTTCATCTCTTGGACTGTGAAATAGTTTATATGGTGTGATGTATCTGAATTTTTGGAAGCAAAGGTATTGTCATATTAAAATTTAAATCTGTACTGAATTTTAGAACAACACCTGGTAGTAATGCTTTTATCCATATTTCACCATTACAATATCTTAATGCAAACATGACATTGCAACTGTTGTCGATATCTATTTAAATAACATTCTTCATGCTGAAAACTTGTTTTGCAGTTTTTGTGTTGCATCTCTTTTAGAAACAGTCTTTGCAAATTGTTCAGCAACAAAGATTCAGAAACTGAGCAATTTAAGAGGATGAAAGAATGTTTACTGCAGATTTCAATAATCCACTGCAAGTTCTGAAATGAGCACAGATGTATTTTTAATCTGACCTTAAATAAGTGTCTAGACACTTCAAGGTATCCATCCATTCCTCCCCGCGGTCGAGTGAATTTAAAGGCATGCAGGTAGGTCTGAGTGTGTGTGGGTGTGCCTTCTTTGAAGGTTGGGCGCCAGGCTGGCAACTCGACACCATAAAAAAATCACTGCCAATCATTAGCGGACCGGATTTCCACTGTGGCAACCCCTAACAGGGAAAAGCCGAAGACCTTGCTTGAAAACTCTGCAGATAGAGGTGGCTGTCCATGGGATGACAGTAGGAGTCTGTTGCAACTTGTAAGAGAGTGAATGAGCTAGTTTAGGAATGACCTCATGACATCAGAAGGATGAGCACAGCAAATATTTCTCAGCAGTTTGATAACATGAAAATATTAACTGAAAAATAGTACTTGTAAATGTTTTTTTTTTTATAATGCAGTGTGTCAAAGAAACAGAAGTCAAATGCATTACTGACACTTTTTTCTGGACATTTAAACATCATCTGTGTTAATGTCTTTAGTGCAGCTTTCCAATGTATCCCAAATAATCACAGTTCATATTTAATCAGACTTAGTTTCATTGTATGTTTAGAAACTTATGACTAGAGAAATTGTATGTCTTCCTTATACATATATTGCAAGCACAATCATTTTAAGTGTCTGACCTTAAATAAGCATGTAGACACTTCAAGTTTATCCAACATTCAGGAGGCACAAAATATATTTCTCACTAATGTTAAAATTTAAACCTTTCATGCATTTCTCTGATTTAAAAATATATGCACTATTTTTTTTATTATTATAAAATATCCCAGACATTTTTGATGCCAATAAACCAAACCATATTTAATGAAATTAAGCACCAAACGTACATATGGGTAACTGATTCCTTTAATAATTTCTGGGACTTGCACATGCTTTTATACTATATCTCTTGAGACTTTATTGGGTTCTCTTATGAAAATATAACTGAATACAGCACTAAATTACTTCTAAAGTTTTCCTTACTGAAATCAAAAACTGTATGTTTCAGTAATTCCACCCAGCTTCATGAGCTGTTAAATTACTTCCTCACTTGTGGAGGTGAAATCAAATTCTAACTTTTTTATCCCCTCCAAGTACAGAAAGCTTTGTTGTCCTCATCTGTGTCCTTCCTGTACATCTGGTAGTTCTAGGTATATTGCAGTTTTCTAATTTTCTGAATAACTTCTGAATAACTTCCTTCTTTGCATATGTATGTATTGGGACCAAGCTGAACTATACAATGTCACATTAATCATGTCTGTCCTAAAAGTGGGAACCATATTCAATAAATAGGTTACAACCAATGCATTCAGTTATTGCTTAACAATGATTTCCTGTGTAGTGTTGTGCTATTCACATCTTGTGTGCAGTAAGCTTCACTTAAACACATAGGAGTGATTGTATTTCTGGGGCATCATAGGGACTCCAAGGTGGTGGCAGACATAGATGCCTTTATTTTATAGCTACCTCCATGGGACAAAACATCCTGTGGGTTGACCACCATGTGTATCACATGACATACTGGTTGATCTCTTTTATCTGAGGCAATGAGTTAGGGCCTTCTCTATTCAAGCTGTTATTAGGGTGCTGTATTCTTATGCTAAATATATCCTAAACAACCCTAGCATTTCTGAGCCTTAATCTGGTCTTGTGACCTGGCATCAAAAACTTAAACCTAGTCAGACTGTCACTCACATTCTCAGTCATTGTGCCTAACTAGATTCTCAGTTTTCAGCACCCTCATATGAAATGGATTAGAAGTTACTGTAGACAATCATTTGTTCTTGCACGTGACAAAGGCTCACAATGGGGGTACCAATTCCTTTGAATTTGTTTATGCAGAAGGAAAGCATAGAATTCCCTCATGTGCTGTCCACCACACATCATGAAGCTGCTCCTTCAGGAATTCATGGACTTAGTTTTGCTGACTTCATCTAGTCTCTTCTAGATAGGGTAATGGTCAACACCAGATGAACAAGGAGTTTGTGGTTATTGTAAAAGGATTCCATTATATAATGAAAGGCTTTGGATTGGCTCACATTATTTGTGCTGCTCATCAAATTAAATGCACTAGATTTTTTAAAATCTTTTTCTTGGACAGTAGCATAGAGCAGCTTAATGGTGGAGCTTGTCACTTAGTGTGATTAACACCCAGTTTATTTTGTAGTCTCTCTTTCCTAGGTGAAACCCTATGTTCTGGGTCTGGTAGTGCATGAATTTCAGCCTGATTACCAGAATTAGCTTCTTCTGTCTTGAAGCAGGTCCTTCAGTAGTAGTGCATGTGAATAAAGAGAGTTTGAGGTGTATAATAATAAAGTATACAATGTTATCTTGATTACCTCCCTGGTTATATTTACCCCATGTCATATATGCCTGTTCACTTTATAAGATGAGGACTGTGGCAATGAAGAGAACTGCATAAGCAGAGGTAGTATCACACCCATATTTCTAGCAATATGTTTCAACTGGCTAAGTGCAAAGATTTCTACCAGATAGAAAAGGTAATCTTCAACTGCTAAATATGTGGTTTACTACCAGGTGGGGGGTTTCTGTCCTGGACACCTAGGAGATCCCCACAACACCTAATGAAATGCCTGTTTTGTTCTGAGGGAGGGAAGTTGTGCAGACCAACATACCTCACCATCCAGAAGGTTCTTCTCATAAAGATTGCAAACTGAATACATTTACTACAAAGCTTACCTTGATCATGTCATGTTTTCTGTACACTGCACTCATAGGGCAATTGGTGATTATGAGGAGTATTTATCCTGCAAAATGGAAAGAATGCTTTTCGTGATTACACTTGTTTTTTTTTTCTTTAGTTTATTATAAGTGGTAGACTATGGACTTGCCCCTTGCCCCATGAGACTGGTGACTTCTTGCTTGGAAGTACTGGGTCTATTTCTATAGTAGATTGCCTCTTCCTTTCCATCAGAGGTCTCTCCAGCTTCATTTAAGGAGCCACTAATGACTGCAGTTCCAAAAAGGGTCCTGATGACCTGGATAATTACCAGGTAATCACCACCTGACCAAAGTCTTTTATCAGAAAGGTTTTGGACAGGTATGTATGCAGTTAAATTCTTGTCTTTAGAAAATTGATATCTGCGATCCATGTCACTTCAACTTTCAATCAAGATTCAGTACTAAGACACCCTCACAAATGTCTTTAGCAATGGCCTGAAGGCATCACAAGTGTTCTGTTCTGGTCTTGCTTGACCTCACACTGATGTTTGGCCCGGTGGATCATGGGATCCATTTAGATCATTTACAGCATTACTGCAGCCGCCTCACAGGAATAGTTCTGGACTGATGTACCTTTCACATGTCTGGGTGATTGCAGAGGATAAATCCAGTATGAATTTGTTTTTGGTACCCTCTTAACCATAGTTTTCTACACAGGGTTACTTCTTGAAACTTATGTTGTTCTCACTGTTCATGTATCCTTTATGAGACCTTATTTGTGGAGTTTACATTAATATTTCTGTTATGACAACATGCACCTTTACCTCTTCTTTGTAGTGTATCTACTTTAAATTCACTAATGCATCTCTAATTGAATAGGTGATTGGCTAAAACTCAATACTTGAATGATGGTTCCCAGGTTATTCTCACCACTCTTTGGGAATCTGGTACACCAGTCTTGGTCCCCATTATCTATTGTGCTGTGAGAGTGGAATTTCTGTTAAAAGTCCATAACTTATAAGGTTGTTGTAGTCTGAACTGGAGCTCAAGGACCAGGTTTTGGCTAACAAGTCTTACTGTATCCATCTTGTGAATATTGCTATCAGATAATACTTAATTCTAGCTGAAACTGTCACAGTAATTATGTGTGATTTTCTTTTCTGCCTTTTTGATACTGTAACTTGAGCTACCCATTTCAGAACATGACTGTAGTCAGGAAAAATTATATTGCCCTGGTAATAATGGCATTGACACTATATCACTGTATTACAATGATGCTGTTCATTCCCAGGTTATGTACTCCCCCGTACCTCCAAGAGCTACTTGCGTGGCAACAGCTTTCTTCTGCTCTTCAGCTGGCCACTGTGGAGATGCTCAGGGTTCTGAGGATGCATTTGGAGCCCTCAAGACTTACTGCTTTGCTTATAAGACCCAGATAGGTGGCTTTTATTATAAGGGAGGCTGAGTTAGGCCCATTTCTAGGCAAGAGATAATCCAAAATAAAGGAGGTAGATACCAGCACACAAACAAAGCAACAAAGAGAGATAAGAGTAGAAAATAACCTTTTTTCATAATAATAAGCCGGCGCACGCTCATCAGACTTTAACATAATTATATATATATATATATATATATATATATATATATATATACATTAAATATACACATAAAATATAAGCCACTGATAAAACTATTTTGTATGTATTAAAAAATTGTATATAAATATAAATATATATAAAATACTAATAAAAATACATATAAAAACACACATAAAAACACACATAAAACACACACAAAAAAACACATAAAAAACACAAAAAAACACTATCTATTTAATGCACAAGCGCTATCTATTAAAAAGGTTTCAAAGATAACTTATCATTGAGGCCATGCCCCTATCTGCACTCTGTCTCTAGTAACTGTCCTATAGCCATGAATCTAAATACATGTGTAGTGTCATTTTGCAGAGTATGCTTAGCTAGGGCATTTCCTTCATTCTCTCTATAGCATAAAGATGCTCCCTAATTCTTTCCCTCAATGTCCTACTAGTCTTACCTACATAAAAACATTGACACTTTTTACAGGTAGCTAGATAAATCACATTCCTCGATTTGCAGTCTGCATACTCATTGAACTTATATTTGACCCCAGTGTCAGGATGTATAAAGACATTGGAATTCATTATATAGCCACACTGATTACAAGTAAGAGCAGGCATAGGTACCCTTTCTCTGTGAAGTAACCCTATTGGCAGGTACCTTTTCATAACAAAGCATCCGTTTAAGTGACTTAGTATTTTTATAACAAAATGACACTACACATGTATTTAGATTCATGGCTATAGGACAGTTACTACAGACAGAGAGGTTAGGCAATATTAGGAATAAAACAGAGAGAACAGAAGCTAGGTGGATAATAAAGCTAGCTGCAGATAATAAGGCATGCTCTCAATGATAAATGAAACCTTTTTTTTTTTTTAATAGATAGACCGTTTAGATATTAAATTAGATAGTTTTTTTTGTGTGTTTTTTATGTGTGTGTGTGTGTTTTTATATTTATTTTATAAGTATTTTATATATATATATTTATATACAATTTTTAATACATACAAAATAGTTTTATCATGTGAGTTTGCATATACTTATATGTATGTATATATATATATATATATATATATGTGTATATATATATATATATATATATATATATATATATATATATGTATATATATATCTATTTCTCTTTAAAAGTGAATGATGTGATGTGATCTGATGTGGACATATGTGACATTGATGCTATGAGGTGTGCTTTTGGTTTTGAATATTTAAATGCAAATGAGTTTCTGTTATTAGTCTGATGAAAAGTCTGGATTCTTTGTAACGCAAGCGCTTACTGAATGAAAAAAAAAGGTTATTTTTCTTTCTTATATACTTGTTTTGCTTTCTTTATGTGGGTATCTACCCTTTATTTTGTTTTGATCTTGCTCTAGTATTTGATCTGTGTTTGTCCATTTCTAGGCAATTTAATGAGGTCCCCATACAGTTTTAATTTAGATTTTACTTAATTTATGAATTTGCCTCCTTCACTTTTTACTTGTTGCATACAATTTATTTATTTCATTAATTCTAAAGTGATTCATCATAAGCACTAGAATAAACCTCAACTTCTTTAACTACCCCTCTGACACATTATTTATTAAAAAAGAAGAAAACTGGTAGGCAGAGAGACGTAAAACAAAGTCCGTTTAATAAAACACAAATAATAAATACAGAATAAAACTTTAAAAACAAGGATAAGCACTTTCATACCTAGTAGGGACTTCAACAGATCCAACTAAAACACATATAACAAGCAGCATTTATAATTCAGTGTCTTAGGTCACGTGACATCAATACTGGCTTAATAGGAATAACATCATTTAACCCCTTCAAATCAGTAGCTCGGAGTATATGCATCCATTTGATTTCAACACATTCTGTTTGTGTCCTTACATTGCCCCCTCTAGGTCCTGGCACATAAATCTCTAGAACTATGAATTTAAACCAGTGATTGCATCCTGCAGCTCTTACATGTTTTGACAATGCATTCCTCTCATCACTTCTATTTATACTATAGAGATGTTCTCTAATCCTGTTTCTTAAGGACTGGTTGGTTTTGCCAACATAGAAACATTTACAAACCTCACAAGAGGCACAATAAACCACATTTTGGCTACCACAATCAGCATAAAGTTTGACATTAAACACTCGTCCTGTGTCTGGATATATAAAAGGATCATCAGTATTAATGTATTTACATACATTGCAGTGATGACATGGGTATGTGCCTATTCTCTTGCTCACAACTTTCCTCTTCTGCTTGGTCAAGGATTTATAACACAGCATCTTCTTAACAGACGGGCGATTCTTAAAGCAGAAAAAAGAGGAGAACACCTAGCAACCCACTACATTTTTCATCTGAGGCTAGAACCTTCCAGTGTCTTCTAACTATCTCATAGATAGAACCTGAGTCCTTCGAATAAGTAAGACTCATACATGTGGATTGAATATGTGACAAACTGGGGTAGGTGGACTGTTCTACCCGCTCCTCAAAATAAGGTCTGGTCCGACTATCTCTAAGAACATTTTGCTTCACATGTTTGGGATGCATACCCTGAGAATGCACAACATTATTGGTTTGACAAGGTTTCACGTACTGCCTTGTGTACAAACCTCCCAAAGTTTTACAAACCATTACAAAAATGAGATGCACTCATTCAACCAATCATAGGTGAAATGAAGAAAGCTAGTAGTACTGTTCAAATACTGTACAACTGTTTATTTATTTATTTATTTATTTTACATTTGTTGACCGGGCTAGTCCAACTGGATATATTTCCATTTTCAGCAGAGGCCCGGGGAGAAAAGCTCCGCATATAGACAAAAGGAGATACATCATGAGGACAAATGACATAATACACATTATTACCTATATCTAAAAACAGGAAAAAAAAGTGATAGAACATGGAAAAAGGAAATGTAATAAGTTAACCAAAGGCACAGCACTTAACTTTCTAGCGAATCTAAGTAACACAATGTTGAACATTCTAACATGTTTTAATACCAAGGAGGAAGTATAAGATTAAAGAAAGAGAAGCAACAATAGAGAGAGAGCAGATATAAATAGACATAAGGTAGTTAGGGAGAGATTTAGGGCCATAAAGATGAATGATGACGAGGAGCAGTCTGTAAAGGTAGAAAAGAGAAAGGTAAGGGAAGAAGCAGAAGGAACAGGCAGGTAGGGAGAGCGAGAATAATAAAGGGAAATTATTTTACTCAGCATTAGAGCAAGGGCACATCCAGTGGCTTTTAAGGTAACTTCTGAGTTTTTGTTTAAACAAAACAGTGGAAGCAATAGAAGTAAGTTCAGAAGGAAGTTGATTCCAGTGTTTTCCAATGGTATTTGAAAAAGGAATCACCTGCTAGGTTTTTAGATTTGGTTAAGGTAACTAGCAGTTTGCTAGATGAACGGAGGGAGTTTAGATTAGAGTAGGGGATGAAGAGGTTGGAGAGTATAGGTGTGTTGTGAGGTTGGTAAAATGCTCTATGAACAAATGAGAGTTGGGAAAGAAGTAACATGTTTGATAGTTCAAGCCAGTTTAGTTGCTGCAGATTCAGACAGTGGTGTGTTCTGAAAGGTTTACCAGTAACAAATCTAGCTATATTATTGTGCGTCGTAGATAGTTTAGAGAGAATATTTTTCTTGAGGTTAGTATAAATAGGTGAAGCATAGAGAAGAGTAGAAATTAGATGAGAGTGGGCAAGGGTAGCTTTGGCTGAAGAGGTTAAGAAAGTTTTAATTCTATAGAGAGAGTTTTTCTGTTTACAGATTTAATGGTATTATTGATATGACAATCAAAGGTGAGGTTGTTGTCAATTGTGACACCTAGTAGTTTGGTTGTAAGGTCAGGTGATATAGTAGTTCCATTGTTAGATAGGATAGTAAAGTCTAATGTAGGGATCTGGTAGTGGGCTTAAAGAGTAAGAGTTTGGTTTTTAGCATTTAGAAGTAGGCATCGTTTTGAGAACCAGGTTTCAACTTTGGAGAAAACAGCTTGAGTGTTAATTTGTAGTTCAGAGATGGATTTAGCAGAGCAAATTAATGAATGGAGTCAGCAGCATATTGTATACAAGTGGCCTGGGAATCTTGTTGTAAGTCATTTATAAAGAGGAAGAAAAGAAGTGGTCAAGAATAGATCAGATGGGGACCCCAGAGGAGATAGGAGAAGGGATGAGAGTTTGTTATCCCAAAGAACGGCTTGTTTCCTGTTTGTAAGATAGGAATTAAACCAGTGAACTGATGAAAAGTCTCTAAGGTATCTCCCCAAACAAGGAACATGTCATCCACATATCGGCCATAATATAAGATGGACCCCTTAAAATTATTCAGTTCAGAGAATACATATTGTAGCTCCCACTCAGCCAGAACCATACTGGCGTAACTGTTAGCACAAACTGTGCCCATGGCCACCCCTGTGTATATAAAACTTATCCTCAAATACAAAAGCATTGTACCCCAGTATAAGTGCTAATAATGTGCAAACCAAATACACTTTGTTACTGTCATAGGCAGGGTCTTGACCTAGGAACTATCTGATGTTGTCAATGCCAGCATAGTTGGGAATACAAGTAAAAAGGGAAGATATATCCATAGTCACCAGTAGAACATCTTCTCTATACTCCACAGTAGACCAGTCATATAACTTACTAAGAAAATCCTTAGTGTCCTTCAAACTTCTTCCTACCCCACTGACCACAGGGCAGAGATTTTCTACGTATACTGACATGGGCTCTGTGGCCCACCCTCTACCAGAAACTATCGGTTGCATGGGTGGGTTCACTTGATCTTTATGTACCTTGAATAGCCCATAGATTTTGGGTATCACTGCATTCTCAACAAGAAAATATTCCATACAGATTTTTGTCCATCACACCTTCCATTAACAAACATTCAATAGTCTCTTGTATTCTATCAACCAATTTCAATACCTCAGTTCTGTTCACCATGGTATATGTTTGTTCATTCAACATTAGATTCATAGCATTCAGGTAGTATAACACATCCATAACTACTATACTGCCCCGTTTTATCAGCGGGGAGGAAACAGATATCGTCTTGTTTCATTAAGTCCAGTAAGGAAGAATATTCATCTTTACTTAGGTTATTATAACCTTTGCCTGAAGAGTGAGAAAAATAGTTATAAATGTCATCTACACACAACTTATAGAAGACTTCGACTAAAGGGATGTTAATAGGTGTAAAAACACTAGGTTTTCTATAGACAGGAACATTGGAACTCTCTCTGTTACCATACAACAACTTCAGTGAAATATTCAGATAATTTGGGCAGTATAGTAGTTATGGAAGTGTTATGCTACCTGAATGCTATG